>NC_091282.1:638209083-638517545 GCF_032444005.1 Ranitomeya imitator | reverse complement strand
CAGGAAGAAGCTGCAGCGCCGGAGAAGCCAGGGACTGCAGGGACCGCGCCGCAGCAGGTAAGGGGAGCGCAGCGCTATAATTACCTGCTCCTCGCTCCGGCTCCGTCTGCAGCGTCCTCTAGCAATGACGCTCAGGTTAGAGGGCGCTGTGACGTAGTCAGTGCGCGCCCTCTGCTGAGCGTCAGTGCTGGAGACGGAGCCGCAGAGGAGCAGGTAATTATTGAAAGCGCCGGCGTCCTGAGAAGAGAGGTGAGTATGTGATTTTTATTTTTTTTTATGGCAGCACCAGCAGCATTCTAAGGAGCACCTATGGGGCCATAAAGGTGCAGAGCATATATGGGGCACAGCATTATAAGGAGCATCTATGGGGCCATAAAGGTGCAGAGCATATATGGGGCACAGCATTATAAGGAGCACCTATGGGGCCATAAAGGTGCAGAGCATATATGGGGCACAGCATTATAAGGAGCACCTATGGGGCCATAAAGGTGCAGAGCATATATGGGGCACAGCATTATAAGGAGCACCTATGGGGCCATAAAGGTGCAGAGCATATATGGGGCACAGCATTATAAGGAGCACCTATGGGGCCATAAAGGTGCAGAGCATATATGGGGCACAGCATTATAAGGAGCACCTATGGGGCCATAAAGGTGCAGAGCATATATGGGGCACAGCATTATAAGGAGCACCTATGGGGCCATAAAGGTGCAGAGCATATATGGGGCACAGCATTATAAGGGGCACCTATGGGGCCATAAAGGTGCAGAGCATATATGGGGCACAGCACTATAAGGAGCACCTATGGGGCCATAAAGGTGCAGAGCATAAATGGGGCACAGCATTATAAGGAGCACCTATGGGGCCATAAAGGTGCAGAGCATATATGGGGCACAGCATTATAAGGAGCACCTATGTGGCCATAATCAAAGGTGCAGAGCATATATGGCACAGCATTATAAGGAGCACCTATGGGACCATAAAGGTGCAGAGCATATATGGGGCACAGCATTATAAGGAGCACCTATGGGGCCATAATCAAAGGTGCAGAGCATATATGGCACAGCATTATAAGGAGCATCTATGGGGCCATAATCAACGGTGCAGAGCATTCTATATAGCACAGTTGTATATGGAGCATCTATGGGGCAATAATGAACGGTATGGAGCATCTATTTTTATTTTTGAAATTCACCGGTAAATGCTGCATTTTCTACCCTAGGCTTATACTCGAGTCAATAAGTTTTCCCAGTTTTTTGTGGCAAAATTAAGGGGGTCGGCTTATACTCGGGTCGGCTTATACTCGAGTATATACGGGTAGATAAAGAAATGTATTCATAGGAACAATATATATATATATATATATACTAGCTGAAGAGCCCGGCGTTGCCTGGGCATAGTAAATATCTGTGGTTAGTTATAGCACCTCACTTCTCTTATTTTCCCATCACGCCTCTCATTTTCCCAATCACATCTTTCATTTTCCCCCTCACATTACTCATTTTCTCCCTCACACCTCTCATTTTCTCCCTCACTCCTCTCATTCCCCCCTAACACTTGTCATTTCGACCTCACATCTGTCATTTTCCGATCACTCCACTATTTTCCCTCAGTCCTCTCATTTTGCACTCACACCTCTCAATTTCACCTCAGTATATACATGTTTGTCATCTCCCTTATATATAGTATACACCATGTCATCTCCTGTATATAGTATATGCCTGTATGTCATCTCCCCTGTATATAGTATATACCTGCTGTGTGTCATCTCCCATGTATATAGTATATACCTGTATGTCATCTCCTCCTATATATAGTATATACCTGTATGCCATCTCCTTCTATATATAGTATATACCTGTATGTCATCTCCTCCTGTATATAGTATATACCTGTGTGTCATCTCCCCTGTATATAGTATATATCTGTGTGTCATCTCCTCCTGTATATAGTATATACCTGTATGTCATCTTCTATATATAGCATATACCTGTATGTCATCTCCTCCTGTATATAGTATATACATGTGTGTCATCTCCTCCTGTATATAGTATATACCAGTGTGTCATCTCCTCCTGTATATAATATGTACCTGTATGTCATCTCCTCCTCTATATAGTATATACCTGTGTGTCATCTCCCCTGTATATAGTATATACCTGTGTGTCATCTCCTCCTGTATTACACCTCATTCACACGTTATTTGCTCAGTATTTTTACTGTTGTGAATTCTGTGGCTGAATTCACTCCTGTGGTCACAAGTGGTACTGCAGCTTCTGAGCTTCCTCCCTCAGGTGTTCTGGTGAGCTCGTTAACTGCTTCATTACTTAATTCCGCCTGATGCTGCTATCCTTGCTCCTTGTCAATGTTTCAGTGTTGGATCTGAGCTTCTCCTGATTGTTCCTGTGACCTGCTGCTCTGTATAGCTAAGTGCTTTTTGCTTTTTTGTTGCTTTTTTTCTGTCCAGCTTGTCTTTTGTTTTGCTGGAAGCTCTGAGACGCAAAGGGTATACCGCCGTGCCGTTAGTTCGGCACGGTGGTTTTTTTTTGCCCCCTTTGCGTGGTTTTGCTTTAGGGTTTTTTGTAGACTGCAAAGTTCGCTTTACTGTCCTCGCTCTGTCCTAGAATATCGGGCCCCACTTTGCTGAATCTATTTCATCCCTACGTTTTGTCTTTTCATCTTACTCACAGTCATTATATGTGGGGGGCTGCCTTTTCCTTTGGGGAATTTCTCTGGGGCAAGTCAGGCCTATTTTTCTATCTTCAGGCTAGCTAGTTTCTTAGGCTGTGCCGAGTTGCCTAGGTAGTTGTTAGGCGCAATCCACAGCCGCTTTTAGTTGTGTTTAGGATAGGATCAGGTGTGCAGTCTACAGAGCTTCCACGTCTCAGAGCTCGTTCTTGTATTTTTGGATATTTGTCAGATCACTGTGTGTGCTCTGATCGCTAAGCACACTGTGTTTCTGGATTGCCTTCATAACACCTGTCATTAGCAAACATAACAGTACAAGGAGCCTAACTAATGATTCTCAATAGAGGGAAAGAAAAAGTTCTGACATCATTTTTTTTTTTTTTTTTTTTTCTGCTCTGTGTTCACTTTTTTTTTTTTCCCCTAGACATTTGGGTGATTCTGGACACAGGTGTGGACATGGATATTCAGGGTCTGTGCTCTTCAATGGATAATCTCGTTATAAATGTACAAAAAATTCAAGATACTATTGATCAGAAATCTATGTTAGAACCAAGAATTCCTATTCCTGATTTGTTTTTTGGATATAGAACTAAGTTTCTAAGTTTCAAAAATAATTGTAAGCTATTTCTGGCCTTGAAACCTCATTCTTCTGGTAATCCTATTCAACAGGTTTTGATTATTATTTCTTTTTTGCGCGGCGACCCTCAAGACTGGGCATTTTCTCTTGCACCACTCTTGAGTAGTGTCGATGCGTTTTTCCTGGCGCTCGGATTGCTGTACGATGAGCCTAATTCAGTGGATCAGGCTGAGAAAAATTTGCTGGCTTTGTGCCAGGGTCAGGATGATATAGAAGTATATTGTCAGAAATTTAGGAAATGGTCAGTACTCACTCAGTGGAATGAATCTGCGCTGGCAGCTTTGTTCAGAAAGGGTCTCTCTGAGGCTCTTAAGGATGTCATGGTGGGATTTCCTATGCCTGCTGGTTTGAATGAGTCTTTGTCTTTGGCCATTCAGATCGGTCGACGCTTGCGCGAGCGTAAATCTGTGCACCATTTGGCGGTACTGCCTGAGGTTAGACCTGAGCCTATGCAGTGCGATAGGACTATGACTAGAGTTGAACGGCAGGAATACAGACGTCTGAATGGTCTGTGTTTCTACTGTGGTGATTCCACTCATGCTATTTCTGATTGTCCTAAGCGCACTAAGCGGTCCGCTAGGTCTGCCGTCATTGGTACTGTACAGTCCAAATTCCTTCTGTCCATTACCTTGATATGCTCTTTGTCGTCGTTTTCTGTCATGGCGTTTGTGGATTCGGGCGCTGCCCTGAATCTGATGGATTTGGATTATGCTAAACGTTGTGGGTTTTTCTTGGAGCCTTTGCGGTGTCCTATTCCATTGAGAGGAATTGATGCTACACCTTTGGCCAAGAATAAACCTCAATACTGGGCCCAGCTGACCATGTGCATGGCTCCTGCACATCAGGAAGTTATTCGCTTTCTGGTGTTGCATAATCTGCATGATGTGGTCGTGTTGGGGTTGCCATGGCTACAAACCCATAATCCAGCATTGGATTGGAATTCCATGTCGGTATCCAGCTGGGGTTGTCAGGGGGTACATGGTGATGTTCCATTTTTGTCGATTTCGTCATCCACCCCTTCTGAGGTCCCAGAGTTCTTGTCTGATTATCAGGATGTATTTGAAGAGCCCAAGTCCGATGCTCTACCTCCGCATAGGGATTGTGATTGTGCTATCAATTTGATTCCTGGTAGTAAATTCCCTAAAGGTCGATTATTTAATTTATCCGTGCCCGAACACGCCGCTATGCGCAGTTATGTGAAGGAATCCCTGGAGAAGGGACATATTCGCCCATCGTCATCACCACTGGGAGCAGGGTTCTTCTTTGTAGCCAAGAAGGATGGTTCGCTGAGACCGTGTATTGATTACCGCCTTCTAAATAAGATCACGGTTAAATTTCAGTATCCCTTGCCATTGTTATCTGACTTGTTTGCTCGGATTAAGGAGGCTAGTTGGTTCACTAAGATAGATCTTCGTGGTGCGTATAATCTGGTGAGAATCAGGCAAGGAGATGAATGGAAAACTGCATTCAATACGCCCGAGGGTCATTTTGAGTATCTAGTGATGCCGTTCGGACTTGCCAATGCTCCATCTGTGTTTCAGTCTTTTATGCATGACATCTTCCGTGAGTATCTGGATAAATTCCTGATTGTTTACTTGGATGACATTTTGATCTTCTCAGATGATTGGGAGTCTCATGTGAAGCAGGTCAGAATGGTTTTTCAGGTCCTGCGTGCTAACTCTTTGTTTGTGAAGGGATCAAAGTGTCTCTTCGGTGTGCAGAAAGTTTCATTTTTGGGGTTCATCTTTACCCCTTCTACTATCGAGATGGATCCAGTTAAGGTCCAAGCCATCCAGGATTGGATTCAGCCGACATCTCTGAAAAGTCTGCAAAAGTTCCTGGGCTTTGCTAATTTTTATCGTCGCTTCATCTGTAATTTTTCTAGCATTGCCAAACCATTGACCGATTTGACCAAGAAGGGTGCTGATTTGGTTAATTGGTCTTCTGCTGCTGTGGAAGCTTTTCAGGAGTTGAAGCGTCGTTTTTGTTCTGCCCCTGTGTTGTGTCAGCCAGATGTTTCTCTTCCGTTCCAGGTCGAGGTTGATGCTTCTGAGATTGGAGCAGGGGCGGTTTTGTCACAGAGAGGTTCTGATTGCTCAGTGATGAAACCATGTGCTTTCTTTTCCAGGAAGTTTTCGCCCGCTGAGCGTAATTATGATGTGGGCAATCGAGAGTTGCTGGCCATGAAGTGGGCATTCGAGGAGTGGCGTCATTGGCTTGAAGGAGCTAAGCATCGCGTGGTGGTATTGACTGATCATAAGAACTTGACTTATCTCGAGTCTGCCAAGCGCTTGAATCCTAGACAGGCCCGTTGGTCGTTATTTTTTGCCCGCTTCGACTTTGTGATTTCGTACCTTCCGGGCTCTAAAAATGTGAAGGCGGATGCTCTGTCTAGGAGTTTTGTGCCCGACTCTCCGGGTTTATCTGAGCCAGCGGGTTTCCTCAAGGAAGGAGTCATTGTGTCTGCCATCTCCCCTGATTTGCGGCGGGTGCTGCAAAAATTTCAGGCGAATAAACCTGATCGTTGTCCAGCAGAGAAACTGTTCGTCCCTGATAGGTGGACTAATAAACTTATCTCTGAACTTCATTGTTCGGTGTTGGCTGGTCATCCTGGAATCTTTGGTACCAGAGAGTTAGTGGCTAGATCCTTCTGGTGGCCATCTCTGTCACGGGATGTACGTACTTTTGTGCAGTCCTGTGGGATTTGTGCTAGGGCTAAGCCCTGCTGTTCTCGTGCCAGTGGGTTGCTTTTGCCCTTGCCGGTCCCAAAGAGGCCTTGGACACATATTTCGATGGATTTCATTTCTGACCTTCCCGTTTCTCAAAAGATGTCAGTCATTTGGGTGGTCTGTGATCGCTTTTCTAAAATGGTCCATCTGGTGCCCTTGGCTAAATTGCCTTCCTCCTCTGATTTGGTACCTTTGTTCTTTCAGCATGTGGTTCGGTTGCATGGCATTCCTGAGAATATTGTTTCTGACAGAGGTTCCCAGTTTGTTTCAAGGTTTTGGCGACCCTTTTGTGGTAGGATGGGCATTGACCTATCCTTTTCCTCGGCTTTCCATCCTCAGACTAATGGCCAGACCGAACGAACCAATCAGACCTTGGAAACATATCTGAGATGTTTTGTTTCTGCAGACCAGGATGATTGGGTGTCCTTTTTGCCGTTGGCTGAGTTCGCCCTTAATAATCGGGCCAGCTCGGCTACCTTGGTTTCTCCATTTTTTTGCAATTCTGGGTTCCATCCTCGTTTCTCTTCAGGACAGGTTGAGTCTTCGGACTGTCCTGGTGTGGATTCTGTGGTGGATAGGTTGCAGCAGATCTGGACTCAGGTAGTGGACAATTTGATCTTGTCCCAGGAGAAAGCTCAACTTTTCGCTAATCGCAGACGCCGTGTGGGTCCCCGACTTCGTGTTGGGGATCTGGTTTGGTTATCTTCTCGTCATATTCCTATGAAGGTTTCCTCTCCTAAATTTAAACCTCGTTTTATTGGTCCGTATAGGATTTCTGAGGTTCTCAATCCTGTGTCTTTTCGTTTGACCCTCCCAGACTCCTTTTCCATACATAATGTATTCCATAGGTCGTTGTTGCGGAGATACGTGGCACCTATGGTTCCATCTGTTGAGCCTCCTGCCCCGGTTTTGGTGGAGGGGGAATTGGAGTATATTGTGGAGAAGATTTTGGATTCTCGTGTTTCTAGACGGAAACTCCAGTATCTGGTTAAATGGAAGGGTTATGCTCAGGAAGATAATTCCTGGGTTTTTGCCTCTGATGTTCATGCTTCCGATCTTGTTCGTGCCTTTCATGCGGCTCATCCTGGTCGGCCTGGGGGCTCTGGTGAGGGTTCGGTGACCCCTCCTCAAGGGGGGGGTACTGTTGTGAATTCTGTGGCTGAATTCACTCCTGTGGTCACAAGTGGTACTGCAGCTTCTGAGCTTCCTCCCTCAGGTGTTCTGGTGAGCTCGTTAACTGCTTCATTACTTAACTCCGCCTGATGCTGCTATCCTTGCTCCTTGTCAATGTTTCAGTGTTGGATCTGAGCTTCTCCTGATTGTTCCTGTGACCTGCTGCTCTGTATAGCTAAGTGCTTTTTGCTTTTTTGTTGCTTTTTTTCTGTCCAGCTTGTCTTTTGTTTTGCTGGAAGCTCTGAGACGCAAAGGGTATACCGCCGTGCCGTTAGTTCGGCACGGTGGTTTTTTTTTGCCCCCTTTGCGTGGTTTTGCTTTAGGGTTTTTTGTAGACTGCAAAGTTCGCTTTACTGTCCTCGCTCTGTCCTAGAATATCGGGCCCCACTTTGCTGAATCTATTTCATCCCTACGTTTTGTCTTTTCATCTTACTCACAGTCATTATATGTGGGGGGCTGCCTTTTCCTTTGGGGAATTTCTCTGGGGCAAGTCAGGCCTATTTTTCTATCTTCAGGCTAGCTAGTTTCTTAGGCTGTGCCGAGTTGCCTAGGTAGTTGTTAGGCGCAATCCACAGCCGCTTTTAGTTGTGTTTAGGATAGGATCAGGTGTGCAGTCTACAGAGTTTCCACGTCTCAGAGCTCGTTCTTGTATTTTTGGGTATTTGTCAGATCACTGTGTGCGCTCTGATCGCTAAGCACACTGTGTTTCTGGATTGCCTTCATAACACCTGTCATTAGCAAACATAACATTTTACCTCAGTATTTGTAAGCTAAATTGGCAGCCTGATAAATCCTCAGCCAACAGGAAGCCCTCCCCCTGGCAGTATATATTAGCTCACACATACACATAATAGACAGGTCATGTGACTGACAGCTGCCGTATTTCCTATATGGTACATTTGTTGCTCTTGTAGTTTGTCTGCTTATTGATCAGATTTTTATTTTTTATTTTTGAAGGATAATACCAGACTTGTGTGTGTTTTAGGGCGAGTTTCGTTTGTCAAGTTGTGTGTGTTGAGTTGCGTGTGGCGACATGCATGTAGCGAATTTTGTGAGATGAGTTTTGTGTGGCAACATGCGTGTAGCAACTTTTTGTGTGTCGAGTTGCATGTGACAGGTTAGTATAGCAAGTTGTGTGCAGCAAGTTTTGCGCATGGCGAGTTTTGCGAGTGGCGAGTTTTATGTGTGGTGCCTTTTGAGTATGTGCAAGTTTTGTGTGACGCAACTTTTGCATGTGTTGCAACTTTTGTGCATGTGGCAATTTTTCCGCGTCTGCAAGTTTTGCGTGTGGCGAGTTTTCCATGAGGTGAGTTTTGCACTTGTGGCGAGTTTTGCGTGAGCCTTGTTTTTGCATGTGGCGAGTTTTGCGCGTGGCGAGTTTTGAGCGACGACTTTTGTGTTTCGACTTTTATGTGGCGAGGTTGGTGTATGTGTGGTGAAATGTGTGCTGAGGGTAATATGTGTTCAAGCACGTGGTAGTGTGTGGCGCATTTTGTGTGTGTTCATATCCCCATGTGTGGTGAGTATCCCATGTTGGGGCCCCACCTTAGCAACTGTACGGTATATACTCTTTGGCGCCATCGCTCTCACTCTTTAAGTCCCCCTTGTTCACATCTGGCAGCTGTCAATTTGCCTCCAACACTTTTCCTTTCACTTTTCCCCATTATGTACATAGGGGCAAAATTGTTTGGTGAATTGGAAAGCGCGGGGTTAAAATTTCACCTCACAACATAGCCTATGACACTCTCGGGGTCCAGACGTGTGACTGTGCAAAATTTTGTGGCTGTAGCTGTGACGGTGCAGATGCCAATCCCGGACATACATACATACACACATACACACACACACACATTCAGCTTTAGGCTACTTTCACACTAGCGTTAACTGCAATCCGTCACAATGCGTCGTTTTGCAGAAAAAAACGCATCCTGCGTGACATCGGGAGATGTCACTGCTCTATAGGACCCTAAGTGATACACTGACAGGATACAATGGCTCCTGCAGTGCATCACTGAGAGGTTACTATAGTTCACTGGTCTCACTTTATGGCAAAAGCTGTGTGGGAACTTTCTCACACAGCAATGCCAAAAGTGAGACTAGGGACTCTTTTTTTACAGTGGCGGAGGAATACAGTGCGGAAGGATACCTTCCTCCCGTATTCCTGGAGCCCCTAGAGAGCGGTCCGTCAGCTGATGCTGCTGTTCTCCATGGGAGATCATCATGGGACACTCGTGGATTTCTGCGAATCAGGGAGTATATTGGTTGTTTGTTATTTTAATATTTTTTACAGATGACACTGGCTTCGGGGATCAAAGTGACAAGTGATGGTGAGTATGTACAATACACCATGTATTGTATGTAGTATGTATGTTGTATGTATGTATATTGTATGTACGTTGTATGTATGTTGTATTTATGTTGTATGTATGTAGTATGTAGTATGTATGTAGTATGTTGTATGTATGTAGTATGTATGTTGTATGTATGTGGTATGTTGCATGTATGTTGTATGTACGTAGTATGTTGTATGTATGTAGTATGTATGTAGTATGTTGTAAGTATGTATGTAGTATGTATGTAGTATGTTGTATGTATGTAGTATGTATGTAGTATGTTGTATGTATGTATGTATGTATGTATGTAGTATGTATGTTGTATTTAGTATGTTGTATCTATGTAGTACTGTATGTATGTAGTATGTATGTTGTATGTATGTATGTATGTAGTATGTATGTAGTATGTTGTATGTATATTGTATGTAGTATGTATGTAGTATGTTGTATGTATATTGTTTTTATGTATGTAGTATGTTGTTTGTATGTATGATGTATGTATGTAGTATGTATATAGTATGTTGTATGTAGTATGTATGTAGTATGTTGTAGGTAGTATGTATGTTTGTGTTTTTGTTTTTTTTACATTCAACACATTAGCCGGTTGATGGGACTACTACTGTCCCATCATTGGGTAATGTGTCAATCACTGTCATTGTAGCAGGCATAGCACGATGGGACTTGTAGTCCCATCGGACGATGCTTGCAACAGACACAAAGACCCCCGGCAGGCCCGCAAAGACCCCTGAGAGGCCCGCAGAGATCCTCGAGAGACCCGTACAGACCCCTGGCAGGCCCGCACTGACCCCTGAGAGGCTCGTACAGGCCCCGGCAGGCCCACACAGACCCCCGAGAGGCCCGTACAGGCCCCGACAGGCCCGCACAGACACCTGAGAGGCCGGTACAGGCCCTGGTAGGCCCGCACAGACTCCCGAGAGGCCCGTACAAGCCCCAGCAAGCCCGTACAGACCCCGAGAGGCCCATACAGGCCCCGGCAGGCCCGCACAGACCCCCGAGAGGCCCGTACAGGCCCCAGCAGGCCCGCACAGACCCCCGAGAGGCCCATACAGACCCCGCCCGCAGACACAGACACACACAGTCTCCGCCCAAGCACCGCCCATACTCTTCCCCCCCTCCCGAACTGGATGTGCAAGGAAAGAAAGGGTTTATTTTCATTCCGATATTTGTGTCCCATTGACTTGCATTGGTTTCCGGTATCGGAATCGGCGATACCCGATATTTTTGGGGTATCGGTCCAATCCAATCCGATATTTCCCGATATCGGAAGGTATCGCTCAACAGTAATTATAACTGATTTTAGCATTTAGAAGTGGGATTTCATTTGTTTTTTTTCTGGTCATATCTGGTCATGAATCCGATCCATAATCTGGCAGATCAAGTGTCCAGTTTGATGCAGATGATGCGGGAATTATCTGTGGAACATAGGGCTCTGGCCACGTCCCAAAATCATTTACAGAAAGAATTGATTGACACTATCAAGACTGTGCAGGGGACCACCTCTCATGTTGCCAGTAAGCCTGGTGATTCTGTAGATGTCACTTTACACTCCCCTGAACCCTCAGTTAAGCTTCCTGACACCTTTTCTGGCAAGAAGGATACATTTTTTACGTTCAGGGAGAGTTGTAAATTGTTATTTTCACTCAGACCTCGATCATCGGGGGATGAGAGTCAGCGGGTGGGGATAATTATCTCCTTACTCAGGGAGGGTCCCCAATCTTGGGCTTTCTCGCTGCCCCCTACTGCCCCTGAACGGATGTCGGTAGATAGGTTTTTTGAGGCTGTATAATAATAATAATAATAATTTTTATTTATATAGCGCCAACATATTCCGCAGCGCTTTACAAATTATAGAGGGGACTTGTACAGACAATAGACATTACAGCATAACAGAAATACAGTTCAAAACAGATACCAGGAGGAATGAGGGCCCTGCTCGCAAGTTTACAGACTATGAGGAAAAGGGGAGACACGAGAGGTGGATGGTAACAATTGCTTTAGTTATTCGGACCGGCCATAGTGTAAGGCTCGGGTGTTCATGTAAAGCTGCATGAACCAGTTAACTGCCTAAGTATGTAGCAGTACAGACACAGAGGGCTATTAACTGCATAAAGTGAATGAGAACATGATGCGAGGAACCTGATTGTTTTTTTTGTTTTTTTTATAACTAGGCCACACAGGGATCGTTAGGTTAATGCATTGAGGCGGTAGGCCAGTCTGAACAAATTAGTTTTCAGGGTACGCTTAAAACTGTGGGGATTGGGGATTAATCGTATTAACCTAGGTAGTGCATTCCAAAGAATAGGCGCAGCACGTGTAAAGTCTTAGAGACGGGAGTGGGAGGTTCTGATTATTGAGGATGCTGAGGATTATTGAGGATGCTAACCTGAGGTCATTAGCGGAGCGGAGGGCACGGGTAGGGTGGTAGACTGAGACCAGAGAGGAGATGTAGGGTGGTGCAGAGCCATGGAGTGCTTTGTGGATGAGGGTAGGACTTATCTGTGACAAACTGGACCATGTCAGGGTGGCAGAGGACACTATCATGGTCCTTACTCAGGGAAAGCTCTCAGCAGAGTGGTATTGCTTGGAGTTTAGATGATGGTCCCCTGAGGTGTACTGGAACGACTCTGCGCTCAGGTGCCAGTTCCGGAGAGGACTGTCTAATCATCTGAAGGACGCACTGGCTCTCCATCCACCTCCTAGTTTCTAGTTGACTCAGGCCATCAGGATTTATCTTAGGCTGCAAGAGAGGGGTGTTATACAGTGGGAACTTCCTCTATTCCTGAGTAATGCCAATGTTACACCTCATTCTGAGCCCATGGAGGTGGGGGCCACCACTGTCAAAGAAAAGGAGAGGAGACGTTGACGGGAAGGGAGACTCTGCTTCTACTGCAGTAGTCCGGGACACTGGAAAAAGGACTGTCCCTCCTGTCCTCCGATCACCAAGGTGCCAGGAAATGCCTAAGTCTGGGTAACTAATGAGGAGGTTGCCCAGACTCTCAGGTACCATTTTCCTCATTGCTTAATTTACAGTTGGAAGTGGAACTTTATGTTGAAAACTGTTGTATTCCCACATCAGCTTCTTTTGGACTGTGGATCATCTTTGAACTTGATTGACTCTAACTTGGTGACCAAATGTAAGTTAGGTACAGTTAGGTTGGGAACTCCCATCAATATCGTGGCCATTGATAAAACTCCTCTTACTAAGAATGTTGTTAAATTTGCCTCCGAGGAGTTTATTCTCAAGGTGGGGTCCTGTCACCAAGAATGGATTACATGCTTTGTTATGCACAATCTTCCTGCAGGATTGGTGCTGGGGTTCCCCTGGTTACAGGTACATAACCTGGTCATCGACTGGGAAGCCTGGGACACTGTTAATTGGTGTACCAATTGTTCTAAGGGGTGTCTTGTTAATGTATCTGTGTCATCCGTCAGTCTGAAAGGTATTCCGGAGTACCTGAAGGACTTTGAGGATGTGTTCTCCGAAAAGGAGGTTGAGGTTTTACCACCACATCGCCCATTTGATTGTGCTTTTGATCTCATTCCTGGTGCCAAATTGCCCATGTGCTGTTCCGTGTAAGTTATGCTCTTCAGTTTCTATGTGTTGTTTCCATGCTGTGTATATCTGCTCTTATAATTTACTCTGCTGCCACCTAATGGAATTTTTCCGTATGGCAGCTTGTTATTCATTAATCTTGTGGGCATGTCTTCCACTTCCGGTTCAGGGATCACGTCTTCTCTTCCTCTGGCAGCCATTTCATTTTTGTTTACTTGCTGTTGTGAGAGGACACGCTTGTACATCTTACGTACATTGTCTACACCTACATTTCCGTAAAAAGTACTGTATAACCATTATACGCTGTAAGTCCAGATTTCCAAATAAACTGTCCAAATAAAAGTCTGGATTGCTCAATCCCTGGTGTGCATTATCTCTCCGGACGCTGAACAGCATTGGTCCTGTCTGCCCTGAATCGAGGAAACTGAAGGTACGAATCTCTCACAACCCCTATTAATTAATCACACCTCCATTCGACTCACGTGGGGACAGAACAGTCGAAAGACTGCCTTGAAACCCATCCAGAATCATCCTTATATCCCTATCCATGTGCCCGCGCTCTGCCTGCTCACATACTGCAGCCCTGCTCTGCTAAGAAATCTCCTGCAGCATCACCTCAGACCGCATTGTGCATAAAGACTCTCTGTATATTATACCACATCGCTGCAGATTGTCGGACTGCAGAACCCCACAATTCTCGGGAATCTTATCAGGGGGCTCGACAAAGCTGCATTGCGATTTCCAGCCCCAATTCAAAAGTTCAGTTTCTTAAGGAGACAGCGCACCTTAAATCAAAATAGCCGAAAAGGACCATATGCAGTTCCCCAATTATGAAACAGAGCAAATATAACCTGATACTGTCCATTATGAAGACCGGGAAGAAGAGCCCACTCCCAAAAAAGACCAAGATGCACGACCAGTACGCTCCCTCAAGCCAACTTTAAAGGTCCTCGAGAACTACCTGTTGTGAATTCCGTTCTTGGGCTCCCTCCGGTGGTTGTAAATGGCACTTTTGTGAATTCTGCCCTTGGGCTCCCTCTGGTGGTTTTGAGTGGAACTGCCGCTCCTTGGGTTTAGCTTTAGCAGCTGCTTTCACTAATCGTCTCTCCTGGCTCTGCTATTTAACCTGGCTCTAGTCTTCAGCCTATGCAACTTGTCAATGTTTTCAGGCTGGATTCACATCTCTGCTTGGATTCTCCTGGTTTCCTGACCAGTTCTGCAAAGATAAGTTCTGGCTTTGCTCATTTCAGTCCACATGTTGTGGACTTATTGTTCTGTGCATTCTATTTTTGTCCAGCTTGTCATTATGGATTTTTTCTGTTAGCTGGAAGCTCTGGGAAGCAGATTTACCCTCCACACCTTTAGTCAGGTGTGGAGATTTTGTAAACTCTGTGTGGATTGTTTTGTAGTTTTTATACTGACCGCACAGTATCCTTTCCTGTCCTATCTATCAAGCTAGACTGGCCTCCTATGCTAAAATCTGATTTCATCTCTGCGTATGTTAGTTTCCCCTCCTCTCACCGTCAATATTTGTGGGGGGCTATCTTTCCTTTGGGGATTTTCTCTGAGGCAAGATAGGTTTCCTGTTTCCATCTTTAGGGGAAGTTAGATCTTAGGCTGTGCCAAGGGGTCTAGGGAGCGTCAGGTACCCCCCACGGCTATTTCTAGTTGCGCTGCTAGGTTCAGGGTCTGCGGTCAGTACAGATACCACCTCCTTCAGAGCTTGTCTCATGTTGTTCCTAAACCACCAGATCATAACACTACCGTTCCACAAGGGATGAGTTCAATGACAACCTGGACGACCTAGGGTAAAGAGTCGCCTCCCTCATGTCAAGCATCCAACACCACAAAGATGATTCAGCGAGTTTACAGGACACTATAAGATGGCTAGACACGGCCCATGGCAGATACAAGAGACTGTCCGCAAGGTATGCCGCCTTCCTAAAAGACTCTAAAATCAATGAAGCCCTATCAAAGTTAAGCAAAGCAGATTCCACAGACAAAGTGATGCCGCCGTGCAAGATCCCAAAGATAAAGCGGAGCTCCGTATCGCTCATCTGCAAGAAGCTAGATCGCGTAGGTCAGACTCATCCAAGCACTCTGTTCGGTCATACAAATCATCCTGCTCAAAAATTTCAACCCTCAGCGACAGAATTCTAGAGGCCTGTTTAAACGCAGAGCGATCCAAACTAAGACGTTCCTACACAGAAAGAAAAGCAGAAGCAGAGGCTCGAGCAAAGATCCTTCAAACAGAAACAGAGGCTAGAGCAAAGATTCTTCAAACAGAAATGGAGGGAGAAATTGCGCTAGCTGAAGTAAAAACACTCGAGCAAGCATTGAAGCAAAACTTTGACCTGAGTTGCCTACCACCACAGGAAGAATATGACCCAGCTTTTCGTACCAGCGACTACTTGCAGAAACAGATACCTGCAGCGGACACCTCCAGCGACATTCAACCCAACATTGCAGAAATGTCCAAGTCAGCCCAACTTACAGTGCCAGTGTTACCCACAGCTTCCACAGAGTCCGAAGACAAATGCCATGATGTGTCCCCTCAGGAGCAGTCATCACCGCAAGACGACCACAAGACACACTCCAGCCCACCTCCACGGTTTAAGCAGCAGTCATCAGAATCTCCAGAGGTTAAACCACAGCTCAACTTGAAGCAACATCATTTTACCCGGGAACAATTCACTCTTCCACGCCACACAGCTTATACGCTCGAGGGGCACTACAAGCTAATATGGTAACAAGAAGTGAAGGATCAAACATGTCCAAGTTTTCCAGGTTTATGGTGAGCAGAGAGCTAATCAACAACAGTCTCTCGAAATTCAACGACCGTGCAAAGAACTACAGAGCCTGGAAAGCAAGCTTCAAGGCTGCCATTGCTGATCTCAACCTATCCACGGAACAGGAGCTCGACCTCATGGTAAAATGGTTGGGTCCTGAATCCACAAACCGTATCAAGAGTCTTAGGACTGTCTATGTGGGGCAGGCTGAAGCAGGTCTCACTGTGGCCTGGCAGAGACTCAAAAGAACCTACAGTAGCTCTGAAGCCATAGAAAAGTCCCTATTCAAGAGACTGCAGAACGTTCCACGGATCATCCTTAAGGAAGCCCACAAACTTCTGGACTTAAGTGATCTGCTTATGGAGCTGGAACTGGCGAAATGAGACCCTCGCCTGTTTGGACTGTGCTATCTGTACACAGCCCATGGGGTGAACCCAATCGTCTCAAAGCTGCCACATAGTCTGCAAGAGAAGTGGGCAGTGTGCGTCTCCAGGTATTAAAGGTCACATGACATCACCTTTCCTCCGTTCTTTCAGTTCTGTAAGTTCATTGACGAACAGGCCCAAATGAGGAATTACCCTATTATCGACTTCCTGGAGTCTAACACTGCAAATCCAACAACTCGTAAAGGTATGAAAGTGTCACACATAGATGTAAGGACTTGAGAAACAGTGTTAGCATCAGAAAGACTAACCTGCCACCACCTGCAGTACCTGCTGATAAACAGTACACTATTCCGTCGAGGGTTAACTCTTTCAATCGTGAGTGTCCCATCCACTCATTGAACAAGTGTAGAAGCTTCAGGTCCAAAACCATGCAGGAGCATAAGAAAATCCTCAGAGAACTTGGGGTATATGTCAAGTGCTGCGCTTCATCAAAACACATGGCCAAGGACTGTAAATCTGCCATTAAGTGTGAAGAGTGTCAGCCTTGCACCCAACCTCAGCCACCAGCTATCCAGCAGTTGCAGTTACCTCTAGTCCAGCTTCAAGCCATGGCGGAGAGCCAGAGAATCACGCCAAGTCCACCACAGCTGTTTCCTGCTCATGCTCAGAGGTATGTGGGGAGAATCAAAAGTGCTAAATGCTGTGCCCGGATATACCTAATCAAAGTCTATCCAGAAGGGCAACCAGAGAAGGCAGTAAAAATGTATGCCATCATTGACAATCAGAGCAATCAATCCCTAGCTGGACCTAAGTTCTTTGATGCCTTTAGAGTCAAGGGACCAGCAACGCCCTACTCTATGAATACTTGCTCGGGGCGCATAGAGACTAGCGGCAGAAGAGCACAAGGTTTCATTGCTTCTCCTATCAATGGAGACGTAGAACTACCCCTACTTACGCTAATTGAATGTGATCAAATGCCCAACCAAAGGGATGAGATCCCTACCCTGGAAGCTGCATTCCACCAACCACATAAAAGGCACCTAGCCAGCATTATCCCACCTATGGACACAGATGCTGAAATGCTACTTCTGCTCGGCAGAGACAATTTGAGGATACATAAGGTCTGACAACAATGTAATGGTCCTGACTATGCCCCCTATGCCCAGAGACTTGACTTGGGGGTGGGTAGTCAAAGGAAATGTATGCTTGGACCGAACAGGAGTCTATTCCTTTAATACCTACGTATGCCGGGATGATCGCACTACTTTCTGCAAACCATGCCTTCATCACTATGAGGTGAAAGAGAAACCTTCAAATCCCTTACAGCTGCCTGATGTAATCCCCTCTTCCCACGCAGATGACTTGGGAAGATCGGTGTTTCGTACCACTAAGGAAGACAACAAAGTAGCCCAGTCAATGAAAGACAAGGAATTCGTCAGGATAATGGACAATGAGTTCCTTAAGGGCGGGATCACACATGCGAAAAATATGTCTGAGTCTCGCATGGTAATACCCGGCATTGCCGCCGTCTCTCTGGAGCGGAGCGTAAGGCTGCATGTATTGCTATGCGGCCGCACGCTCCATTCCTGAGTGACGGGGGCAATGCCGGGTATTACCATGCAAGACTCGGACGTATTTCTCGCATGTGTGATCCTGGCCTAAGGATGAGACTAATCACTGGGTTTTTCCCCTACCCTTCCGAGATACCACGGTAAGGCTCCCAAACAATCGTGAACAAGCCTTGTCCAGATTCAACTCTCTCCAGTGCTCACTAAGCAACAAACGAGAGATGAAAGAACACATTGTCACCTTTATGGGCAAAATATTCCATAACAACTATGCGGAGCCAGCGCCTCCCTTAAAACGAGGAGTGCTGGTACTTGCCCTCATTTGGAATATATCACCCGTTGAAACCTAAACAAATTAGAGTTGTCTTTGATTCAAGCGCCAAACATCAAGGCGTATCTCTCAATGATGTCCTCACAGGTCCTAATCTGACAAACAGCCTAGTAGGAGTGTTGATGAGGTTCAGGAAAGAGCCCATTGCCATAAACGCCGACATTGAACAGATGTTCCACTGTTTCATAGTCAGAGAGGACCACAGGAATTTCCTCAGGTTCCTGTGGTACAAGGACAATGACCCTAGCAAAGAGTTGGTGGAGCATCGCATGAGGGTGCACGTACTCGGGATCAGCCCTTCACCCGCAGTGGCAACCTATGGCTTGCAGAGAACCGCACTAGAAGGAGAGTCCGAGTATGGAGCAGAGGCCAGAAACTTTGTAGAGAAAGACTTCTACGTAGATGATGGACTAAAATCTTTACCCACAGAAGAAGCGGCAATCGGCCTACTTAAAAGGACCCAAGGTATGCTGTATCGAACCAAGCTTAGACTGCACAAAATTGCTTCAAACAGCCTGGCTGTCATGAGAGCCTTTGAGTCAAGTGACCATGCACCTGGATTCAAGGACATAGACCTGGGATCAGACCATCCGCCTGTGCAGAGAAGCTTGGGCCTGAGGTGGAACCTGTCAGCCGACGCCTTCGGTTTCTAAATCAACTGTGCAGACAAACCACTCATTAAATGTAGTGTCCTGTCAGTGGTAAATAGATCCACTGGGATTCATAGCACCAATTACCATACAAGGTAAATCCCTTCTGAGACAGCTTTCCGAAACCGTCAAGGACTGGGATGCCCCACTCCCTCCTGATAAGGAACCAAAATGGGAAACCTGGAAGCAGCCTTTGTGTGCCTTGGATAAAATCCACATACCGAGATGCTATGCCGGAATCTCACTTGCTGCTAGCACTAGGACGGAACTCCATGTGTTCTCGGATGCATCCACGGAGACCATTGCAGCTGTTGCCTACCTGAAGGTGACGGGATCCGGCAATCAAGATCATGTTGGGTTCGTTTTCAGCAAGGCTAAGTTGGCTCCCAAGCCTGACCACACTATTCCCAGGCTTGAAGTCTGTGGGACTGTGCTTGCAGTAGAACTCGCAGACTTTATACAGCATGAGCTGGACACCGACATAGATGACGTACAATACTACAGTGACAGTAAAGTCGCCTTAGGTTACATCTACAACCAATCAAGGTGTTTCTATGTGTATGTCAGTAATCGCATCAAGAGAATAAGAAGGTCTTCCAAACCTGATCAGTGGCACTATATCCCATTTGAACTTAATCCAGCCGACCATGCCACTAGACCTATGTCTATAAATTCTTTTGCTAACTCTTCTTGGCTTTTAGGTCCAAAGATTCTGCTGGAACAGAAGGGAAGTGAATGTTTCTGGGAAGCCTTCAGCATCCAGGATCTGGATGATGATCCAGAAGTCCGCTCCGAGGTCAGTGCTCTGGCCACGAACGCTAAACCAACCTCCAGCTTCGGTTGCCAGCGCTTTTAACGTTTCTCCAATTGGATGAAACGCTTCAAAACTATCGCAAGGTTAGTCCACATTGCGAGATCTTATCATAACTCACATAGAGACAAAAACTGTCATGGTTGGCACATCTGCCAATAACCACTTTCTGCTAAGGATATTTCTCACTGCGAGTCCCTTATAATACTTTATGTCCAGCAGAGTGAATTCAGTACCGAATAGGAATGCTTATACCACAAACAGCAGATCTCTCTGAAAAGCCCCATTGCCCATTTGAATCCACTAATGGGCAGCTTCGGTTTGCTGAGGGTCAATGGTCGATTAAATCGAGCCAAGCTAGGGGTTTCAGAGCAACATCCTTGCATCATTCACAGTAAACATCACATCACCAATCTACTAATTTGGCACTTTAATGAAAAAAACGAACACCAAGGCAGGCAGATCACAGAGGGCAAGTTACGTTCTGCAGGACTTTGGATCATATGTATGAAAAGACGTGTAGCGGGATTAATACATCGCTGTGTGCAATGTCGCAAAACTAGAGGAAAACAGATGCATCAACAAATGGCTGACCTACCCTTCGACAGACTGAGTGCCGAACTGCCTTTCACCTACGTTGGTCTAGACATCTTTGGGCCATGGATGGTATCTGCACGCAGAACTCGAGAAGGTCATGCCAACAGCAAACGTTGGACGGCACTATTCACTTGCATGACATTGGTATAGTCGGGGGAAAGTGCCCCGCTCCACCCCCAACTAGCCCTATAACCCCCCCCTCATCTAAATAGACCCACCCCTAAATGTAAACAGGAACACATGGGCTACTTGCACAGTGAACAAGTCTGTAGGAACATGTTCACACACCACCAAGAAACCTGAAGACACAAAAGAGCATAGTAAAACCAAAAACACTCAGTTTGAAAAAAATTTGCAGTAATTTGCAGATAGCCCAAGAGGAGTGGTGGGTAGCTCCCCAGTCTTGTAGACACAAGAGAACAATTATGGAAACAGGAACACATGGGCTACTTGCACAGTGAACAAGTCTGTAGGAACATGTTCACACACCACCAAGAAACCTGAAGACACAAAAGAGAATAGTAAAACCAAAAACTTGTTCACTGTGCAAGTAGCCCATGTGTTTCTGTTTCCATAATTGTTCTCTTGTGTCTACAAGACTGGGGAGCTACCCACCACTCCTCTTGGGCTATCTGCACAAAAGCTGTTCTACTCTGTATGCACACATGGATTTTTCCTCTCTGAACCCTGTTCACACAGGTAATATACAGATGATCAGGTTTTTAAATACATCAGATAGGGATTGCATCCATTAGTTAGGACTGCTCTGATATGGGTATACCGTGAAGTTTGGTAGAGCAGCTTAGTATACATTTTTTGCAAAAAACGTATCAACCAAATACCCTGTTTTTTACATCTTTTACTAGCACTTGCGGATTACTGCAAATTTTTTTCAAACTGAGTGTTTTTGGTTTTACTATTCTCTTTTGTGTCTCCACCCCTAAATGTGACTCACCCCCCTTTCTCCAAACCCCTGTCAAGGCGGCCTTCGCTTAGCGCCGCATGGGGGAGGGGTGCCTGCTACAGCCTCTGCTTGACATTGGTATAGTCGAACATAGGAGGGTGCCTATGCTATGCCCAACCTCTCCCCATACTCGAAGGTCACTTTCCTGAACCCAGAAATGACACCAAAGCCAATGTTGGATAAATTTGGCCACAGCAGCCTTTATTTAAACAAACAATATTAACATTACATAAATAACCATAAATAAAATCGGGATGGGTCCTTGAAGCTTGAAATCTGGTGAATAAACAAAACCGTAACAGCAGTGGACGAACCAACCGTAACTTACTCCCAGCCGTTACCCCCTGGCTCGGGAGCACCAAATCACCTAGAAGGGTGCCAGCGTCCACTGATCCCCTGAGGATCCGGCCAACGCTGGGCAAAATCCCCCCAAAATCACCAGACCAAATAACCACCACATAAGACCAGCTGAGGTATCCATATACCCACGGACCCCCAGCGCAATTTAGCACCAACTTCAAGGACCCCTCCCAACCGCTAGCCACTATGACCCGAAATAAATTAAAAAACCCCCACCAAGAACATAAATACCAGGGCGGGCGGACGGGACTACGCGCTGCGCTCTGAGCGGGAAAATGCCCCGCTCCACCCCCAACTAGCCCTATAAACCCCCCTCATCTAAATAGACCCACCCCTAAATGTGACTCACCCCCCCCTTTCTCCAAACCCCTGTCATGGCGGCCTTCGCTTATCACCGCGTTGGGGAGGGTCGCCTGCTACAGCCTCTGCTTGAGTGTCCGTGCCGTTCACATAGAAGTGATAGAATCTATGGTCACATCTAGCCTGATTAACGCTCTTTGGCGGTTTCTAGCAATCAGAGGACCAGCAAAACAGTTAAGGTTCTACCGCAGAAGCAACTTCATAAGTGCATGTCGAGAGCTGGATATTGACATGAAGCCAATTCGGGATCCGCTGGTAGAAAGAGGTTGCACATGGATCTTCAATCCTCTGCATAGTTCTCACATGGGAGGTTCCTGGGAAAGGATGATTGGGATCTCATGCAACATCTTAAACTCTATGCTTATGGACATAAACTCTTCAAGACTTATGCATGAGGCCTTGGTTACTCTTTTCGCTGAAGTTTCTGCCATAATTAAACTAAAACCCCTTGTCCCAGTGTCAATGGATCCTGAAATGCCAACCATTCTTACGCCCGCTACTCTACTTACCCAAAAGATCGGGAACCCGCTAACAGTCAGTGAAGAGTTTACTCACGCAAACTCCTACCAGAAGCAGTGGAAATGTGTACAGTACCTTGCCGATTACTTCTGCAACTGGTGGAGAAAGAAGTTTCTCGTGGTTCAGCAAGGAAGAAGGAAATGGCGACAAAGTAAACCAAATATGAAAGGAGACATTGTGTTAATGAAGGAACAACATGCTCAAAGGATCGCCTGGCCTATGGGAATCATTACAAACACTTTCCCTAGTGAAGACGGTAAGGTCCAGAAGGTGGAGCTGAAGGTCCTTAGGAAAGGTGAACCTAAGACATTTCAGAATACATTTCAAAAACCTGACCTGCACATCCAAACATAGACTCAGTGTGAACAGGTGCTGAACCTAGTGTCACCAACTCGTATATAGTTAAGTAAATAAGGCAGCACACTGCAGCGCTAAAACATGCAAACTTGAAAACACGAAATTTGAACTGCATTACTGCACTAGAAATATGAAAAATGAGAGCTTTTAGCGCATAAAAATGGCCAATTTTATGTGTACCTGGTAGCCCCTTTACGGCATCTCTCTTATACCAGGTCCTACGCTTGCCTTACCTCGCTGAGAATAAACGTCTCCATCTGAATGGGTACATGTGAAACCTCTTCTTAGACTAAAATTCTCTCTCTCAGACAGACAGGGAGCGCGGAGCGATGGGGAGCCTCAGCCGAAGATGAGCCATGAATGATGGAGCAGCCTGGGGGTGGCTGGCCAGGCGGGGGGGGGGGGGGGGGGAAGATGATGACGAGCCATGATGGAGCAGCCTGGGGGTGGCTGGCCGGGGCGCGTCATCATCTCTCCCCCCCTCTGGCCAGCCGCCCCCAGGCTGCTCCATCATGGCTCGTCATCATCTCTCCCCCCCCCCGCCTTGGCCAGCAGCCCCCAGGCTCCACGCCCATGCATGGAGCCTGGGGGCGGCTGGCCGGGGGGGGGGAGATGAAGATGACCCATCATGGAGCAGCCTGGGGGCGGCTGGCCAGAGGGGGACAGAGATGATGACGAGCCATGATGGTGCAGCCTGGGGGCGGCTGGCCAGGGGGGGAGAGATGAAGATGAGCCATGGTGGAGCAGCCTGGGGGTGGCTGGCCGGGGGGGGTGTTGGTAGATGATGACGAGCCATGATGGAGCAGCCTGGGGGCGGCTGGCCAGGGGGGGGAGAGATGATGATGCGGGCGTCATCTCCCCCCCCTTCCCCCCGGTCATCATCTCCCCCCCCCCGGCCAGCCACCCCCAGGCTCCACGCCCATGCATGGAGCCTGGGGGCGGCTGGCCAGAGGGGAGAGATGACGAGCCATGCAAGATGGGAGCCGGGCCGGCGATGAGCCACGCCTACAGGGGGGTATGGGAGATGAGCCAGAGCCACCCATGTCCCCCTCCCTGCATGCAGGGGGTGGCTCTAGCTCATCTCCCATCCCCCCCTGTACGCGTGGCTTATGTCCCCCTCACTGTATGCAGGGGTGGCTCTGGCTCTTCTCCCATCCCCCCCATGCGTTGCTCATGTCCCACTCACTGTACGCAGGGGTGGCTCAGCCTCTGGCTCATCTCCCATCCTTCCCTATCATTGGCTCATGTCCCCCTCCCTGTATGCAGGGGTGGCTCAGCTCAGCCTCTGGCTCATCTCCCCCCCCTATGCGTGGCTCATGTGACATGAGCCACCCATAGGGGTGGATGGGAGATGAGCCAGAGGCTGAGCCACCCCTGCATACAGTGAGGGGGACATGAGCAACGCATGGGGGGGATGGGAGATGAGCCAGAGCCACCCCTGCATACAGGGAGGGGGACATGAGCCACACATAGGGGGGATGGGAGATGAGCCAGAGGCTGAGCTGAGCCACCCCTGCATACAGGGAGGGGGACATGAGCCACGCATAGGGGGAATGTGAGATGAACCAGTGCCACCCATGCATACAGGGAGGGGCACATGAGCCACGCATACAGGAGGGGGAGAGATGAGCCATGCATGATGGGAGCGGGGAGCCGATGAGCCATGTATACAGGGAGGAGGGGGAGATGAGCCATGCATACAGGATTGGAGGGGGGAGATGAGCCATGCATACAGGGGGGAGAGATGTTTCGTGCATGATGGGAGCGGGGAGCCGATGAGCCATGCATGGAGGGAGATGAGCCATGCATACAGGATGGGAGGGGGGTGGGCCGTTATACATTATGCGTGGAGCATCATATGTGGCTATTATACAGTAAGGAGCATCATGTAGAGCCATTATACAGTATGGAGCATCATGTGTTGTGTTTATACAGTATGGAGCACTGTGTGGCCGTTATACAGTACGGAGCATCATATGTGGCCATTATACGGTATTGAGCATCATGTGTGGCTATTATACAGTATTGAGCATCATGTGTGGCTGCCCATTATACAGTATGGAGCATCATGTGCGGCCATTATACAGTATGGAGCATCATGTGTGGCCATTATACAGTATGGAGCATCATGTGTGGCCATTATACGGTATGGAGCATCATGTAGAGCCATTATACAGTAAGGAGCATCATGTAGAGCCATTATACAGTATGGAGCATCACGTGTTGCCTTTATACAGTATGGAGCACTGTGTGGCCATTATACAGTATGGAGCATCATGTGTGGCCATTATACAGTATGGAGCATCATGTGTGGCCGTTATACAGTATGGAGCATCATTTGTGGCCATTATACGGTATGGAGCATCATGTGGGATCATTATACAGTATGGAGCTCTGTGTGTGGCCGTTAAACAGTATGGAGCGCTGTGTGTGGCCATTATACAGTATGGAGCACTGTGTGGCCATTATACATTATGGCGCATCATGTGTGGTCATTATACAGTATGGAGCATCATGTGTGGCCATTATACAGTATGGAGCATCATGTGTGGCCATTATACAGTATGGAGCATCATGTGTGGTGGCCGTTATACAGTATTGAGCATTATGTGTGGCCATATTTTTTTCGTTTATAATTATTGTATATAAAACAGTGTGATCAGCAGTGCTAAATGGCTGTGGTTGGGATGTGGATATGGGTGTGACTAGTTGTGAAATGGGTGTGGTCAGAGGCATGGCCTAAAATTTGCCACGGTGCACTACGCGCGCCGCAAACTTTATATCTCCTTCCCTTCTTCAAAAGTTGGGAGGTATGGTACCACATTTGCCAGATCACGGCAAGTGCCACAAATCCCATAGGGAATGAATGAGGCCGAACGCAGTGTTGCTGTAAGTGATCCGTTACACGGCAGATGCAGAAAAACTGCCGGATCTGCTGCAAAAGGCGACTTTCACATCAGCGATTCTTGCCAAAGTCACTGCCGATAGTGTCATACTCAACAATGGGGGAGGCAGCACTAAAAGTGCCTAGGGCAGCAGAAACTCTGAATACGGCCCTGCCAGTAGGATAAACATCGAACAGAACACTGCACTAGCACTTTGTCCATTGGATTACAGTTGGTCAGAGATAGTTTGGCCTTGTGCGGCTTCTCCGATCCAAAGATGGGTTTCCATTGGATTATCTCAGGAACTGACTTAAAGACATTCATTTATCTTGTTTGAAGTTGTTACTATTGCATTACATGCATGTTTGGTTTCATTTTCTAGGTTGTTGGACTTTATTTCAAGGACATTAAAATAGTGAAATCCATTACGGAATTTCAGATGGGGATTGTGCTGTTTCGTGTAAATTGTGCTCTTCAGCTTCTATATGTTGTTTCCATGCTGTGTATATCTGCTCTTATATTTTACTCTGCTGCCACCTAATGGTCTTTTTCCGTATGGCAGCTTGTTATTCATTAATCTTGGGGGCATGTCTCCCACTTCATGTCTTCTCTTTCTCTGGCAGCCATTTCATTTTTAGTTTACTTGCTGTTGTGAGAGGACACGCTTGAGCCGGGCTTAGGAAGGCATCAGTCTTTCGACCTCTTGCTGCTCATACTTGCAGCCATACTTGGTGCTACATCTTACTGTACCTTGTCTACACCTGCATTTCTGGAAAAAATACTGTATAACCATTATATGCTGTATGTCCAGATTTCCAAATAAACAAGTCTGGATTGCACAATCCCTGGTGGGAATCATCTCTCTGGACACTGAACAGAATTATTCCTGTCTGTCCTGCATCGAGGAAACTAAAGGTACGAATCTCTCACAACCCATATTGATCAACCACATCTCCATTTGCCTCATGTGTGGACAGAGCAGCCCAAGGCCCATTTGTACAATCTTTCTGGCCCTGAGCAGGCTGCTATGAAGGAGTATATCTCTGAGAGCCTTCGTAAAAGGCACATTCGGCTTTCTTTTTCTCTTGTGGCAGCGGGGTTCTTCTTTGTTAAGAAGAAAGATGGTGGTTTACTCCCATGCCTCGATTTTCAAGAATTGAATAAAATCACTTTACGGAATACTTACACCCTTCCACTTATTCCTGATTTGTACAATTGTCTGGGGCCAGGTGGTACTCTAAGTTGGACCTATAGGTACCGTCACACTAAGCGACGCTGCAGCGATACCGACAACGATTTCGATCGCTGCAGCGTCGCTGTTTGGTCGCTGGAGAGCTGTCACACAGACAGCTCTCCAGCGACCAACGATTCCGAGGTCCCCGGTAACCAGGGTAAACATCGGGTTACTAAGCGCAGGGCCGCGCTTAGTAACCCGATGTTTACCCTGGTTACCAGCATAAACGTTAAAAAAACAAACACTACATACTTACCTTCAGCTGTCTGTCCTCCGGCGCTCTGCTTTCCTCTGCACTGTCAGCGCCGGTCAGCCGGAAAGCAGAGCGGTGACGTCACCGCTGTGCTTTCCAGCTGGCCGGCGCTGACACAGGATGCAGGAGGAGTGCAGAGAAGCAGAGCGCCGGGGACAGACAGCTGAAGGTAAGTATGTAGTGTTTGTTTTTTTAACGTTTACGCTGGTAACCAGGGTAAACATCGGGTTACTAAGCACGGCCCTGCGCTTAGTAACCCAATGTTTACCCTGGTTACCAGTGAAGACATCGCTGGATCGGCGTCACACACGCCGATCCAGCGATGTCAGCGGGAAGTCCAGCGACGAAATAAAGTTCTGGACTTTCCTCAGCGACCAACGATCTCCCAGCAGGGGCCTGATCGTTGGTCGCTGTCACACAGAACGATTTCCTTAACGATATCGTTGCTACGTCACAAAAAGCAACGATATCGTTAACGATATCGTTATGTGTGAAAGTACCTTTAGGGGAGCTTATAATCTTATCTGTATGCGGGAGGGGGATGAGTGGAAAACTGCATTTCTCACCTCTGAGAGTTTGTTTGAGAACTTGGTGATGCCCTTTGGTCTGATTTCAGAATTTTATTAATCATGTTTTTTCCAATTTCACTAGGCGCTTCATGGTCATTTATCTGGATGATATCCTCATATATTCTGCTGATAAAAAGAACCACATGGTTCACCTCCGTGCAGTCCTCCAGAGGCTGAGGGAGAACTCACTCTTTGCTAAACTGGAGAAGTGTACATGTTTTGTTCAAGAATTGTCCTTTCTGGGGTTCATTTTGTCCGCTGAGGGGTTTCGTATGGACCCTAGAAAGGTGCAGGCTATTGCGGATTGGGTTCAACCCAGAGAACTCAAAGGTCTGCAGCAATTTCTGGGTTTTGCCAATTACTATAGAAAATTCATCAAGGGGTTTTCTCAGGTGGTCAAAGCCCTCACTGATTTAACTCGTAAGGGGGCTAATATCAAAACTTGGTCAGCTCTAGCTTTGGAAGAGTTTTCTTCTTTGAAGGAATGTTTTATGTCTGCCCCTGTGTTGATTCAGCCTGATTTATCTGAACTGTTTATTGTGGAGGTGGATGCCTCGGAGGTGGGAGTGGGGACGGTGTTGTCCCAGGGGCCCACCACGTTAACCAACTTAAAATTCTCTGCCTTCTTTTCTAAAAAATTTGCCCCTGCTGAAAGGAATTATGATGTGGGTAACCGAGAGTTATTGGCCATTAAATTGACTTTTGAAGAGTAGAGGCATTTTGGGGGGGGCTGTCCATCGTATCACAGTCATTACGGACCACAAGAACCTGTTTTACATTGAGTCCGCCAAATGTTTAACCCTGAGACAGGCAAGGGGGTCACTTTTTTTTCTTGATGTCAGTTTTCAATCACTTTTAGACCTGGGTCCAAGAATGTGAAGGCTGATGCTTTGTCTCGCAGCTTGGATCCAATATCACCTCCTGAACCTCCTTCCTTCATTCTTCAGCGCGGAGTGGTGGTGGCTGGGGTTTCTTCGGCTTTGGAGCAGGAGATTCATGAGGCCCAGTCTCTGGCTCCACTGTCTGTGCCGAATAATAAATTCTTTGTGCCGGTCCAGTATCTGGTAAGGGTGCTGCATGAGTTCCACAAATCGGCTCTGGGTGGGCATCCTGGTATCTTGGCCACACGTAAAGCCATTGCTATGCTGTTTTGGTAGCCCTCATTGGCTTCTGATGTCGCTGTACTCCTGTCTTCCTGTGAAACATGTGCCCACGTAAAAACCTCATGTAACTGGCCAGCCAGGGAATTGGTGCCTTTGCCAATTCCAGATAGATCTTGGACTCATCTGTCCATGGATTTTATCACCGATCTTCCTCCTTCTAATGGCAAAACTGTGATTTGGGTCGAAATGGATAGTTTCAGAAAACAGGCTCTTTTTATACCATTCAATAAAAATATCCTCATATTATCACCAAGATCCCTCCATCACTATATAAATGGGCACCAAAAAAGAAAGCATGAAGAGGCTGGATCACAACCGAGTAAGCATATAAAAACAATGAATTTATTAGTATCAAAAACATATAAAACATACACATAACATCTACAATAATATGGTGAGATACAGTAACAATGAGATCATAACATAGCCAGAGACTAGAGTGACTCCCCACTGAATGACTATCAGAACAATCACACTAGTGCGTATAATCTAAACATGACAAATTGTACTTACAGCCGCTAATCTGGCTCATATGCAGGATCTAAAACGCATATATATCCACTCGGCCCCTAGCCACATATAAATATCGGTCAAGTTCCCCTATATCATGTAGCTAGCACGGCTCCACATACAATTGTAAAAAAACTCTCATTATACCTGCTGTCATGTTGGTCACCAGAAAGAGAAGGGGGGGTCACTCAGCCAAAGCGCACCTCGACACGCGTTTCGCTGTCTTACCAGCTTCGTCAGGAGGTATGGTGTGGATGTTGCCTCGGTCTTATATAGCCGGAACTGATCACTCTATTACCGGCATGTGTGTGTGGAATCGCGCATCGGCGCCATGATGCGTCGTCACTAGAAGAGACCGCGCTCAGTACGCGCGTCATCCGGTCACATGCCCAGGTCATATGACCCGGCATGTAACCAGGGCGACGCGGCGCCACAACAGAGCACCTCTCCACAGCGCCGACACAGCGCATGCGTGCCGTGCGCCAGCACAACACAACAGAATATAGATAGCTCCTCCCAAAGGTAGTGAATATCCGGGGCTCACTAATTTACACTCATATCGCCTAAAGTTACGGCGTATCTGATTATAAGGTGAGTGATAGGTGCCATGTACCGGAATTCTTAGTAGAACAGTAACCTAACTGCAATTCTAAACATACCCATAACCTTCTAAACACCCTAATACAGGATCTACATAGTGGTGTATGATAGCTAAATAACAACGACATCACATCAAATACATACAGGAATATATAACATAACACAGTAACAATGGGACCATATACATATGGATAAACATCAACTGCATATACATTTGAAAATGGAGCAAATTGTCCAGTCTCTCATTTAGGGATGTTTTCACATATAACAGTAATGTAGGGATCCATTTCCAGATAGATGATGTGACCATAGTGTTCATACGATATTGCAACGATGGTCCACAATGTCTGTTAGAATACTGTAGTGAGATAACAAATATATAATATAAGCAAAAGTTATTGATATCTCGCACCACCCAAAAGCGAACCTAATGACTGTTGGACAAGAGGTATTATGCCAACACCGTATCATAGAGAAAACGACAAAAAGAACAATGGGAAGGGAAAGAAACACAAATATATACAAAATAAAACCATAAAATACAAAAGACCACAACTAAAATTCGCGCTAACCTAAAAAGGATTTAAAGCTAACATACTCGTTAAGGCCCTTGGGGGCAACTGTGTCCAGATCTACCATCCATCTGGTTTCTCTTTTAAGTAGCTCCTTCTCATAATTCCCCCCTCTGATCCCCAGTTGGACACGGTCAATTCCTCTCACTTTGAACCATTTAGGATTGCTGTTATGATGTAACCTGAAGTGTTTGGGTACAGTTTTTAACGTGTCTATATCTACTGCCAGGGCTCCGTTTCTTATGTCACGTACATGTTCCAAAATCCGCACCCGCAGCTCACGTGTGGTCATTCCAATGTAGATAAGACCGCACCCACATTTGGCATAGTACACCACATTCTCGGTTTTGCAATTGATGTGGTGTGTAATGGAAAAGGTTTTGGTAGAGTCACTATTCTCAAATGAAAATGTCCTTTCCATGAATTTACATGCCGAACATCCTCCACACTGAAATGACCCCCATTTTGGACCCGCAGTTCCAGAAAACACTGGCCTGTGCGGAGCCACATAATGGCTTCTAGTCAACAAATCTTTAAGATTCCTTGACCTCCGCCATGTAATTGAAGGATATTGAGAAATGTACGGTTCAACATCTTCATCTGCCCGGAGCACAGGCCAGTATTTTCTCAAAATGTCAGATATTACTCTCCACTCGGAGTTGAAATTGGTAATAAACCGTACAGGTTGGTTATCAAAACGTGTTCTAGACACATTGTGTCGAGACTGGGCCAAGAGAGTTTCCCTTGGCGTAAATTTTGCCCTCCTATATCCAGCACGTATGGCTCTATGATTGTACCCTCTCTGCTGAAGATTGTTCTTCAATATCCTAGCTTGCTGTTCAAACGTATCGTCATCCGAACAGATGCGTTTGATACGGAGAAACTGGCTAATGGGCACAGATCTAAAAGTTTGAGGATGATGTGATGACGTAGCATGTAGCAACGTGTTGGTAGCAGTAGACTTACGAAAGACATTCGTGGTAATGAATTCTCTCTCCTTTATTCAAAGTGACATCCACAAATTCAACTGTGTGTTTACTATATTTCCATGTCAGGTTGATATTGAGATGATTATCATTCAACCTACTAAGAAAAGATACAAGAGAAGTCTCAGAGCCCTGCCATATGAACAAGACATCGTCTATATAGCGAGACCATGAGATCACGGCGTCAATACCTACAGTGCTCTGAACGACCTCTCTCTCCCACAGCCCCAGGAAAAGATTCGCGTATGAGGGCGCACAAGTCGCCCCCATCGCTGTTCCCTGGAGCTGCAGGAAATAACTGTCCTTAAAAACAAAAAAATTGTGCGTTAAAGAAAAGTGTAACAACTCTAAAATAAATGAACTCAAATTTACATCCAAATTAGCCGTATTTAAAAAGAAATCAGACGCCGTGATCCCATGGTCATGCCGCATAGACGTGTACAGCGACTCAACATCACACGTCACTAGATACATGTCATCCTCCAACTGAACACCATACAGGCGATTAAGAATGTCAGTCGTGTCACGGATAAATGATGGTAACGTCTCAACACATTGTTGGAGATAAAAGTCAATAAATCGACATACACCTTCTGTGAGACTACCTATCCCTGACACGATTGGCCGACCTGATGGATTGGTGGCATTCTTGTGAATCTTTGGTGTCATATAAAATGTGGGGATCACTGGAAACTCCACTGTGAGGCCTTCTAACATTTATGTAGGGATGACCCCTCTGTCTCTTGCTGATATAAGTACTGTGTCTAACTCTCTTTTGAAGCGTTCAAGCGGATTGTTGTCCAACCGCTTATAACATTGAGAAACATTAAGTTGTCTGAACGCTTCGCGTTCATACATCTCTACTGGCCAAACCACAACACTTCCCCCCTTATCAGCAGGTTTTATTACTACATTATTCATATTCTTAAGTTCTTTAATCGCTTTATTTTGCTTTTTATACCATTGACTGGACTGCCTAATGCTGTGACTCTTTCTAATCTATTCATTGAGCATGTTGTGCGATTGCATGGTGTGCCTACGAGTGTGGTGTTTGATATAGGGGTGCAGTCTGTGTCAAAATTCTGGAGGGCTTTTTGTAAAAGGTTGGGTATCAGTCTGACCTTTTCATCAGCATATCATCCTGAGACCAATGGTCAGACTGAAAAGACCAGTCAGTCTTTGGAGCAGATTTTGCGGTGTGTTGCCACGTCTACCGATACTGGGCCTCTACATTTTTTGTCAATTTGACGAGGGCTCTCATATTTAGGAGCGGATGAAGCTGTGCCGGTGGGTTCCCCACAGGTGAAGCTTGGGTCGACCTTACGCTCTGCAATGTCTTTGATGAACTCACAGAAGTAGGAGAACGGAGGAAAGGACACCTGGTTTTCCTTTTTACTACTTGTCCCTAGTGTTGTCCACCTTTCTTGCATGTTATATGGCAGCTTGGCGACTATGGGTTTCACCCCACGTGTGGTGTCCAGGTAGCTGAGGCCAGGTAGATGTGTGTCTGTCTTGGCCAGCTGGAGTTCGAATATCTGGTTGCTGATTTCCTGGAATTTTGAAGTGTCCTTGATGGATATTTTAGGAAAATCCTTTAATTGTTTGAGAAGTACGTCTTCTATAGCTTCAGGACTGCCGAAACCTTTCTCTAGTCTGTCCCATGTGGTCGCGAGACCAGCCGCTGGATCGCTGATGTAAACAGATCTGAATCTTTTGATTCGCTCTGTGGACCATGGTTCCAGCTACCTGATCAGCAGGTCCAGCTCTTCAGCAGCAGTAATGCCAAGGTCACTAGTTGTGGTTTTAAAGGCACACTTCCACCCTCTAATTTTCAAGTTGGTTGTCGAACCTTGTGGTACTGTTGTTGGTGAGTTCTCGGCGAATCATGTACCTCACAAAGTCGAACATGTCTGTTCTTTCTGACTTTGGGAACACACTTGCAGGCTGAGTAGTGCTGTTCACTTTGGTTGTAGTTTCTTGGTTCGGAGACATGGGAAGGTATGGAGCGGCATAAGCGTTTAACCCAGCAACCGGTTTGGTGTATATAGTCTGTCATATGCGAGGCTGGAGCCATGCGGTTGTCAAAGGTATTGCATGTGGTTGCATGTAAACGTTGGCATTTGGAGTTTGCTGAGGTGCAGTGTTTGGCTGGGTGTTGGAGCGTGAATGAAATTCAGGTTTGGACATTAGTTGAGCGTTGGACTGACCTTGAAATCTGGGAGCTGCATGTAAATCAGCGTCCTGGTGCCTTGAAGAAGTGTCGGAAATGATAGAAACGTTAGTGATGGTTGGTGGTTCGTTGTTTTGACTTGGTACATAGTCTCTTGTGCGCTTAAGGGGGTCTTCTGTATCGATCTCACACAAGCTGATACTGTCCCCTTGACTCCCACTTAGAGCTTGTTCAAAGACCTTTAACCTTGCCATAGCTGTCAAATGTTCGCATTCCTTCTCTAGGACTTCTATTTCTGCCTTCATACGTGCAGACTTAGCTCCCATGTATGCTTTCTTTTGGGCGAAGACATCTTGCACTTTCATAGTCTCCGCGTCGGTATGCGCTCTTATAAGCTGTTCACTGAGGGTAGAGAATTTTGATGCACTTGATCTTGATGAGTGCTTTGAGTACTTAGCGGATCTGGATTTGCGAGATGACACTTCCAACATCTGCGCAATTTTTGCTTCCGTTTTACTCATGATGTCATGCAGTGTAATTTCGTTCAGAATTGAGTTGTTGAAAGCTCTGAAGTTCTTTTCACTCTGGTGTATTTAGTCTCACCAAGACAAAGGTATATTTCTCACAAGTGTCCTTGAAAGACTGGTATGCTGAGTACAATCGTTCCAGGGCTCCCTCTGGTGGTAACTCATGAGAACCAAGCATAGATAAGACAGTCACTTGATTCAGCACTCTTTTCTACAGGGAAGATAAACTGGAAAGTAATTCACATTTGGCGGTTTCTAGATTGTCTTTGACCTTCCATGTAGGTTTAGTCAAGCATTTGAATCTTTCACTGAGATCCTGTGTGTTTTTCTTGCTGTTGTAAATCAGGATAGAATTAGAGATCCTTCCTGTATTTGCCATTATACACAGGAATGCAAAGGTGGGGACTGTTCTGCTCTTAGCTGCAGAGGAGTTCGTATACAATGTTGCATTTTATAAGCAGCTCAGGCAGTGTCTGCAGACTCTATGAAGCTGCTGTGTCTTCACAATTAGCTTTATAGATGTTCCTTTCTCTAGATTGTAAGCTGTATACTGTTCCTAGTGGCAGGCCACTCTTTCCACGATTCTGATTCTTCAAGGCAGTATGAGTCTCTAAATCTTTAGTCATCAATCCCTTAGATAATTGTATGATTGTTGTACTCACATACAAAGCGTCCTCAGATAGTTCCAACTTGGCCACACTAAGGGTACCGTCACACAGTGGCATTTTGATTGCTATGACGGCACGATTTGTGACGTTCCAGCGATATATCCGTGACGTTCCAGCGATCTCGCTGTGTCTGACACGCTCCTGCGATCAGGGACCCCGCTGAGAATCGTACGTCGTAGCAGATCGTTTGAAACTTTCTTTCATCGTCTAGTGTCCCGTTGTGGCGGCATGAACGCATGGTGTAACAAAGGTGTGCACGATATTGTATACGATGTGCGCATAGTAACCAACGGCTTCTACATCGCACATACGTCATGAAATTATCGCTCCAGTGTCGTACATTGCAAAGTGTGACCGCAGTCTACGACGCTGGAGCGATATTGTTACGATGCTGTAGCGTCACGGATCGTGCAGTCGTAGCGATCAAAATGCCACTGTGTGACGGTACCCTTAGTAATTAGAGTCACGGAGAAACAGAGTTGATTTTCTCTGAAATCTTGTATTAAGTACAGTATATCCAAAGATGGCTACAGGAAACTAATAATGAAGAAGGGAGGAGCAAGGGCTAACATCAACAATTACAGGGGAGGAGAAGGGACAAACTTCAGAAGGCAGGGCTTCTGCCTAGCAACAACAGAATGCAATTTATAACATAGAAAACAACAACAAGCTGTTCCCATTTATGGGACAAAGCAATACTAGCTGTATGACCATGTAATGACCAACCAGACTCCTCCACTGTGTGCACCTGGGAAATGATATACTAAGAATGTTATGAGTACAACCCCTGGCAAACTTAAACAACTGAATGACCATCCTCCAAGGCTGGTGATTCCATAATTTTTGCCAGGGGTTGTATAATACACCAAAAAACTCCTGTGAAAAGAAAAGTTCAAGTAATCATAGCAATCGATCCAATATAAAGTGACCGGTTATATGCATGAATTTGTGAGCTTGAACAAACAAGATATTCCTGAGAGAATATGCCCCATAAAACAAAAGATAATATATAAAATATATATATGAATGAAACAGTTCAAGTAGCAAAGCAGTAAGCCAATGAAAGCAACAGACTACATGTATATATATATACACACATATATATATATATATATATATATATATGTTTATTTATGCTTGAACGTATGGAATACTCCCAAGCAAATAGGCCCCCCTGAGATGGTGTAAGAAAGGAAGCAAAACTATGGTGTCCAGAATGTAAAAGAAATTATACCCATAGTAAAAAGAAAAAAGTCCTAGGAGAAGGCTGATAGACCTGTTGGTGGATAAGATAAATGAATATCAAGTCATTGCTTTGTATGCGGAGGAAGGAGCCCCACACGTATCGCCATGGAGCGTGGCTTCCTCAGGGGAAAGTGAGGGGTGAGTGTCAAATGTCAAGCTTATATATTCAATATAATTGGATTACCTATCTAACAGGTGTTGTCAAATGAGGCAGCGTCCAAAGAAAATAGATACACAAACATAAAGAAATCAGCTGGTTACCATCAGTATCTACGTGTATCCAATATAGAGGAAGTACATATTACAGCACGCAGGACCTGTGGGTCACATGATTGCGCCTGCCTGGTTTGAGTCATACAATCAGGACTCATGTGGGCTGTGCAGTGCCAATGCGCACGCGTGGCCATCCAGAATGGCAAGACGGAGCATGTGCACATAATGGCACAACGCACAAGATCCATGGGTAACAAATGCACGGCGGAGAATATGACCGCAGAGAAACTCACAGGACCTGCGGGTCACATGACTGTGCCTACATAGTACAGATTGAATAGTTTTATGCAGTAAGCCAAAGGAGAATGGATTAGGAGAACCCATATGGTGCATAAACACTGTCCGCGGAAAAAAAAAATATTTAAAAATAGTAAATATATATATATTTTTATTTATAAGGTTCAAATCAATAGCGTAGCTACTGGCGGGGCAGAGGGAGCTGTTGCCTCAGGCCCCATCACGTGAAAGGTCCACTGGGAGCCACGGCCGCTTTTGTCATGAGGCCTTGTCTGAGGTGTTAGGGAGAGAGCAGACCAATTACGGCTCCACTGTCTGACAGACTCTGCACAGGGGAAGTTTGCCTCAGTTTTTGCAGTGTGCGGTGCTGTGCTGTCTTACCGGAGGAGCTTCTTCTAGGCTGGGCCAACAGCAGCTGCAGTTTCTCGCTGTACAGGCTTTGATTGGCTCAGGCACGTTGGGTCATAGTGCCCACCTTCCATTTAACTAGATGCTTCCTGGTCCTGCCTCACTGCCTGCAAACTTCATTTGTAAGTGGGGATGGAATTGATTAGATTATTTCAATTTAGGCATGTCATGGTCACTGTAGGATGAATGTGAGAGGTTGGGGGTATTGTGTGGGCTGAAGTGGAGGTGGGGGACAGGGCTGTTATGAACTGGTGGTTCAGAAACACAATGGACCTGGTGGTTAAGAGCACACAAAGTGACCTGATAATTACTAATAACATAGGACGAGCTCTGAGACGTGGGAACTCTGCTGACCGCAATCCCTAATCCTATCACACCACAGTAGAGGTAGCCGTGGAGCGCTCCTAACCAGACCTAGGCGCCTCGGGCACAGCCTGAGAAACTAGCTAGCCCTGAAGATAGAAAAATAAGCCTACCTTGCCTCAGAGAAATTCCCCAAAGGAAAAGGCAGCCCCCCACATATAATGACTGTGAGTAAAGATGAAAATACAAACATAGAGATGAAATAGATTTTAGCAAAGTGAGGCCCGACTTACTGAATAGACCGAGGATAGGAGAGATAGCTTTGCAGTCAGCACAAAAACCTACAAACAACCACGCAGAGGGCGCAAAAAGACCCTCCGCACCGACTAACGGTACGGAGGTGCTCCCTCTGCGTCCCAGAGCTTTCAGCCAGCAAGACAAACCAATATAGCAAGCTGGACAGAAAAAATAGCAAACAAAAGTAACACAAGCAGAACTTAGCTTATGCAGGGCAGACAGGCCACAAGACGATCCAGGAGAGAGCAAGACCAATACTGGAACATTGACTGGAGGCAAGAAACAAAGAACTAGGTGGAGTTAAATAGAGCAGCACCTAACGACTTAACCTCGTCACCTGAGGAAGGAAACTCAGAAGCCGCAGCATCACTCACATCCACCAGAGGAAGCTCATAGACAGAACCAGCCGAAGTACCACTCATGACCACAGGAGGGAGCTCGACCACAGAATTCACAACACAGGGCACTGTGGGGTGAATGTGAGAGGATGTGGGTTATTTTTGGTGTTGGGTTGTGGGAGGGGGACAGGGCACTGCAGGTGAATGTGAGAAGATGGGTGCTAAGGTGGGTGAGGGGCGACATAGCACTGGGGGCTGATTATTATACTGTTTTGTTAGGAGATTATATGCATTCCATCACATGTAATAGTTGCTGTTATGGGGGGCTTGAGATGGGGAGGTCAGGGGCTTTTTATACTTGCGAGCTGGGTCTTTTATAAGTATTAGTATAACAAGCACAACAATACAGGTTAATAGCGTTAATACTTTATTAATAGGTTAATATTTAAGTATTAGTATAACAAGGATAAGTATTAGCATAAGGGCACAGACCATATAACTCATGTGAGGATCGTAGTCAAGTCATGATGGGGTGTGCCTGCCATCATGAGGCCCCCAATACCACTGGTGCAATCAGGTGGTCATGCGACCACGTTTGCTATTTGCACTTGTCAACTAGATACATTTGACTTCTCTTAATCTACTATATAAAGCTGAATGTGTGTGTGTGTGTGTGTGTATCTGTGTGTGTATGTCCGGGATTGGCATCTGCACCGTCGCAGCTACAGCCACAAAATTTTGCACAGTCACACGTCTGGACCCCGAGAGCGTCATAGGCTACGTTGTGAGGTGAAATTTTAACCCCGCGCTTTCCAATTCACCAAACAATTTTGCCCCTATCTACATAATGGGGAAAAAAGTGAAAGTAAAAGTGTTGGAGGCGTCGCAGCTACAGAAACAAAATTTTGCACAGTCACACGTCTGGACCCTGAGAGTGTCATAGGCTACGTTGTGAGGTGAAATTTTAACCCCGCGCTTTCCAATTCACCAAACAATTTTGCCCCTATCTACATAATGGGGAAAAAAGTGAAAGGAAAAGTGTTGGAGGCGTCGCAGCTACAGAAACAAAATTTTGCACAGTCACACGTCTGGACCCTGAGAGCGTCATAGGCTATGTTGTGAGGTGAAATTTTAACCCCGCGCTTTCCAATTCACCAAACAATTTTGCCCCTATCTACCTAATGGGGAAAAAGTGAAATGAAAAATGTTGGAGGCGTCGCAGCTACAGCCACAAAATTTTGCACAGTCACACGTCTGGACCCTGAGAGCGTCATAGGCTACGTTGTGAGGTGAAATTTTAACCCCGCGCTTTCCAATTCACCAAACAATTTTGCCCCTATCTACATAATGGGGAAAAAAGTGAAAGGAAAAGTGTTGGAGGCGTCGCAGCTACAGAAACAAAATTTTGCACAGTCACATGTCTGGACCCTGAGAGCGTCATAGGCTATGTTGTGAGGTGAAATTTTAACCCCGCGCTTTCCAATTCACCAAACAATTTTGCCCCTATCTACATAATGGGGAAAAAGTGAAATGAAAAGTGTTGGAGGCGTCGCAGCTACAGCCACAAAATTTTGCACAGTCACACGTCTGGACCCTGAGAGCGTCATAGGCTATGTTGTGAGGTGAAATTTTAACTCCGCGCTTTCCAATTCACCAAACAATTTTTCCCCTATCTACATAATGGGGAAAAGTGAAAGGAAAAGTGTTGGAGGCAAATTGACAGCTGCCAGATGTGAACAAGGGGGACTTAAAGAGTGAGAGCGATGGCGCCAAAGAGTATATACCGTACAGTTGCTAAGGTGGGACCCCGACATGGGATGCTCACCACACACGGGGATATGAACACACACACAAAATGCGCCACACACTACCACGTGCTTGAACACATATACCACCCTCAGCACACATTTCACCACACATACACCAACCTCGCCACATAATAGTCGAAACACAAAAGTCGCAGCTCAAAACTCACCACGCGCAAAACTCGCCACATGCAAAAAATAGGCTCACGCAAAACTCGCCACAAGTGCAAAACTCACCTCATGGAAAACTCGCCACATGCAAAACTTGCACATGCGGAAAAATTGTCACATGCACAAAATTTGCAACACATGCAAAAGTTGCCTCACACAAAACTTGCACATACTCAAAAGGCACCAGACATAAAACTCACCACGCGCAAAACTCGCCATGCGCAAAACTTGCTGCACACAACTTGCTACACTAACCTGTCACATGCAACTCGACACACAAAAAGTTACTACACGCATGTTGCCACACAAAACTCATCTCACAAAAGTCGCTACATGCATGTCGCCACACACAACTCAACACACACAACTTGACAAACGAAACTCGCCCTAAAACACACACAAGTCTGGTATTAGCCTTCAAAAATAAAATTCTGATTAATAAGCAGACAAACTACAAGAGCAACAAATGTACCATATAGGAAATACGGCAGCTGTCAGTCACATACTGTCAGTCACATAACCTGTCTAATATGTGTATGTGTGAGCTAATATATACTGCCAGGGGGAGGGCTTCCTGTTGGCTGGGGATTTATCAGGCTGCCAATTTATCTTACAAATACTGAGGTAAAAATACTGAGCAAATAACGTGTTAACGAGGTCTGATACAGGAGATCACACAGGTATATACTATATACAGGGGAGATGACACACAGATATATACTATATACAGGAGAGATGACACACAGGTATATACTATATAAAGGAGGAGATGACATACAGGTACATACTATATACATGAGGAGATGACATACAGGTATATACTATATACAGGAGGAGATGACACACAGATATATACTATATACAGGAGCAGATTACCTACAGGTATATACTATATACAGGAGGAGATGACATACAGGTATATGCTATATATAGAAGATGACTGTTGTGAGTTCTGTTTTTGGGCTCCCTCTGGTGGTTACTGATGGTACTGGGTGACTTGTCTTTCCTGGGTTTCTGGGTTCCACCTGTTCCATCAGCATATGGGAGTTTCCTATTTAACCTGGCTTTGCTGGCATTTCCTCGCCGGTTATCAATGTATCCAGTGTGTCTTGTTACCTCTGCTCCCTGCTCCTAGAACCTTCTGGACAAGCTAAGTTTGGATTTTCCTGTTTTGTGTTTTGCTTAATTTGGTTTTTAGTCCAGCCTGCAGATATGTGATTCTCTGCTGCTGGTTGCTCTAGTGGGCTGAAATTGCTTTTCATGTACCATGAGTTGGCACATGAGTTCAAGTAATTTCAGGATGGTTTTTTGAAGGGTTTTTCGCTGACCGCGCAGTTCACTTTTGTATCCTCTGCTATCTAGCTTTAGCGGGCCTCATTTTGCTGAAACTGTTTTCATACTACGTATGTGCTTTCCTCTCATTTCACCGTCATTATATGTGGGGGGCTGCTATTTGCTGTGGGGTATTTCTCTGGAGGCAAGAGAGGTCTGTGTTTCTTCTGATAGGGGAAGTTAGATCTTCGGCTGGAGCGAGACGTCTAGGATCATCGTAGGCACGTTCCCCGGCTACTTTTATTTGTGTGTTAGGTTTAGGGTCGCGGTCAGCTCAGGTTCCATCGCCCTAGAGCTTGTTTGTATCTGTGCTTGTCATTTTTGTGATCCCCTGCCATTGGGATCATGACAGTATAACCGGCCCACAAAGTGTTAATTGTATTGGCTGAAGTAGGAGGATAAGTAGTCTGAGGAAGTTTTTTTTTTTTTTTTTCCCCTTTCCCTCAGAGTTTGCTGCCTAGCCTTATTGCAGCCTGGCTACTTCCTCCTCCTCTTAATCTTTGAATGGCTCTGATCTCAGCTGTTTATCATGGACGTCCAGAGTTTGGCTTCCAGCCTGAATAATCTTGCCGCTAAGGTTCAAGATATACAGGATTTTGTTGTACATGCTCCTATGTCTGAACCTAGAATTCCTGTCCCAGAGTTTTTTTCTGGAGATAGATCTCGTTTTCTGAATTTTAGGAACAATTGCAAGTTGTTTCTTTCTTTGAAATCTCGCTCCTCTGGAGACCCTGCTCAGCAAGTCAAGATAATTATATCTTTCCTGCGGGGTGACCCTCAGGATTGGGCATTTGCATTGGCACCAGGGGACCCTGCGTTGCTTAATGCGGATGCGTTTTTTCTGGCATTGGGTTTGCTCTATGAGGAACCTAACCAAGAGATTCAGGCTGAAAAAGCTTTGTTGGCCCTCTCTCAGGGGCAAGATGAAGCAGAAATTTATTGTCAAAAATTTTGGAAGTGGTCGGTACTTACTCAGTGGAATGAGTGCGCTCTGGCTGCAAAGTTTAGAGATGGCCTTTCTGAGGCCATTAAAGATGTTATGGTGGGGTTCCCTGCGCCTGCTGGTCTGAATGAGTCTATGACTATGGCTGTTCAGATTGATCGGCGTTTACGGGAGCGCAAACCTGTGCATCATTTGGCGGTGTCGTCTGAACCGTCACCTGAGATAATGCAATGTGATAGAATTCAGTCCAGAAGTGAACGGCAAAAGTATAGGCGGAAAAAAGGGTTGTGCTTTTATTGTGGTGATTCAGCTCATGTTATATCAGCATGCTCTAAACGCACAAAAAAGGTTGATAAGTCTGTTGCCATTAGTACTTTACAGTCTAAGTTCATTCTGTCTGTGACTCTGATTTGTTCATTATCATCCATTTCCGTCGATGCCTATGTGGATTCAGGCGCTGCCCTGAGTCTTATGGATTGGTCATTTGCCAATCGCTGTGGGTTTAGTCTGGAGCCTCTGGAAGTCCCTATTCCTTTGAAGGGAATTGACTCTACACCTTTGGCTATGAATAAACCTCAGTATTGGACACAAGTGACCATGCGTATGACTCCCGTTCATCAGGAGGTGATTCGCTTCCTGGTACTGTATAATTTGCATGATGTTCTAGTACTTGATCTGCCATGGTTACAAACTCATAATCCAGTCCTTGACTGGAAATCAATGTCTGTGTTAAGCTGGGGTTGTCAGGGGGTTCATGATGATGCACCTCCGATTTCTATCGCTTCATCTACTCCTTCTGAGATTCCTGTGTTTTTGTCTGACTATCGGGATGTTTTTGAGGAGCCTAAGCTCAGTTCGCTTCCTCCTCACAGGGATTGCGATTGTGCTATAAATTTAATTCCAGGCAGTAAATTTCCTAAAGGTCGTTTGTTCAATCTGTCAGTGCCAGAGCATACTGCTATGCGGGATTATGTTAAGGAGTCCTTGGAAAAGGGACATATCCGTCCATCTTTGTCCCCTTTGGGAGCAGGTTTTTTTTTTCGTGGCCAAAAAAGATGGTTCCTTGAGGCCTTGTATAGATTATCGTCTTTTGAATAAGATTACCGTAAAATATCAGTATCCTTTGCCATTGTTGACTGATTTGTTTGCTCGCATTAAGGGGGCTAAATGGTTCACTAAGATTGATCTTCGGGGTGCGTATAATCTTATACGAATAAAGCAAGGTGATGAGTGGAAAACCGCATTTAATACGCCTGAGGGCCATTTTGAGTATTTGGTAATGCCTTTTGGACTTTCTAATGCTCCTTCAGTCTTCCAGTCCTTTATGCACGATATTTTCCGTGAATATCTGGATAAATTTATGATTGTGTATTTGGATGATATTTTGGTTTTTTCTGATGACTGGGAGTCTCATGTTCAGCAGGTCAGGAAGGTGTTTCAGGTCCTGCGGGCCAATTCCTTGTTTGTAAAAGGCTCAAAGTGTCTCTTTGGAGTCCAGAAGATTTCTTTCTTGGGGTATATTTTTTCCCCTTCTACTATTGAGATGGATCCCGTCAAGGTTCAGGCTATTTGTGACTGGACGCAGCCTACATCTCTTAAGAGTCTACAGAAGTTCTTGGGCTTTGCTAATTTCTATCGTCGTTTTATAACTAATTTTTCTAGTGTTGTTAAGCCTTTGACGGATTTGACTAAGAAGGGTGCTGATGTTGCTAATTGGTCTCCTGCGGCTGTGGAGGCCTTTCAGGAACTTAAGCGCCGGTTTTCTTCTGCTCCTGTGTTGCGTCAGCCAGATGTTTCGCTCCCTTTTCAGGTTGAGGTTGATGCTTCCGAGATTGGAGCGGGGGCGGTTTTGTCACAGAGAAGCTCCGATGGCTCAGTGATGAAGCCTTGCGCGTTTTTTTCTAGAAAGTTTTCGCCGGCTGAGCGGAATTATGATGTTGGTAATCGGGAACTTTTGGCCATGAAGTGGGCATTTGAGGAGTGGCGTCATTGGCTAGAGGGTGCTAGACATCGTGTGGTGGTCCTGACTGATCACAAAAATTTGATTTACCTTGAGTCTGCCAGGCGTCTGAATCCTAGACAGGCTCGTTGGTCACTGTTTTTCTCTCGTTTCAATTTTGTGGTTTCATACCTGCCAGGTTCAAAGAATGTGAAGGCGGATGCTCTTTCTAGGAGTTTTGTGCCTGACTCCCTTGGAAATTCTGAGCCCTCTGGTATCCTTAGGGATGGGGTGATTTTGTCTGCTGTCTCCCCAGACTTGCGACGTGCTTTGCAGGAGTTTCAGGCGGGTAAACCTGATCGTTGTCCGCCTGAGAGACTGTTTGTTCCGGATAATTGGACCAGTAGAGTCATCTCCGAGGTCCATTCTTCTGCGTTGGCAGGTCATCCTGGAATATTTGGTACTAGAGACTTGGTGGCCAGGTCTTTTTGGTGGCCTTCCTTGTCGAGGGATGTGCGTTCTTTTGTGCAGTCTTGTGAGGTTTGCGCTCGGGCTAAGCCTTGCTGTTCTCGGGCCAGTGGATTGTTGTCACCTTTGCCTATCCCGAAGAGGCCTTGGACGCACATTTCCATGGACTTTATTTCGGATCTCCCTGTCTCTCAAAAAATGTCCGTCATCTGGGTTGTGTGTGATCGCTTTTCTAAAATGGTTCATCTGGTACCCTTGCCTAAGTTGCCTTCCTCCTCTGAGTTGGTCCCTCTGTTTTTTCAGAATGTGGTTCGTTTGCATGGGATTCCTGAGAACATCGTTTCTGACAGGGGATCCCAGTTTGTGTCTAGATTTTGGCGGACGTTCTGTGCTAAGATGGGCATTGATTTGTCCTTTTCGTCTGCATTCCATCCTCAGACGAATGGCCAGACTGAACGAACTAATCAGACCTTGGAAACTTATTTAAGGTGTTTTGTTTCTGCTGATCAGGATGACTGGGTTACTTTTTTGCCGCTGGCCGAGTTTGCCCTTAATAATCGGGCTAGTTCTGCTACCTTGGTTTCTCCTTTCTTTTGTAATTCGGGGTTTCATCCTCGTTTTTCCTCTGGTCAGGTGGAACCTTCTGATTGTCCTGGAGTGGACATGGTGGTGGATAGGTTGCATCGGATTTGGAGTCATGTGGTGGACAATTTGAAGTTGTCCCAGGAGAAGGCTCAGCAGTTTGCTAATCGCCGTCGCCGCGTGGGTCCTCGACTTCTTGTTGGTGACTTGGTGTGGTTGTCTTCTCGTTTTGTTCCTATGAAGGTCTCTTCTCCTAAGTTCAAGCCTCGGTTCATCGGTCCCTATAGGATCTTGGAAATTCTTAACCCTGTGTCGTTTCGTTTGGATCTCCCGGCATCGTTTGCTATTCATAATGTGTTCCATCGGTCGTTGTTGCGGAAGTATGAGGTACCTGTTGTTCCTTCACTTGAGCCTCCTGCTCCAGTGCTGGTGGAGGGAGAATTGGAGTATGTTGTGGAGAAGATCTTGGATTCTCGTGTTTCCAGACGGAAACTCCAGTATTTGGTCAAGTGGAAGGGTTATGGTCAGGAGGATAATTCTTGGGTGGTTGCCTCGGATGTTCATGCTGATGATTTGGTTCGCGCTTTTCATAGGGCTCATCCTGGTCGCCCTGGTGGTTCTCGTGAGGGTTCGGTGACCCCTCCTCAAGGGGGGGGTACTGTTGTGAGTTCTGTTTTTGGGCTCCCTCTGGTGGTTACTGATGGTACTGGGTGACTTGTCTTTCCTGGGTTTCTGGGTTCCACCTGTTCCATCAGCATATGGGAGTTTCCTATTTAACCTGGCTTTGCTGGCATTTCCTCGCCGGTTATCAATGTATCCAGTGTGTCTTGTTACCTCTGCTCCCTGCTCCTAGAACCTTCTGGACAAGCTAAGTTTGGATTTTCCTGTTTTGTGTTTTGCTTAATTTGGTTTTTAGTCCAGCCTGCAGATATGTGATTCTCTGCTGCTGGTTGCTCTAGTGGGCTGAAATTGCTTTTCATGTACCATGAGTTGGCACATGAGTTCAAGTAATTTCAGGATGGTTTTTTGAAGGGTTTTTCGCTGACCGCGCAGTTCACTTTTGTATCCTCTGCTATCTAGCTTTAGCGGGCCTCATTTTGCTGAAACTGTTTTCATACTACGTATGTGCTTTCCTCTCATTTCACCGTCATTATATGTGGGGGGCTGCTATTTGCTGTGGGGTATTTCTCTGGAGGCAAGAGAGGTCTGTGTTTCTTCTGATAGGGGAAGTTAGATCTTCGGCTGGAGCGAGACGTCTAGGATCATCGTAGGCACGTTCCCCGGCTACTTTTATTTGTGTGTTAGGTTTAGGGTCGCGGTCAGCTCAGGTTCCATCGCCCTAGAGCTTGTTTGTATCTGTGCTTGTCATTTTTGTGATCCCCTGCCATTGGGATCATGACAGATGACATTCAGGTATATACTATATACAGGAGGAGATGACACACAGATATATACTATATACAGGGGAGATGACACACAGGTATATACTATATACAGGAGGAGATGACATACAGGTATATACTATATATAGAAGGAGATGACATACAGGTATATACTATATATAGGAGGAGATGACATACATGTATATACTATGAATAGGAGGAGATGACATACAGGTATATACTATATATAGGAGGAGATGACATACAGGTATATACTATATACAAGGGAGATGACACACAGCAGGTATATACTATATACAGGGGAGATGACATACAGGTATATACTATATACAGGAGATGACATACAGGTGTATACTATATATAAGGGAGATGACAAACATGTATATACTGTGGTGAAAATGAGAGGTGTGAGGTGAAAATGAAAAGGTGTGAGTGCAAAATGAGAGGAGTGAGGGAAAATAGTGCAGTGATCGGAAAATGACAGATGTGAGGTCGAAATGACAAGTGTTAGGCGGGAATGAGAGGAATGAGGGAGAAAATGAGAGGTGTGAGGGAGAAAATGAGAGATGTGAGGGGGAAAATTAAAGATGTGATTGGGAAAATGAGAGGCGTGATGGGAAAATAAGAGAAGTGACGTGCTATAACTAACCACAGATATTTACTATGCCCAGGCAACGCCGGGCTCTTCAGCTAGTAGAAGATAATTTGGAGATGTCGAAAGAGTTATCACATGACCCCCTGCTCACATCAGTGATGCTGGGGCCATTATTACTGTACATAGGGGGACTCATTGTTAAATATTAAGCAGGCACTTATGAAGCATTATTATTTGGAGCCTAGATACGGGGTAAGATGGTGCTGAAATGGCTGTCAGTCTGTCCTGGGGCATCGGTTACAGCTGCCACTATCTATACACAGAGCGGTGACTGAAGACACGCCGGCAACACCCCTATGACTCGAAGAGCAAGGAATATAGTTAATTTTCTCCTGGCAGTGGGGCTCTCAGTACGGGCACCGCACAGAATCAAAACACTATTAACCTGCAGATTAACCCATATCTGCAGGTTAATAGCATTACTTCAAATGACAGGTTCCCTTTAAGCTCTGCAGTAGAGCAGGGACAATGGATCTCCCTGCAATACTGCTCTCCTTTTTGTAGACAACCAAAAGTCGCTTGAAGCCTGTGGTCTTCAGAACGGCAGGGTGATGCACTGTCTGAGTCACCAGCGCATGCACAGAATGTCATAGTGGGAGCTAACGTGAGGGTTACTCTACAGTTTGGGGGCCATCATATAATATGGGAGCCCATATACAGTGTATGGGGCCATAGTAAAGTATGGGGGCCATTGTACAGTGTGGGAGATAATGGGAGAGCCATTATACAGTGTGGACTACTATGCATGGCCCTCATAATGTGTGGGGACTACTGTGGCAGCAATTATACAGTGTGATGGACATTATACAGTATGGGGGCTACTGTGAGGACCAATAAACTTTGTGGATGCTACTGTAGGGGCCAATATACAGTGTGGGGGCCATCATAAAGTGTGAGGACTACTGTGGGAGTCATTCTACTATGTTTTGGGGTAGCAGTGGGGACATAATTCTATAGAGGAACTCTGGGGAACATCATACTGTATGTAGGGGAGCTGTGGGCCCATCATACTGTGTATAAGTAAGCTGTGGGGCATTATACTGTGCATAGTGGAGCTCTGTCAGCATTATACTGTGCATAGGGGAGCTGTGGGATCACCATGCGGCACATAAGGGAGTTGTACATGGGGAACTCAGAGGACATTATTAAATGTTAAGTGGGCGCTTAAACATTATTATAAAGATGAGCACTCAGTATTGTGAAAATCAAAGCTGCACATGGAGTATTATTACTTTCTAGGGACAAAATGTGGAGGGCAAATAAACAGGAAATTAATATTTTCTAGGGGGCAATTCTACCATCTAGACAGCACAGAAGTGGCATTATTACTCTGTGAGGGCACAGTAGTGGCATTACAATGCAGGGCACTAAGAGGAGCCGTTATTGTACCACACAGTAGGTGCAGTAATAGGGACACATATGTCAGCAGCAGTTCAACATTGCAGAGGAGTTTGGTTCAGGGGGGCAAAGCTTCAGAGTGGGCCCCTAACCAGGTAACCTTGAATACAACTGGGTCACACACCCAAATAGTGGAGGAGAACCTCAGCAGATGACCGCGCTGTTGCTGAAAATAATCTCTATACAAGCAGCAACATTGATATTACTGCCATATGGTCAGAGGTAGATACCAGCCTTGCAGAACGTATAAGAGATCACAGCACAGTTATAGATGGTGACTTACCGCTGACGTTTCTGATGGAGATGTCCACTTTTCCGGTCTTTTCCATCTGGCCCAGACCAGCACAACTTCTTCCACCCAGGACTCGTCTGCAAAGAATACAACAAAGACACATTTCACTTCTCATATTTTCAGCACGTCACCATCTATTCCCAACCTGCACAAATTCATCATCCTACTAGTTCCCCAATGCTGCTGCCGTATGTGTCCCTATTACTGCACCTGCTGTGTGGTTCTCTGTGCCCTCTAAATTCTAAAGCAGCCCTCTAGAATATAGTAATGCCGGCTGCAAGTGCCCTAGAAAACAGTGCCCACATTTTGCGTTCTATAAAGTAATATTGCCCTATTTGCCCCTTTGATAGTCACAGTAACGTGAGTTCCCCTATAACAATAAGTACCCACTTAACTTTGAATAATGTCCCGAGTCTCCCCCCTGTACAGCTCCCCTATACACAGCATGATGCTCTCTTATACATAACATGATGCCTCCTTACTGTAATGTACCCCCACACAGTATACTGACCCCTTAATAGCCCCCAAACTGCTTGATGGCCCCAACACTGTGTGATGGCCCCTTCACTGTAATCCCCACACTGTATGATGGCCCCCTAGGTAGCCTCCATATAGTATAATGTGCCAAATAGTCCTCAAAATAGTATAATACATTCCCCATAGGCCAGTATAGTATAATGCACTCCCCATAGGCCTCTATAGTATAATGCACTCCCTATTGGCCTGTATAGTATAATGCACTCCCCATAGGCCTGTATAGTATAATGTACTCCCCATAGGCCTGTATAGTATAATGCACTCCCTATAGTTCTGTATAGTATAATACTTTCCCCATAGGCCTGTATAGTATAATGCACTCCCCATAGGCCAGTATACAGTTGTGGCCAAAAGTATTGACACCCCTGCAATTCTGTCAGATAATACTCAGTTTCTTCCTGAAAATGATTGCAAACACAAATTCTTTGGTATTATTATCTTCATTTAATTTGTCTTAAGTGAAAAAACACAAAAGAGAATGATGCAAAAAGCAAAACATTGATCATTTCACACAAAACTCCCAAAATGGGCCAGACAAAAGTATTGGCACCCTCAGCCTAATACTTGGTTGCACAACCTTTAGCCAAAATAACTGCGACCAACCGCTTCCGGTAACCATCAATGAGTTTCTTACAATGCTCTGCTGGAATTTTAGACCATTCTTCTTTGGCAAACTGCTCCAGGTCCCTGATATTTGAAGGGTGCCTTCTCCAAACTGCCATTTTTAGATCTCTCCACAGGTGTTCTATAATATTCAGGTCTGGACTCATTGCTGGCCACCTTAGAAGTCTCCAGTGCTTTCTCCATTTTCTGGTGCTTTTTTGAAGTGTGTTTTGGGTCATTGTCCTGCTGGAAGACATGACATCTGAGGGAGACCCAGCTTTCTCACACTGGGCCCTACATTATGCTGCAAAATTTGTTGGTAGTCTTCAGACTTCATAATGCCATGCACACGATCAAGCAGTCCAGTGCCAGAGGCAGCAAAGCAACCCCAAAACATCAGGGAACTTCTGCCATGTTTGACTGTAGGGACCTTGTTCTTTTCTTTGAATGCCTCTTTTTTTCTCCTGTAAACTCTATGTTGATGCCTTTGCCAAAAAAGCTCTACTTTTGTCTCATCTGACCAGAGAACATTCTTCCAAAACGTTTTAGGCTTTTTCAGGTAAGTTTTGGCAAACTCAAGCCTGGCTTTTTTATGTCTCGGGTAAGAAGTGGGGTCTTCCTGGGTCTCTGTTGTGAGTTCTGTTTTTGGGCTCCCTCTGGTGGTTACTGATGGTACTGGGTGACTTGTCTTTCCTGGGTTTCTGGGTTCCACCTGTTCCATCAGCATATGGGAGTTTCCTATTTAACCTGGCTTTGCTGGCATTTCCTCGCCGGTTATCAATGTATCCAGTGTGTCTTGTTACCTCTGCTCCCTGCTCCTAGAACCTTCTGGACAAGCTAAGTTTGGATTTTCCTGTTTTGTGTTTTGCTTAATTTGGTTTTTAGTCCAGCCTGCAGATATGTGATTCTCTGCTGCTGGTTGCTCTAGTGGGCTGAAATTGCTTTTCATGTACCATGAGTTGGCACATGAGTTCAAGTAATTTCAGGATGGTTTTTTGAAGGGTTTTTCGCTGACCGCGCAGTTCACTTTTGTATCCTCTGCTATCTAGCTTTAGCGGGCCTCATTTTGCTGAAACTGTTTTCATACTACGTATGTGCTTTCCTCTCATTTCACCGTCATTATATGTGGGGGGCTGCTATTTGCTGTGGGGTATTTCTCTGGAGGCAAGAGAGGTCTGTGTTTCTTCTGATAGGGGAAGTTAGATCTTCGGCTGGAGCGAGACGTCTAGGATCATCGTAGGCACGTTCCCCGGCTACTTTTATTTGTGTGTTAGGTTCAGGGTCGCGGTTAGCTCAGGTTCCATCGCCCTAGAGCTTGTTTGTATCTGTGCTTGTCCTTTTTGTGATCCCCTGCCATTGGGATCATGACAGGTCTCCTACCATACAGTCCCTTTTAATTCAGACGCTGACGGATAGTACGGGTTGACACAGTTGTACCCTCGGACTGCAGGGCAGCTTGAACTTGTTTGGATGTTAGTCGAGGTTCTGAATCGCCCCCAGACACAGGGCCACAGGTTCCTCGGTACCGGTCCTTTCTGTCTCAGTTCTGGGGTTGTCACGGTGGCTGGCCCCGGTCCGTGACCCTGCTAAGGGGCGTCCAATAAAAGGGTGATGGTGCGTAGTGCGAGGAATAACGAGGACACAGGGTTCAGTTTCTTTACCTTTTACTGAAGGTTTCAGGATCCTCAATCCAGGGCACTGTCAACAGGGCTGTCTGAGACCGGCCGGTCCGAAGGCACATCCAGAGTTCTCTTTGCAGGTGGAAATCAGTGTCTACCCACTAGCGCCTGTGTGTTGTAGTGCTTCCCTGCTGAGCATTCAGGATAGTCCTCACAACTTCTGTTCTCGTTCTTTCTAGATCTTTCTCTTCTCCGTCCCCCAGGTATGTTATGGCTAGGACGCACCTTTATGACAGGTAGGCCTGGAGTTATTCTGGAACCCTAGTGTCGCCCCTCTCCCACGATTGCCTCCTATGTCCTTCTTAGGTGTTGTATGGTAGACAGCCAACCTGTAATTAACTGTCCTGCCGCTGTTTGAAGTAATGCGTGGAGACTGTTACTTCTTCGGTGCTCCGGCCACCGGCTATGCGCCTCAGTAAGATCTTGCCGTTCTCGGGGCACGACTCCTACTGGATCTCCTTTGTGCTGATCTCGTTTCTCACTGTTCCACAATATCCTTCGCTTCGTGTCTCTTTCTTAGGATATCGCCGCAAGGTAGTGCAGGCGCGGTTCCGTAACAATCTGTCCTTTCGCTAGGTACCTGCCAGATTTCCCAGTTCTGACAGGTCCTCCCTGGAGCTCTCCCAGGCTTCATTCTGCCTAACTTCCTGTCCAACCCCTAGTTTTACCAATGTGAGGAGTGTCCCAATAAATAAGCCTTTTACTCCCCCTAGTGGCCAGAGTGTGAAGTGTAATGTGTGCTGGTGATACCTGGTCAAAGAACTCCTTTAATGCAGTCAGACGTACCATCACTCCCCTTAGTGGCAGAGCGACATTACTGCAACGACCAGATGTCTGGGGCGCTGCACTATCCCCTGGTTAAATCCAGTACTCCCGGACTGGGAAAAGAAGAACAACAATACATGTTAATAGAAAACACACAAAATTTCTTATATATATATATACTATGAACAAATAAATATAACAGTGCTTTCCGTTATGGAAGGTAAGGACGCTTGAACGTTGCAAAAGATTGGTCATGCACAGTCCATGACTCCCAGTTCTGTAGGTGTAACCATAGAATAGCAGGGACCCCGGGTAAACAAAGGGGCCCCTGTGAAAGTTTTGGAGTGATTCACCGTCAATCACACCATTGTCCTTTTCTTTTTTTTTTTAAACTATAACACAGATATTTACACAAGCATTTTCAACCAAATAACAACTATCATTATATCGCCATGGTCTATAACGAAGTGGAGTCTGATTCTTGGTGCTACGCGTGGACCTCCACAGCGCAGGGGCTGCTACTGGCCTGACAGGACCCGCTACGCTTGCTATCGCTAGTGTAGTGCACTGTCTTCTAGCTACACTTCTAGTGAGTCTGGGCAGCACTGGCATACTGGAGTCCTCAGTGCTACCACTATTAGTGGTGGGCATGGCAGATTCAGCGATGACAGAGGGAGGACCCGCTGGTTCGACCATTGGCGTCGCATCTTCTGGTGGGGTCGGCTGCGCTGGTGGGTCCAGCTGCCCTGGCTCCACATTTAGTTCTGGCGGTCTCGGTTGACGGAACGTTAGGACAGGTACCACAATGGCCTGATTTATTTGAGTCCAGGACTGGGGAAAATCGCCAAGAACAGTGTGTATCATCTTCTCTTCTTCCACGGGCGGAGAAGTTCTGGGATCTATTTCCCCATCTTTCAGCTTTTTTTTAATCAGATAAATTTTTATTAAGGAAAATCAATGATAACAAATGACATCAAGCTGTTATTCACAGATAATCATATATTTTATGAACATAACTCCCCCCCCCCTTTTTGCCTTCCTATCCCCCCCCTTCGAGACCCCTTTAATGCTTTCCCAAATTCCCATCCGATATTCCTTCCCCAATTCAAATACAATTGTATAGTATGAACATCATCTATAACATTATGCATCCTCCCCACAATTCTAATTCCATTCTATCCATGGCTGCCAAATCTTTTGAAATACATCTAGTTTATTTCTCTTAGTATAGATACTTTTTTCCAATAAAATTATATGGTCCGCCTGCGTAAGAAAGTCTCGTCTAGTCGGAGGCTCCTCCCTGATCCAGAACCGAGCTATCAATTTCCTTGCTATGAATAACAATCTAGCAATCGCCAGTTTAACCATAGATACCACTGCTATTTCTTCCACATAGCCTAATATACAGACCAAAGGGTCTCTGGGAATGACGCACCTATATACCAATTCAATCCGATTCAATACAACTGTCCAAAAGGCGGACAATCTAGGACAGTGCCACAGCATGTGTAACATGTCTGCCTGTTCCTGCGAACATCGTGGACACTCGGAATCAGAACATATAATTGAGACATCCTCCCAGGTTCGCTCATAGAGATCTTAGTCACATATTCTAAAATAGATTCCCATCTATCATCATTTATCTCTCCCAATTCAGCTTCCCATTTCACTCTAGACTTGATGGGATGTTTGGCTAGAAAGGTGAATAATAAATCTCTATACACTTCTGAAATTGCCCCCCTTGTCCCGCTGTTCTTCAAAATGGAAGCCAGCGTGATATCAATCTGGATCTCAATAAGTTTTCTCCGACATTGCGACCGATACGCATGCTGAATTCTTTTATAATGATATAAATTTAAATGTGATAACTGGAATTCTGTTTGTAACTCCACAAATGACTTAAGTCCCCCTTGACCCAGTAGCTGACCCATCTTTCTAATTCCTGCCTCTCTCCATGGCCCATATCCTTCCATTTGCTTAAATTCTTGTAAGTTTATATTATCCCATATAGGTATAGTATTTGGTAAGGCCTGTGACACCCCTAATCTGTTTAACTTTTTCCCATACCTTATGAATTACGAGAACAGTAGGAAACCGAGAACCCAGTTTCAAAAATTGCCCCCATTCCAAACTCTCACCCAGAGGCCATTTTCCCATCAAATATCTCAAACTACTGGGCGATTGCCCCTTTCCCATCTCCTCCCCCCATCCTCCAATATGCTGGCATTGTGCTGATAAAAAATATACCCAAGGGTTAGGGAGCGCCAAGCCCCCTTCCGCCTTTGGCCTCTGCAAAGTTTCTTGTTTAAACCTTGGGTTTCCCCCCCCCCATATTAGTTTGCCAAACAGCGATTTAATATTATGGAACCTACTCTGCGGAATCCAAATTGGAGAATTATGCAGTACATATAACAACTGCGGCATCACAATCATCTTCAAAAGGTTCACTCTTCCAATTACAGAGAGATGTAGTTTGTTCCACGCTGAAATTTTGGTACTTATTTTTCGTAGCAGAGGGCTTAGATTAAGTTCTTCAAACCTCGTCAGAGGAAGGGTGATTTGTATCCCCAAATATTTAAATTTCGAAACTACCTTCAATTTTGCTGACATTTCCACCTCCTCAGTGCCCTTTTCTACCTCATCAATGGGCATAATGCACGATTTGTCCCAATTTATTTTGAGTCCAGAGAATTCCCCAAATTCCTCAATTAATGCCACCGCGTTATCCAATTATCCGATTCTCCCCTGAGTCCCCCAAAAATAACAAAATATCGTCAGCATACAGAGACACCTTCTCCTCCTTCATTCCATAGACAAATCCTTTTATCTTTTATCTCTCGTGCCTCCCTTATTTTAGCGGCCAAGGGTTCCACAACTAGGGCAAATAGCAACGGAGACAATGGGCACCCCTGCCTTGTACCCCTATGCAATGAGAAACTATCAGATGATTTATTATTTACTCTAATTTTTGCCATTGGAGAGGAGTATAGCAACCCCACCCAAGATATAAACTTATAAACTTAGGCCCGAACCCAAGGCACAACAGAACCGACCACAAGTAATTCCATTCTACACAATCAAAGGCCTTATGGGCATCCAAAGACACCACCACTCTCTTTCCAGCATTTTCGGCTGGAATTTGCATGTTTAAATATAGTCTCCTTAAATTGATTGCTGTAGATTTGTTGGGCATAAATCCAGATTGATCTGGGTGGATTACTTTATCAATCACATGGGTTAGTCTGTTGGCCAAGGCCTTCGCCAAAATCTTTATATCCGCTGTAAGGAGTGAGATTGGTCTGTAGGACTCCAGATTCAGCGGATCCTTATCAGCTTTAGGGATGACCACAACAATGGCCTCTCTCATAGATGTAGGTAGTATTCCCCTCTCCAATGACTCATTAAATACCTTCTCCAATTTAGTTATTATTTCTTCATTAAAAATTTTGTACACCTCTACCGGAATGCCATCCGCCCCCGGGGCCTTATTACCCACCATATCCGCCAGTGCCACCCTCAGTTCCTCCGCCATCGGCCTATCCATCCATTCTCTATCCTCCTCACCTAGTCTAGGAAGCTTAATCGCACTCATATACCTGTTCATATCCTCTTGACCTTTATGTATCTTAGAAGAGTATAACACACTGTAAAATTGTTTAAATACATCCAAAATTTGATCCCCTTGTGTAACCACATTACCTTCCTTTGTTTTAATTGCGTATACATGTGAGGATTCCCGTTGTGCCGAAGCTACGACTGAGAGCAGGTGCCCCACTTTCTCACCCTCCGCATAGAAGGCCTCATTCTGAAATGCCGGCAATCTCTCTGCCTTACGGATGTGAAGTTTATTAACCTCCGACTGGGCCACTCTCATGGGGGTCTGCGTAGCTTTGGAACACTGTGCCCCCAATGCCTCCTCCGCTGCCCTTAATTCCTCCATCACTGCTTTATCTAGTTTTTGAGATCTAGTCTTAAATTGAGATACTTCTCTGAATAAGATCCCTCTCAAAAACGCCTTCCCCATCTTTCAGCTTATCAGGGCATATTTTCAGGTGGTCTCTGGATATGGCCGCTGAGGTCTCCCCTCCGTCTTTACTGATGAGACAGACCTTTGTATTGTCGAAGTCGGAGGGGAGAATGGTATACGGTTCCGCTTCCCATTGATCATCAAGATTGTGTAGTCTCCTCTTTCTTTTGAGTACTTGCTCACGAGGTGCCAATGGAGCCGCGGGGGCATTCTGGTTGTAGTCCCTCTCTTGCTTCTGTCTGGCCTGAGTGAGACTCTTTTCCACACATTCCTGTACTTTGCGGTACCTCTGTTGCCTCTCGGTATCCCAATCCGCATCTGGTGATATATCTTCGGGGGTCAGAACCCCCATGTCCAGATCGACGGGTAACTTGCTAGACCTTCCTCGCATCAGGTACGCTGGGGTGCAGTTGGTGGAATTCACCGGGATGTGGTTGTACATGTCTACCAAGTCTGGTATTTTTGTAGGCCACAAGTTCCGCTCCTCTACAGGTAAGGTTTTCAGTAAGTCGATCACCACTTGGTTCATCTTCTCACACATCCCGTTGGTCTGTGGATGGTATGGCGTGGTTCTGATCTTCTTACACCCGTATTGTACAGTTTCACCTGTCTTTCACTAGGGGGACTTGTCAGGGAGTCACAAAAACACTGAACTTTAGGAAGGCAAAGTTTGACCAGCTTAGAGATGCCCTTAATCTGGTAGACTGGGACAATCTCCTCAGAAATAAGAATACAGATAATAAATGGGAAATGTTTAAGAACATCCTAAATAGGCAGTGTAAGCGGTTTATACCTTGTGGGAATAAAAGGACTAGAAATAGGAAAAACCCAATGTGGCTAAACAAAGAAGTAAGACAGGCAATTAACAGTAAAAAGAAAGCATTTGCACTACTAAAGCAAGTTGGCACCATTGAAGCTCTAAAAAACTATAGGGAGAAAAATACTTTATCTAAAAAACTAATTAAAGCTGCCAAAAAGGAAACAGAGAAGCACATTGCTAAGGAGAGTAAAACTAATCCCAAACTGTTCTTCAACTATATCAATAGTAAAAGAATAAAAACTGAAAATGTAGGCCCCTTAAAAAATAGTGAGGAAAGAATGGTTGTAGATGACGAGGAAAAAGCTAACATATTAAACACTTTCTTCTCCACGGTATTCACGGTGGAAAATGAAATGCTAGGTGAAATCCCGAGAAACAATGAAAACCCTATATTAAGGGTCACAAATCTAACCCAAGAAGAGGTGCGAAACCGAATAAATAAGATTAAAATAGATAAATCTCTGGGTCCGGATGGCATACACCCACGAGTAGAGTTGAGCGACCTTGACCTTTTTAGAGTCGAGCCGGGTTTCGCGAAACCCGACTATCTCAAAAGTCGGGTCGAGTGAAATCGGCCGATTATGACGTAAAGTCGGGATCGACCGAAACACGAAACCCAATGCAAGTCAATGGGGCAGCATAGTCGGCAGTGAGTGGGGGCCAGGAAAACACCTAGAGTGCCCATTTTAATGTCAAAACCATCCATTCTTCTTAATGAAGCTTGTCAAGCGTAATTTACCTTATAATAATTGGAAGGCATTTGAAATTGGGGGTCATTTGGCTAAAGTTGTGGTGGGTAGGGCTGGTTGAAGTAATTAGTGGGCCCAGGAAATCTGGACCACGTCACGGCAGTGGAGCAGGGAGAGGTAAGTATTTCAACTTTGCAAGTGCTGTGAACCTGAGCAAGCAGGGGGGCCCACTCGTTGGCATTGGCACTGGCACAGGGCCCCTCAAAGTACAGCGGTGTGTTTGCACGGCGGGGGCGCCTCCCACCGGCAGCAACACTTTTGCGTACTATGAGAGGCCCTGTGCCAGTGACGTCGCCAACTAGTATTCCTCCCCCCACCTGATGAAGGAACCTGCACTTTCATCTGCACCTTCCTCTTTGTCCCCGTGTAAGGTGGTATGGTATGCGGGAAGAGCAACCTGACTTTCAGCAGGGTCACAATGTTGTTGTGTAGCATGCACGGGGAATGTTGCGTTATGGGTCAATGTACCAGCAGACTCATCTATCACTGGCTGGGCAATGGGCAGGATGAGGAGGAAACACAGATATAGGCCCAAAGAATAAAGTTGGCTAAATGCAGTTCAAAATTGGTAACACAGGAATAACCAGGGGGCATTGCAGTGGAGGACAACTGGAATGAGAGGCTGACACAGAGAGTAGGCCCAAATCAGTAAGTAGTCGAAATGCAGTTCAAAATTGGCAACCGTAGTAAACAGGCGGCACAGCTTTGTTCAGTGGAGGAGAACAGCAAGGAGTGGCAGACACCGATAGTAGGCCCCAACCCAACTAGTAGGCCAAATGCAGTCTAACATTAACAACTACTTAACGAGCGCCTGAAAACGGAATTTCAGGACAGGAAACCAGGAGAACAGCAAGGAGCGGCAGACACTGTTAGTAGGCCCCAAACCAGCTAGTACGCCAAATGCAGTTGTTCCATTTAACCACAATTTAATGAGAGCCTGAAGATAGAAGCTCAGGAAAGGCAACCTGGAGAACACCTTGGAGTGGAACACACCATCTCTCTCCACCCCATACCCATTTTGTAGGCCTAATGCAGTGTAGTTTTCTACAACTACTAAACGAGAGTCGGAAGACCGAAGCAATGGCAAGGAAACCTGGGGAACACCTTGGAGTGTAACACACATCTCTCTCCACCTGATACCCATTTTGTAGGCCTAATGCAGTGTAGTTTTCTACAACTACTAAACGAGAGTCGGAAGATCGAAGCAATGGCGAGGAAACCTGGAGAACACCTTGGAGTGTAACACACCATCTCTCTCCACCCCATAGCCAATTTGGAGGCCTAATGCAACGTAGTTTCCAACAACTACTAAACGAGAGCATTAAGATCGAAGCTCTGGAAAGGCAACCTGGAGAACACCTTGGAGTGTAACACACCATCTCTCTCCACCCGATACCCATTTTGTAGGCCTAATGCAGTGTAGTTTTCTACAACTACTGAACGAGAGTCAGAAGACCGAAGCAATGGCAAGGAAACCTGGGGAACACCTTGGAGTGTAACACACCATCTCTCTCCACCCGATACCCATTTTGTAGGCCTAATGCAGTGTAGTTTTCTACAACTAATAAACGAGAGTCGGAAGACCGAAGCAATGGCAAGGAAACCTGGGGAACACCTTGGAGTGTAACACACCATCTCTCTCCACCCGATACCCATTTTGTAGGCCTAATGCAGTGTAGTTTTCTACAACTACTAAACGAGAGTCGGAAGACCGAAGCAATGGCAAGGAAACCTGGGGAACACCTTGGAGTGTAACACACCATCTCTCTCCACCCGATACCCAATTTGTAGGCCTAATGCAGTGTAGTTTTCTACAACTACTAAACGAGAGTCGGAAGACCGAAGCAATGGCAAGGAAACCTGGGGAACACCTTGGAGTGTAACACACCATCTCTCTCCACCCGATACCCATTTTGTAGGCCTAATGCAGTGTAGTTTTCTATAACTACTAAACGAGAGTCGGAAGACCGAAGCAATGGCAAGGAAACCTGGGGAACACCTTGGAGTGTAACACACCATCTCTCTCCACCCGATACCCATTTTGTAGGCCTAATGCAGTGTAGTTTTCTACAACTACTAAATGAGAGTCGGAAGACCAAAGCAATGGCAAGGAAACCTGGGGAACACCTTGGAGTGTAACACACCATCTCTCTCCACCCGATACCCATTTTGTAGGCCTAATGCAGTGTAGTTTTCTACAACTACTAAACGAGAGTCGGAAGACCGAAGCAATGGCAAGGAAACCTGGGGAACACCTTGGAGTGTAACACACCATCTCTCTCCACCCCATACCCAATTTGTAGGCCTAATGCAGCCTACTTTCCGACAACTACTAAACGAGAGCATGAAGATCGAAGCTCAGGAAAGGCAACCTGGGGAACACCTTGGAGTGTAACACACCCTCTCTCTACACCACGGAAGGGCTGATTCTTAGGAAGGAAGGCTGTCGGAAAGAAGCAGGGCGCGTCCGAGGGTGATTATATTCTTATTAGGTATATACTCACCCTCGGACGCGCCCTGCTTCTTTATTTGTAATGAATGTTTATTTGCAATGTGGTTTTGACTTACTCTATTTTTTTGGTAAATAATGATTTTATTATTTTCATTGTTTTGCATCTTCTTGGCAATAATATAAAGAAGACGCGACAGGACAACACTCGGTGGATGCCATATCTGTGTTTTAAATTGAAAAAAACTTTCAGTTAACTACTTGCAGGAGAAAGTTATTGTAGCTGGTGGCCATTTTTAGTACTGTACCAGATTTTTGTTGTATGTGTTTGTTTTTAATGTTAAAATGTCTGCATTTGATATCTCTCCAGTATTATCTTTTTTATAAGCAAAATACTTATTTTTATATTTTCTGATGTTGGTTCAAGGGGTACACGGGCAGCAGTAGACAGGTCAGTGGAGGCCTAGTGGAAGGAGGGACCGCAGACAGGCTTTGAAGGCCTAACATAATAAATTGGGCTGGCTGTAGGCAATTTAAAATTGGTTCCAGGGGAACACGGGCAGCAGTAGACAGGTCAGTGGAGGCTGTTATGTTTGCTAATGACAGGTGTTATGAAGGCAATCCAGAAACACAGTGTGCTTAGCGATCAGAGCGCACACAGTGATCTGACAAATACCCAAAAATACAAGAACGAGCTCTGAGACGTGGAAACTCTGTAGACTGCACACCAGATCCTATCCTAAACACAACTAAAAGCGGCTGTGGATTGCGCCTAACAACTACCTAGGCAACTCGGCACAGCCTAAGAAACTAGCTAGCCTGAAGATAGAAAAATAGGCCTGACTTGCCCCAGAGAAATTCCCCAAAGGAAAAGGCAGCCCCCCACATATAATGACTGTGAGTAAGATGAAAAGACAAAACGTAGGGATGAAATAGATTCAGCAAAGTGGGGCCCGATATTCTAGGACAGAGCGAGGACAGTAAAGCGAACTTTGCAGTCTACAAAAAACCCTAAAGCAAAACCACGCAAAGGGGGCAAAAAAAAACCACCGTGCCGAACTAACGGCACGGCGGTACACCCTTTGCGTCTCAGAGCTTCCAGCAAAACAAAAGACAAGCTGGACAGAAAAAAAGCAACAAAAAAGCAAAAAGCACTTAGCTATAAAGAGCAGCAGGTCACAGGAACAATCAGGAGAAGCTCAGATCCAACACTGAAACATTGACAAGGAGCAAGGATAGCAGCATCAGGCGGAGTTAAGTAATGAAGCAGTCAACGAGCTCACCAGAACACCTGAGGGAGGAAGCTCAGAAGCTGCAGTACCACTTGTGACCACAGGAGTGAATTCAGCCACAGAATTCACAACAGTACCCCCCCTTGAGGAGGGGTCACCGAACCCTCACCAGAGCCCCCAGGCCGACCAGGATGAGCCGCATGAAAGGCACGAACAAGATCGGAAGCATGAACATCAGAGGCAAAAACCCAGGCATTATCTTCCTGAGCATAACCCTTCCATTTAACCAGATACTGGAGTTTCCGTCTAGAAACACGAGAATCCAAAATCTTCTCCACAATATACTCCAATTCCCCCTCCACCAAAACCGGGGCAGGAGGCTCAACAGATGGAACCATAGGTGCCACGTATCTCCGCAACAACGACCTATGGAATACATTATGTATGGAAAAGGAGTCTGGGAGGGTCAAACGAAAAGACACAGGATTGAGAACCTCAGAAATCCTATACGGACCAATAAAACGAGGTTTAAATTTAGGAGAGGAAACCTTCATAGGAATATGACGAGAAGATAACCAAACCAGATCCCCAACACGAAGTCGGGGACCCACACGGCGTCTGCGATTAGCGAAAAGTTGAGCTTTCTCCTGGGACAAGATCAAATTGTCCACTACCTGAGTCCAGATCTGCTGCAACCTATCCACCACAGAATCCACACCAGGACAGTCCGAAGACTCAACCTGTCCTGAAGAGAAACGAGGATGGAACCCAGAATTGCAAAAAATGGAGAAACCAAGGTAGCCGAGCTGGCCCGATTATTAGAGTTAGCACGCAGGACCTGAAAAACCATTCTGACCTGCTTCACATGAGACTCCCAATCATCTGAGAAGATCAAAATGTCATCCAAGTAAACAATCAGGAATTTATCCAGATACTCACGGAAGATGTCATGCATAAAAGACTGAAACACAGATGGAGCATTGGCAAGTCCGAACGGCATCACTAGATACTCAAAATGACCCTCGGGCGTATTGAATGCAGTTTTCCATTCATCTCCTTGCCTGATTCTCACCAGATTATACGCACCACGAAGATCTATCTTAGTGAACCAACTAGCCCCCTTAATCCGAGCAAACAAGTCAGATAACAATGGCAAGGGATACTGAAATTTAACAGTGATCTTATTAAGAAGGCGGTAATCAATACACGGTCTCAGCGAACCATCCTTCTTGGCTACAAAGAAGAACCCTGCTCCCAGTGGTGATGACGATGGGCGAATATGTCCCTTCTCCAGGGATTCCTTCACATAACTGCGCATAGCGTCGTGTTCGGGCACGGATAAATTAAATAATCGACCTTTAGGGAATTTACTACCAGGAATCAAATTGATAGCACAATCACAATCCCTATGCGGAGGTAGAGCATCGGACTTGGGCTCTTCAAATACATCCTGATAATCAGACAAGAACTCTGGGACCTCAGAAGGGGTGGATGACGAAATCCACAAAAATGGAACATCACCATGTACCCCCTGACAACCCCAGCTGGATACCGACATGGAATTCCAATCCAATACTGGATTATGGGTTTGTAGCCATGGCAACCCCAACACGACCACATCATGCAGATTATGCAACACCAGAAAGCGAATAACTTCCTGATGTGCAGGAGCCATGCACATGGTCAGCTGGGCCCAGTATTGAGGTTTATTCTTGGCCAAAGGTGCAGCATCAATTCCTCTCAATGGAATAGGACACCGCAAAGGCTCCAAGAAAAACCCACAACGTTTAGCATAATCCAAATCCATCAGATTCAAGGCAGCGCCCGAATCCACAAACGCCATGACCGAAAACGACGACAAAGAGCATATCAAGGTAATGGACAGAAGGAATTTGGACTGTACAGTACCAATGACGGCAGACCTAGCGGACCGCTTAGTGCGCTTAGGACAATCAGAAATAGCATGAGTGGAATCACCACAGTAGAAACACAGACCATTCAGACGTCTGTATTCCTGCCGTTCAACTCTAGTCATAGTCCTATCGCACTGCATAGGCTCAGGTTTAACCTCAGGCAGTACCGCCAAATGGTGCACAGATTTACGCTCGCGCAAGCGTCGACCGATCTGAATGGCCAAAGACAAAGACTCATTCAAACCAGCAGGCATAGGAAATCCCACCATGACATCCTTAAGAGCGTCAGAGAGACCCTTTCTGAACAAAGCTGCCAGCGCAGATTCATTCCACTGAGTGAGTACTGACCATTTCCTAAATTTCTGACAATATACTTCTATATCATCCTGACCCTGGCACAAAGCCAGCAAATTTTTCTCAGCCTGATCCACTGAATTAGGCTCATCGTACAGCAATCCGAGCGCCAGGAAAAACGCATCGACACTACTCAATGCAGGGTCTCCTGGCGCAAGAGAAAATGCCCAGTCTTGAGGGTCGCCGCGCAAAAAAGAAATAATAATCAAAACCTGTTGAACAGGATTACCAGAAGAACGAGGTTTCAAGGCCAGAAATAGCTTACAATTATTTTTGAAACTTAGAAACTTAGTTCTATCTCCAAAAAACAAATCAGGAATAGGAATTCTTGGTTCTAACATAGATTTCTGATCAATAGTATCTTGAATCTTTTGTACATTTATAACGAGATTATCCATTGAAGAGCACAGACCCTGAATATCCATGTCCACACCTGTGTCCAGAATAACCCAAATGTCTAGGGGAAAAAAAAAAAGTGAACACAGAGCAGAAAAAAAAAAAAATGATGTCAGAACTTTTTCTTTCCCTCTATTGAGAATCATTAGTTGGGCTCCTTGTACTGTTATGTTTGCTAATGACAGGTGTTATGAAGGCAATCCAGAAACACAGTGTGCTTAGCGATCAGAGCGCACACAGTGATCTGACAAATACCCAAAAATACAAGAACGAGCTCTGAGACGTGGAAACTCTGTAGACTGCACACCAGATCCTATCCTAAACACAACTAAAAGCGGCTGTGGATTGCGCCTAACAACTACCTAGGCAACTCGGCACAGCCTAAGAAACTAGCTAGCCTGAAGATAGAAAAATAGGCCTGGCTTGCCCCAGAGAAATTCCCCAAAGGAAAAGGCAGCCCCCCACATATAATGACTGTGAGTAAGATGAAAAGACAAAACGTAGGGATGAAATAGATTCAGCAAAGTGGGGCCCGATATTCTAGGACAGAGCGAGGACAGTAAAGCGAACTTTGCAGTCTACAAAAAACCCTAAAGCAAAACCACGCAAAGGGGGCAAAAAAAACCCACCGTGCCGAACTAACGGCACGGCGGTACACCCTTTGCGTCTCAGAGCTTCCAGCAAAACAAAAGACAAGCTGGACCGAAAAAAAGCAACAAAAAAGCAAAAAGCACTTAGCTATAAAGAGCAGCAGGTCACAGGAACAATCAGGAGAAGCTCAGATCCAACACTGAAACATTGACAAGGAGCAAGGATAGCAGCATCAGGCGGAGTTAAGTAATGAAGCAGTCAACGAGCTCACCAGAACACCTGAGGGAGGAAGCTCAGAAGCTGCAGTTCCACTTGTGACCACAGGAGTGAATTCAGCCACAGAATTCACAACAGGAGGCCTAGTGGAAGGAGGGACCGCAGACAGGCTTCGAAGCCCTAACATAATAAATTGGGCTGGCTGTAGGCAATTTAAAATTGGTTCCAGGGGAACACGGGCAGCAGTAGACAGGTCAGTGGAGGCCTAGTGGAAGGAGGGACCGCAGACAGGCTTCGAAGCCCTAACATAATAAATTGGGCTGGCTGTAGGCAATTTAAAATTGGTTCCAGGGGAACCCGGGCAGCAGTAGACAGGTCAGTGGAGGCCTAGTGGAAGGAGGGACCGCAGACAGGCTTCGAAGCCCTAACATAATAAATTGGGCTGGCTGTAGGCAATTTAAAATTGGTTCCAGGGGAACACGGGCGGCAGTAGCCAGGTCAGTGTAGTAGTAGTGGAAAGAACGGGCCGCAGACAGGCTTCGAAGGCCTAACATAACAAAAATTGGGCTGTAGGAAATTTAAAATTGGTTCCAGGGGAACACGGGCGGCAGTAGACAGGTCAGTGGAGGCCTAGTGGAAGGAGGGACCGCAGACAGGCTTCGAAGCCCTAACATAATAAATTGGGCTGGCTGTAGGCAATTTAAAATTGGTTCCAGGGGAACACGGGCGGCAGTAGCCAGGTCAGTGTAGTAGTAGTGGAAAGAACGGGCCGCAGACAGGCTTCGAAGGCCTAACATAACAAAAATTGGGCTGTAGGCAATTTAAAATTGGTTCCAGGGGAACACGGGCGGCAGTAGACAGGTCAGTGGAGGCCTAGTGGAAGGAGGGACCGCAGACAGGCTTCGAAGCCCTAACATAATAAATTGGGCTGGCTGTAGGCAATTTAAAATTGGTTCCAGGGGAACCCGGGCAGCAGTAGACAGGTCAGTGGAGGCCTAGTGGAAGGAGGGACCGCAGACAGGCTTCGAAGCCCTAACATAATAAATTGGGCTGGCTGTAGGCAATTTAAAATTGGTTCCAGGGGAACACGGGCAGCAGTAGCCAGGTCAGTGTAGTAGTAGTGGAAAGAACGGGCCGCAGACAGGCTTCGAAGGCCTAACATAACAAAAATTGGGCTGTAGGCAATTTAAAATTGGTTCCAGGGGAACACGGGCGGCAGTAGACAGGTCAGTGGAGGCCTAGTGGAAGGAGGGACCGCAGACAGGCTTCGAAGCCCTAACATAATAAATTGGGCTGGCTGTAGGCAATTTAAAATTGGTTCCAGGGGAACACGGGCAGCAGTAGACAGGTCAGTGGAGGCCTAGTGGAAGGAGTGACCGCAGACAGGCTTCGAAGGCCTAACATAAGAAAAATGTCAATACAATGGTATTGACAGTGCCAGGCATTGAAGGATGTCAGCGCATAGACTAAACATTGGTGGAGCTGTGAGAGAAAATTTTGCAAGTGGTAGAGCACTGTTTGACCTGGGAGGGGGGACTGTCTTGTGGCCGACGGTACAGGCCCAGGGCCCCTCATATTACAACGGTGTGTCTGACGTTGGGTGCGCGCCACCACCGCCAGACACTTTATTGTACTATGAGGGACCTAGTGGCAGTGTCGTCGACCAAAAGCGGGCACACCCACCTCTTCAGACAAACAGTACTGTCACGGGTGCTGGCGCCAAGTGGCGATACCACGGCCCCGTGTGGGGATTTTGGCCATTTAGGGAGGTGTTAACATGTCGGATGCTGGACAATCAGGTGCTGGAAATTACGAGATTGGAAAAGTCATTCAGAATAGTCCACAGGCAAGACCTTTACATAGGAAAGCTAGGTGTCAGCCGGGCAAGGTGGGGCAAAAGATTTCGAAATCCAGTTGTGGTTCATTTTAATGAAGGTTAGATCATCTACATTTTGGGTAGCCAGACGAGTCCTTTTTTCTGTTAGTATTGAACCTGCAGCACTGAATACTCTTTCTGATAGGACACTAGCTGCCGGGCAAGCAAGCTCCTGCAATGCATATTCTGCCAATTCTGGCCAGGTGTCTAATTTTGATGCCCAGTAATCAAATGGGAATGACGGTTGAGGGAGAACGTCGATAAGGGATGAAAAATAGTTAGTAACCATACTGGACAAATGTTGTCTCCTGTCACTTTGAATTGATGCTGCAGTACCTGTCCTGTCTGCGGTCATAGCAAAATCACTCCACAACCTGGTCAGAAAACCCCTCTGGCCAACGCCACTTCTGATTTCTGCCCCTCTAACACCTCTGGTCTGCTGGCCCCTGCAGCTCGTGTTAGAACGATCACGGGTGCTGTGTGCAGGGAATGCCAGAAGCAAACGGTCAATAAGAGTTGATTGTTTGGTTGCTAATATTAGTTCCAAGTTCTCATGTGGCATTATATTTTGCAATTTGCCTTTATAGCGAGGATCAAGGAGGCAGGCCAACCAGTAATCGTCATCGTTCATCATTTTTGTTTTGCGTGTGTCCCTTTTGAGGATACGTAAGGCATAATCCGCCATGTGGCCCAAAGTTCCAGTTCTCAAATCTGTGGTTGTGCTTGGTTGAGGGGCAGTTTCAGGCAAATCCACGTCACTTGTGTCCCTCCAAAAACCAGTACCCGGCCTTGCCGCGCCAACAATTTCCACTGGCCCCGGAAAAGCTTCCTCATTAAAAATATAATCATCCCCATCATCCTCCTCGTCCTCCTCCTCCTGTTCGCCCGCTACCTCGTCCTGTACACTGCCCTGGCCAGACAATGGCTGACTGTCATCAAGGCTTTCCTCTTCCTCAGCTGCAGACGCCTGATCCTTTATGTGCGTCAAACTTTGCATCAGCAGACACATTAGGGGGATGCTCATGCTTATTATGGCGTTGTCTGCACTAACCAGCCGTGTGCATTCCTCAAAACACTGAAGGACTTGACACATGTCTTGAATCTTCGACCACTGCACACCTGACAACTCCATGTCTGCCATCCTACTGCCTGCCCGTGTATGTGTATCCTCCCACAAAAACATAACAGCCCGCCTCTGTTCGCACAGTCTCTGAAGCATGTGCAGTGTTGAGTTCCACCTTGTTGCAACGTCTATGATTAGGCGATGCTGGGGAAGGTTCAAAGAACGCTGATAGGTCTGCATACGGCTGGAGTGTACGGGCGAACGGCGGATATGTGAGAAAAGTCCACGCACTTTGAGGAGCAGGTCGGATAACCCCGGATAACTTTTCAGGAAGCACTGCACCACCAGGTTTAAGGTGTGAGCCAGGCAAGGAATGTGTTTCAGTTGGGAAAGGGAGATGGCAGCCATGAAATTCCTTCCGTTATCACTCACTACCTTGCATGCCTCAAGATCTACAGTGCCCAGCCACGACTGCGTTTCTTTCTGCAAGAACTTGGACAGAACTTCAGCGGTGTGTCTGTTGTCGCCCAAACACTTCATAGCCAATACAGCCTGCTGACGTTTGCCAGTAGCTGCCCCATAATGGGAGACCTGGTGTGCAACAGTGGCAGCTGCGGATGGAGTGGTTGTGCGACTGCGGTCTGTGGACGAGGTCTCGCTTCTGCAGGAGGACGAGGAGGAGGAGGAGGGGGTGCGAACGGCTACAGCCAACTGTTTCCTAGACCGTGGGCTAGGCAGAACTGTCCCAAACTTGCTGTCCCCTGTGGGCCCTGCATCCACCACATTTACCCAGTGTGCCGTGATGGACACGTAACGTCCCTGGCCATGCCTACTGGTCCATGCATCTGTTGTCAGGTGCACCTTTGTGCTCACAGATTGCCTGAGTGCATGGACGATGCGCTCTTTAACATGCTGGTGGAGGGCTGGGATGGCTTTTCTGGAAAAAAAGTGTCGACTGGGTAGCTCGTAGCGTGGTACAGCGTAGTCCATCAGGGCTTTGAAAGCTTCGCTTTCAACTAACCGGTAGGGCTTCATCTCTAACGAGATTAGTCTAGCTATGTGGGCGTTCAAACCCTGTGTACGCGGATGCGTGGCTAAGTACTTCCTTTTTCTAACCATAGTCTCATGTAGGGTGAGCTGGACTGGAGAGCTGGAGATCGTGGAACTAGCGGGGGTGCCGGTGGACATGGCAGACTGAGAGACGGTGGGAGATGGTATTGTTGCCGCCGGTGCCCTAGATGCAGTGTTTCCTACTACGAAACTGGTGATTCCCTGACCCTGACTGCTTTGGCCTGGCAAAGAAACCTGCACAGATACTGCAGGTGGTGCAGAAAATGGTGGCCCTACACTGCCGGAAGGGATGTTGCGTTGATGACTAGCTTCATTGGCCGAGGGTGCTACAACCTTAAGGGACGTTTGGTAGTTAGTCCAAGCTTGCAAATGCATGGTGGTTAAATGTCTATGCATGCAACTTGTATTGAGACTTTTCATATTCTGCCCTCTGCTTAAGGTAGTTGAACATTTTTGACAGATGACTTTGCGCTGAGCAATTGGATGTTGTTTAAAAAAATGCCAGACTGCACTCTTTCTAGCATCGGATACCTTTTCAGGCATTGCAGACTGAGCTGTAACCGGATGGCCACGCTGTCCTCCAACAGGTTTTGACTTTGCCACGCGTTTTGGGCAAGATACGGGCCCGGCAGATGGAACCTGTTGCGATGTTGATGCCTGCTGCGGCCCCTCCTCCTCCGCTTCAGAACTGCTGCCGCCTGCACCCTGTTCCCCCAATGGCTGCCAATCGGGGTCAAGAACTGGGTCATCTATTACCTCTTCTTGTAGCTCGTGTGCAACTTCGTCTGTGTCACCGTGTCGGTCGGTGGTATAGCGTTCGTGATGGGGCAACATAGTCTCATCAGGGTCTGATTCTTGATCAGCACCCTGCGAGGGCAAAGTTGTGGTCTGAGTCAAAGGACCAGCATAGTAGTCTGGCTGTGGCTGTGCATCAGTGCACTCCATGTCAGATTCAACTTGTAATGGGCATGGACTGTTAACTGCTTCACTTTCTAAGCCAGGGACGGTATGTGTAAAGAGCTCCATGGAGTAACCCGTTGTGTCGCCTGCTGCATTCTTCTCTGTTGTTGTTTTTGCTGAAGAGGACAAGGAAGCGACTTGTCCCTGACCGTGAACATCCACTAACGACGCGCTGCTTTTACTTTTACCAGTTTCACGAGAGGAGGCAAAAGAGCTAGAGGCTGAGTCAGCAAGATAAGCCAAAACTTGCTCTTGCTGCTCCGGCTTTAAAAGCGGTTTTCCTACTCCCAGAAAAGGGAGCGTTCGAGGCCTTGTGTAGCCAGACGACGAACCTGGCTCCACAGCTCCAGACTTAGGTGCAATATTTTTTTTCCCACGACCACCTGATGCTCCACCACTACCACTACCCTCATTACCAGCTGACAATGAACGCCCCCGGCCACGACCTCTTCCACCAGACTTCCTCATTTTTTTAAAAACGTTACCAAACTAACGGTATTTGTTGCTGTCACACAACTTACACGGTGAGCTATAACTTCAGTATGATTTAGCTACCCCTTTACAGGTGGGTGAGACCACAACGAAAATCAGGCACAATGTTACACACTCTGTTGTTTGTGGCAACAAATGAGAGAGATGCCACACACGCAGGACTGTCACTGAAGCGCAAATGTAAATATTAATCTCCCACTGATTTGTTTGTTTTTTTTTAACAGGGAGACTTTAGAAAAAAAAAATAATAAAAAAAAATGATTTTTTAAGGAAGAATTTATAAACCAAATAAAATGAAATGATTGTTTCAGGGAGAATTTAGAAAACAAATAAAAAAAAATAGGCTTTCTATGGCCCACTGAGTGAGAGAGGACGCACACAGGAGTCAGGAGTGGCACACAAGCCCAGAGGCCAATATTTATCTCCCACTGATTGATTTAGTGATTTTTTCAGGTAGATTTTGGAACCCAAATCAAGCAAAAAAATAAATAGGCTTTCTATGGCCCACAATTGGAGAGAGAGAGATGGCACACCCAGGAGTCAAGACTGGCACACAAGCAGAAAGGGCAATATTAATCTCCCACTGATTTGATTTTTTTTTTTTTTTTCAGGGAGACTTTAGAAAAAAAAATACAAAAAAAATGATTTTTTCAGGAATAATTTAGAAACCAAATAAAATAAAATGATTTTTTCAGGGAGAATTTAGAAAACAAATAAAACAAAAAATAGGCTTTCTAGGGCCCACTGAGTGAGAGATGACGCACACAGGAGTCAGGAGTGGCACACAAGCCCAGAGGCCAATATTTATCTCCCACTGATTGATTTAGTGATTTTTTCAGGTAGATTTTGGAACCCAAATCAAGCAAAAAAATAAATAGGCTTTCTATGGCCCACAATTGGAGAGAGAGAGAGAGAGATGGCACACCCAGGAGTCAAGACTGGCACACAAGCAGAAAGGGCAATATTAATCTCCCACTGATTTGATTTTTTTTTTTTTTCAGGGAGACTTTAGAAAAAAAAAATACAAAAAAAATGATTTTTTCAGGAATAATTTAGAAACCAAATAAAATAAAATGATTTTTTCAGGGAGAATTTAGAAAACAAATAAAACAAAAAATAGGCTTTCTAGGGCCCACTGAGTGAGAGATGACGCACACAGGAGTCAGGAGTGGCACACAAGCCCAGAGGCCATTATTTATCTCCCACTGATTGATTTATTGATTTTTTCAGGTAGAATTTAGAACCCAAATCAACCCAAAAAATAAATAGGCTTTCTATGGCCCACTATTTGTGAGAGAGATGGCACGCTCAGGACTGGCACACAAGCCCAGAGGCCAATATTAATCTCCCACTTTTTTTTTTTTTTTCCAGGGAAAATTTATAAACCCAATAAAAAAAATAATAAATAGGCTTTCTATGGCCCACTATCTGAGAGAGAGAGATGGCACGCTTAGGACTGGCACACAAGCCCAAAGGCCAATATTAATCTCCCACTGATTGATTTATTGATTTTTTCAGGTAGAATTTAGAACCCAAATCAACCCAAAAAATAAATAGGCTTTCTATGGCCCACTATTTGTGAGAGAGATGGCACGCTCAGGACTGGCACACAAGCCCAGAGGCCAATATTAATCTCCCACTTTTTTTTTTTTTTTCCAGGGAAAATTTATAAACCCAATAAAAAAAATAATAAATAGGCTTTCTATGGCCCACTATCTGAGAGAGAGAGATGGCACGCTTAGGACTGGCACACAAGCCCAAAGGCCAATATTAATCTCCCACTGATTGATTTATTGATTTTTTCAGGTAGAATTTAGAACCCATATCAAGCAAAAAAAATTAATAGGCTTTCTATGGCCCACTGAGTGAGAGATGGCACACACAGGAGTCAGGAGTGGCACACAAGCCCTGAGGCCAATATTTTTCTCCCACTGATTGATGTTGTGATTTTTTCAGGTAGATTTTGGAACCCAAATCAAGCAAAAAAATAAATAGGCTTTCTATGGCCCACTGAGTGAGAGATGGCACACACAGGAGTAAGGAGTGGCACACAAGCCCTGAGGCCAATATTTTTCTCCCACTGATTGATGTAGTGATTTTTTCAGGTAGATTTTAGAACCCAAATCAAGCAAAAAAATAAATAGGCTTTCTATGGCCCACTGAGTGAGAGATGACACAGACAGGGATGGCACTCTAGCAGAAATGCCAATCTTAATCTCCCACAAAAAAAAAAAAAAAAGGAACTGTCCTTCAATTACTATCTCCCTGCAGTAATCTCAGCCAGGTATGGCAGGCAGCAATAAGGAGTGGACTGATGCACAAATTAAATAAAAAGTGTGGACAAACAAACAAGATAGCTGTGCAGAAAGGAAGGAACAAGAGGATTTGTGCTTTGAAAAAAGCAGTTGGTTTGCACAGCGGCGTACACACAGCAATGCAGCTATCAGGGAGCCTTCTAGGGCAGCCCAATGAGCTACAGCGCTGAGGGGGAAAAAAAAAAAATGTAGCTTCCACTATCCCTGCACACCGAAGGTGGTGTTGGGCAGTGGAAATCGCTACAGCACAAGCGGTTTGGTGGTTAATGGACCCTGCCTAACGCTATCCCTGCTTCTGACGAAGCGGCAGCAACCTCTCCCTAAGCTCAGATCAGCAGCAGTAACATGGCGGTCGGCGGGAACGCCCCTTTATAGCCCCTGTGACGCCGCGGACAGCAAGCCAATCACTGCAATGCCCTTCTCTAAGATGGTGGGGACCAGGACCTATGTCATCACGCTGCCCACACTCTGCGTTTACCTTCATTGGCTGAGAAATGGCGCTTTTCGCGTCATTGAAACGCGACTTTGGCGCGAAAGTCGCGTACCGCATGGCCGACCACGCACAGGGGTCGGATCGGGTTTCATGAAACCCGACTTTGCCAAAAGTCGGCGACTTTTGAAAATGAACGACCCATTTCGCTCAACCCTACCCACGAGTACTAAGAGAACTAAGTAATGTAATAGATAAACCATTATTTCTTATTTTTAGGGACTCTATAGCGACAGGGTCTGTTCCGCAGGACTGGCGCATAGCAAATGTGGTGCCAATATTCAAAAAGGGCTCTAAAAGTGAACCTGGAAATTATAGGCCAGTAAGTCTAACCTCTATTGTTGGTAAAATATTTGAAGGGTTTCTGAGGGATGTTATTCTGGATTATCTCAATGAGAATAACTGTTTAACTCCATATCAGCATGGGTTTATGAGAAACCGCTCCTGTCAAACCAATCTAATCAGTTTTTATGAAGAGGTAAGCTATAGGCTGGACCACGGTGAGTCATTGGACGTGGTATATCTCGATTTTTCCAAAGCGTTTGACACCGTGCCGCACAAGAGGTTGGTACACAAAATGAGAATGCTTGGTCTGGGGGAAAATGTGTGTAAATGGGTTAGTAACTGGCTTAGTGATAGAAAGCAGAGAGTGGTTATAAATGGTATAGTCTCTAACTGGGTCGCTGTGACCAGTGGGGTACCGCAGGGGTCAGTATTGGGACCTGTTCTCTTCAACATATTCATTAATGATCTGGTAGAAGGTTTACACAGTAAAATATCGATATTTGCAGATGATACAAAACTATGTAAAGCAGTTAATACAAGAGAAGATAGTATTCTGCTACAGATGGATCTGGATAAGTTGGAAACTTGGGCTGAAAGGTGGCAGATGAGGTTTAACAATGATAAATGTAAGGTTATACACATGGGAAGAAGGAATCAATATCACCATTACACACTGAATGGGAAACCACTGGGTAAATCTGACAGGGAGAAGGACTTGGGGATCCTAGTTAATGATAAACTTACCTGGAGCAGCCAGTGCCAGGCAGCAGCTGCCAAGGCAAACAGGATCATGGGGTGCATTAAAAGAGGTCTGGATACACATGATGAGAGCATTATACTGCCTCTGTACAAATCCCTAGTTAGACCGCACATGGAGTACTGTGTCCAGTTTTGGGCACCGGTGCTCAGGAAGGATATAATGGAACTAGAGAGAGTACAAAGGAGGGCAACAAAATTAATAAAGGGGATGGGAGAACTACAATACCCAGATAGATTAGCGAAATTAGGATTATTTAGTCTAGAAAAAAGACGACTGAGGGGCGATCTAATAACCATGTATAAGTATATAAGGGGACAATACAAATATCTCTCTGAGGATCTATTTATACCAAGGAAGGTGACGGGCACAAGGGGGCATTCTTTGCGTCTGGAGGAGAGAAGGTTTTTCCACCAACATAGAAGAGGATTCTTTACTGTTAGGGCAGTGAGAATCTGGAATTGCTTGCCTGAGGAGGTGGTGATGGCGAACTCAGTCGAGGGGTTCAAGAGAGGCCTGGATGTCTTCCTGGAGCAGAACAATATTGTATCATACAATTATTAGGTTCTGTAGAAGGACGTAGATCTGGGGATTTATTATGATGGAATATAGGCTGAACTGGATGGACAAATGTCTTTTTTCGGCCTTACTAACTATGTTACTATGTTACTATGTACAAATTGCAGAACTCCTGGAACACCTCCGCTTCAAATGCCGCCCCTTGATCGGTCAACACCTTATCGGGGTACCCATGGGGTCGACAGAAGTACTGCTGGAAGGTTTTGGCAGCCGTCCTAGCCGTCAGATCTTTGACTGGTATGACTACCAGGAACCTGGAATAGTGGTCCACAATGGTGAGAGCGTAGATATACCCTGACCGGCTAGGTGTTAGCTTTACGTGATCCAGCGCGACCAGCTCAAGCGGCCATTTGGTGATGATGGGCTGCAAGGGAGCCCATTGGCTGCCACGATCCTTTCGGCGAAGGCTACAGGGGCCACACTCTCGACACCACTTCTCGATGGCCTTCCTCATGCCGATCCAGTAGAACCTCCAACGGAGTAGCCTCTCCAGCTTCCTCCATCCGAAGTGTCCTGCCCCATCGTGGTACGCTCCCAGGACCATGGGCACTTCTTGTCTGGGGACCACAATATGCCACACTAATTCGTGAGTGCGAGGGTCGATGTTCCTTCGGCACAGCTTGCCATCGTGAAGAAACAGTTTGCCCCTCTCCTTCCACAACTGTAATGTCTCCGGTCGATCATCCGGGCCAGGGTGCAATCCTGCCTGCGTCAGGAGCTCCTTCACCCGACGGACCGCAGGGTCACCATCCTGGTTCTCTGTCCACCCGTGGTGGGGCAGGGGATTCAACGGGGTGCCCTGTTTGTTTCTGCGCCTGTTCTCTACCTGATGGGAACACTGAGTTGCCTTGGGACGATGGAAAGCGGGCAGCTCCACTTCTTCAAATGCTTCTGTGTCTTCCTCCGTTTCGGGTAGGTGAGGCATTCGGGACAATGCATCGGCATTCGCATTCTTGTGCCCCGCCCGGTACTTGATGGTGAAGTCGTATTTGGACAACCAGGCCATCCACCGCTGCTCCAAGGCACCAAGTTTCGCTGTGTCCAATTGCGTAAGTGGATTATTATCCGTGAAGATGGTGAATTTTGCTGAGGCCAGGTAGTGCTTGAACCTCTCCGTCACGGCCCAAACGACGGTGAGGAACTCCAGCTTAAAGGAACTGTAGTTGTCTGGGTTCCTTTCAGTGGGGCGAAGCTTTCTGCTGGCATAAGCGATTACTCGTTCCTTGCCCTTCTGGACCTGGGACAGCACCGCTCCCAGCCCCACGTTACTGGCGTGGCATCCGTATACAATACAAACGGTTGGTCGTATTCCGGGTAGGCTAGTACTTCCTCTCCCGTCAGTGCCGATTTTAAGCAAGTGAACGATCCTTCCAGTCTGTCGTTCCAATCCAACGGGGTATTCTTACCCTTGGGTTTCTTGGGCTGGCCCACCAACAGGTCTTGCAACGGCGCGGTCTTCTTGGTGAAGTCCTTGATAAACCTCCCGTAGTAACCCACCAAGCCGAGGAACTGCCGGACCTCATGAAGGTTACTGGGCTGCGGCCAGTCCTTGATCACCGTGACCTTGTCGGGGTCTGGGGCCACTCCTTCGGCACTCACCACATGGCCCAGGTACTGTACTTTGGGTTTGAGCAGATGGCATTTGGACGGTTTCACCTTTAAGCCAAAGTTGGCCAGCGCTTCAAATACCTCAGTCAGGTGCTTCAGATGGTCTTCATAGGTCTTAGAGAAGACAATGACATCGTCCAGATACAGCAGCACGGTCTCAAAGTTCTTGTGTCCCAAACAGCACTCCATCATCCTCTGGAACGTCCCCGGGGCGTTACACAATCCGAAGGGCATGTAGTTTAACTCGCAGAGACCCATCGGTGTCGTGAAGGCTGTCTTTTTCTTGTCCGCCTCTGCCATGGGAACCTGCCAATACCCACTGGTGAGATCTAAAGTAGAAAAGTAATTAGCAGACTTTAATGCAGCCAAGGACTCCTCTATCCTAGGCAGGGGTATGCGTCCTTATGTGTAATGCGGTTTAATTGCCTATAATCCACACACATCCTCATGGTGCCATCTTTCTTCCTAACGAGGACTAACGGAGCTGCCCAGGGGCAACAGCTGTCTCTCACTACCCCAGCCTCCTTCATCTCTCGTAACATGTCCTTGGCACACTGATAATGAGCTGGGGGTACAGGACGGTATCTTTCTTTTACGGGTGGGTGATCTCTGGTGGGGATGTGATGTTGAATCCCTTTTACCCGCCCGAAATTAAGGGGGTGTTTGCTGAATACCCGCTCATACTCGTGAACCACCCTGTAGGCCCCCTGTATTTGGTGAGATGGAGTAGCATCAGTGCCCACATGTAATTCTTGACACCAATCTTTTGATTGCTCTGCAGAGCCGTTGTCCTCCGCCAACTTGGACGGAGCCAAGGGCCCGGGTGCATGTTTCACACTATTATTAACAGTGAACAGCTTGGCAAGTGTGACATATTTGGTTAGGTGGACTTCCTCCTCCCCGCAGTTAAGAACACGCACCGGCACCCTCCCCTTGCGGACGTCAACCACCCCTATGGCTGTCAGGAGGGTAGGCCTATTCTCTGAATACACAGGTTCTACCAGGGCCTGATAGTTCTTACCCCCGAGGCCTATGGCTGCCCGACACCATAGTAACATTTCACTCCTGGGGGGTATTGCAATGGGATTCGAGTCACTCACTGTGACCCGGCCAATTTCACCACCAGTCAGCTCCACTTGCTGTCTCCGCATTAGGGCTCTGATTTCTTTCTGCAAAGCACGTTGTTCACTGTGACCAGCTGTTTCTGCTACTTGCTGCAACAGGACAATAACTTCTGCAAGACAATTTTCTATGACATTAGTACCGATGGTCATCATGGGGTAACGTTCACGCCGGTCAATATCAACAATGACAATTCCTTGGGCCTCCAATTCTACCCGCCCCACCTTAATAGTGACCTCTTTATATCCCACTTGCGGCAGTGGCTGACCATTGCTAGCTATTATGGTGAAATCATCATCAGGGGCACGGGTAATGTCGGTGTCCTCCCAATAACGTCTATAAAGAATGTAGGGCATAGTTGTCACCTGGGAACCGGTGTCCAGCAAAGCGTTCATGGGGATACCGTCGATCACGATGGGGAGAACAGGACGCCCCCTGACGTATTTGGCTCTCCAATTTTGCAGGCCTGGGCGTTCTACTCCTGGGGGTTGGCCCTTGGCCCCAGGGGTTGCTCGTTTAACTGACAGTACCTTGCAAGATGGCCCACCTGGTGGCAGCGGCGGCAGATAGGTCGTCCATCCTGATGAAAACGATCGTCGTCTCTGCCTCTGGTCGATGGAACCCTCCTTGGTCGTTGCCAGGGGACATCCTCCGGTCTGGAAGCCAGCTGGATCTTCTCCTTGGGGGCCTCATGTAGGGACTGAACGGTCCGGGCTAGGGCAGCAACGCTACTGGTCAGTTCCTGTATCTGGAGGCGCAGTCCTGCAGGGGAGTCGTCTTCCAGGATCTGGGCATCGGCCTCGGCGGAGACAGGTGCGTCTGGCGCCACCTCCTGGTGGTACGTGAGGGCTTGCCGCCTGGGAAGTGTAGCACGGCTGGGCTGCCTCTCCGGTAGCGCCTGGATAGCTTTATCTTTGAATTGCGCAAAAGTCAGATCTGGTTTCTGCATGGCCAGGAAGTGTAGCTGGGCCCTTTGGTTACTGCACAGGAGCCCTTCGATGAACCGCTCTTTCAGGAGCTTATCTTCATCTTGCATGCTGTTTGGGTCACTTTGCTTGATGGCCCACAGCGCCTCCTGCAGATTAAGAGTGTGGCACCCCTAGGGGTATTTGCCACAAAAATAGTTACTGACAGTAAATGCAAATACTAAAATAGCAAGACTGCACTACCACCTCCGGCCAGAAGGGGGAGCTCCAGAGACTCCCCTTGATCCATTCTGGTCTGAGAGAAGAACTGGCAGTTGGGCTAAGGAGCTGAAAGTGAGAGGTCATACAGTTGAATCTCTAACAGCCCTGTGACTGTTACCAGGCCTAAATCACCGGCCTGAGGAGAAGAGGGATAGAGAAAAAGGACATTGTGAGAACCGGGTAGCATTAATCACTACCCAGAACAGGCGCAAAGATGGATACCGGATCCGTGGCTGTATTCATTACATATAATACAGCAACCGGAAAAACGTGAGGTGATATCAGCTTCACTAGGGTCGGACGCAGCAACAGACACAGAGTTCAGCGGTACTCCTGGAGGGGGTAAGCCGATAAAAGGACTCGGGTTGCCCGTCGAACCAGGACCCGGAGGGGACAGATTGGGCCGGCAGCCAGTTCACATACAGCAGCAGGGCCACACAGATATTGCGTACAATAAGAGGCGAAGACCCCGGCAGGGTCAAAGTAACTCAGAGTTCCCATACAGACTCCGGTGACAGGACTGGTTGTAAATCCTTTTTTTGTTAAAGTAAACTGGTTAAACGTTTCAGTGCCTCAGTCTTTCATTTGGACAATAGCCATCTATCCAGGATCGGGATCATCACCGCTGGGAGAACCTGCTGCTGATCAAGTAAGTGCCTGTTCCCTCACGATACCCTTTACACTGTGCATTGCCTGAGGCCACAGCACCGGGTCAAGCCACCCGTGACACCCCCCTCAAGAGACAGACCCCATTGGTCCGGTGCTGGGTACCCCGGTCTCTTGGGCGTTACAAGAGCATAGTCCTGTAAGCTATCCTGCGGCCGCTGCTTGCACCCATAGAACGTCAATTTAATTTCCATAGCGGTGCGGGTGTCAAAGGTGGCTTTAAGCTTGGAAAATACTTGTTGCGCAGTTTTCTTGTCCGCAGCGGGCCAGGACTTTACTTCCCTCAATGCCACTCCAAAGAGTTGGCCGATTATCATATGAACCTTCTGAGGCCCCGTCAAGGGATAAAATTCGAGCAGGCTACAGATCCCTTCTTTAAAGTCAGTTAACGTATGAGCTTCTCCAAAGTATCGCGGGAGCCAGGCGGCCCCTGGTAGGTACGGCATAGAGAAGGGCATTATGGCTGCTGTAGCGGCGGCAGTATCCAGCTGGTTGGTGGGAGCGGTAAGCCCCGCGGCCTCTAGCGGTGATACCGGGTTTGTGGCTGTGCTTACCGCGGAATCCGGAAGTGCTCCCGAGTCTGCAGCTGTGGCCGCCGCCTCCGCTCCTCCGGAATCCGACATGGCCGTTCCATCCCCTTGCTAATCTGTCGGGGTCGGGGTTCTCCTTCCGGGGTCGGCGCCTCACCGCGTCTTCCGCTCCACGCGCTTTTCCAGCCGTCTCCACCCACGAAGCTATGGCTCCTCCCTTCGTGCTCCACACGGCGCGGCAATGGCGGATTTTTGGCGGAAAATAGCAATACACAGTCTTTGCAATAAGTCACAGTTCAATCACAGTTCCAAGGCACACATGACCTGATTCTTCAGGCTTAAGTACAATCCTGTTCGTGACACCAAGTTGAATCGCCCCCAGACACAGGGCCACAGGTTCCTCGGTACCGGTCCTTTCTGTCTCAGTTCTGGGGTTGTCACGGTGGCTGGACCCGGTCCGTGACCCTGCTAAGGGGCGTCCAATAAAAGGGTGATGGTGCGTAGTGCGAGGAATAACGAGGACACAGGGTTCAGTTTCTTTACCTTTTACTGAAGGTTTCAGGATCCTCAATCCAGGGTACTGTCAACAGGGCTGTCTGAGACCGGCCGGTCCAAAGGCACATCCAGAGTTCTCTTTGCACGTGGAAATCAGTGTCTACCCACTAGCGCCTGTGTGTTGTAGTGCTTCCCTGCTGAGCATTCAGGATAGTCCTCACAACTTCTGTTCTCGTTCTTTCTAGATCTTTCTCTTCTCCGTCCCCCAGGTATGTTATGGCTAGGACGCACCTTTATGACAGGTAGGCCTGGAGTTATTCTGGAACCCTAGTGTCGCCCCTCTCCCACGATTGCCTCCTATGTCCTTCTTAGGTGTTGTATGGTAGATAGCCAACCTGTAATTAACTGTCCTGCCGCTGTTTGAAGTAATGCGTGGAGATTGTTACTTCTTCGGTGCTCCGGCCACCGGCTATGCGCCTCAGTAAGATGTTGCCATTCTCGGGGCACGACTCCTACTGGATCTCCTTTGTGCTGATCTCGTTTCTCACTGTTCCACAATATCCTTCTCTTCGTGTCTCTTTCTTAGGATACCGCCGCAAGGTAGTGCAGGCGCGGTTCCGTAACAATCTGTCCTTTCGCTAGGTACCTGCCAGATTTCCCAGTTCTGACAGGTCCTCCCTGGAGCTCTCCCAGGCTTCGTTCTGCCTAACTTCCTGTCCAACCCCTAGTTTTACCAATGTGAGGAGTGGCCCAATAAATAAAGCCTTTTACTCCCCCTAGTGGCCGGAGTGTGAAGTGTAATGTGTTCTGGTGATACCTGGTCAAAGAACTCCTTTAGTGCAGTCAGACGTACCATCACTCCCCTTAGTGGCAGAGCGACATTACTGCAACGACCAGATCTCTGGGGCGCTGCAGCTCTTTATCCAACATCCACACAATCTTGCATTGAAATCTCTTGTCAATTTTTTTTAGGGAGGTTAGGCACAGTGCCATGGGCTTTAAACTTCTTGTTGACACTGTGCACGGTAGACACAGGAACATTCAGGTCTTTGGAGATGGACTTGTAGCCTTGAGATTGCTCATGCTTCCTCACAATTTGGTTTCTCAAGTCCTCAGTTCTTTGGTCTTCTGTCTTTTCTCCATGCTCAATGTGGTACACACAGGGACACACAAAAGGACACAGGACAGAGGTTGATTCAACTTTAATCCATGTCAAGTGTGATTTAGTAATTGCCAACACCTGTTAGGTGCCACAGGTAAGTTACAGGTGCTATTAATTACACAAATTAGAGAAGCATCACATGATTTTTCGAACAGTGCCAATACTTTTGTCCACCCCCTTTTTTTTTGGGGGGGGGGGGATGGATTTATATCCAATTTGGCTTTAGGACAATTTTTTTTGTTTTTTTTTCATTTAAGACAAATTAAATGTAGATAATAATACCAAATAATTTGTGTTTGCAATGATTTTCAGGAAGAAACTGAGTATTATCTGACAGAATTACAGTGGTGTCAATACTTTTGGCCACAACTGTAGTATAATGCACCCCCATAGGCAGCCAATACAGTATAATGCTCCCCCATTAGGCAGCCAGTACTGTATAATGAACTCCCATTAGGCAGTCTGTTTAGTATAATGCATCCCCATTAGGCAGCCAGTACAAAATAATGCACCCCCATTAGGCAGCCTGTATAGTATAATGCACCACCATTAGGCAGTCTGTATAGTATAATGCACTCCCATTAGGGACCATGTATGGTATAATGCACCCCCATTAGGCAGCCAATACAATATAATGCACCCCCATTAGGCAGCATGTATAGTATAATGCGCCCCCATTAGGCAGCCTGTATAGTATAATGCACCCCAATTAGGCAGCCTGTATAGTATAATGCACCCACATTAGGCACCATGTATGGTATAATGCACCTCCATTAGGCAGTCTGTATAGTATAATGCACTCCCATTAGGTAGTCTGTACAGTATAATGCACCCCCATTAGGCAGCATGTATAGTATAATGCACCCCCAAGAGGCAGCCTGTATAGTATAATGCACCCCCATAGGCAGCCAGTACAGTATAATGCTCCCCCATTAGGCAGCCAGTACTGTATAATGCACTCCCATTAGGCAGTCTGTATAGTATAATGCACTCCCATTAGGCACCATGTATGGTATAATGCAGCCCCATTAGGCAGTCTTTATAGCATAATGCACCCCCATTAGGCAGCCTGTATAGTATAATGTACCCCCATTAGGCAGCCTGTATAGTATAATGCACCCTCATTAGGCAGTCTGTATAGTATAATGCATCCCCATTAGGTAGTCTGCACAGTATAATGCACCCCCATTAGGCAGCATGTATAGTATAATGCACCCCCATAGGCAGCCTGTATAGTATAATGCACCCCCATTAGGCAGCCTGTATAGTATAATGCACCCCCATTAGGCAGCCTGTATAGTATAATGCACCCCCATAGGCAGCCTGTATAGTATAATGCACCCCCATTAGGCAGCCTGTATAGTATAATGCACCCCCATTAGGCAGCCTGTATAGTATAATGCACCCCCATTAGGCAGCCTGTATAGTATAATGCACCCCCATAGGCAGCCTGTATAGTATAATGCACCTCCACTAGGCAGCATGTACAGTAACATGCACCCCCATTAGGCAGCCAGTACAATATAATGCACCCCCATTAGGCAGCCTGTATAGTACAATGCACCCCCATTAGGCAGCCTGTATAGTATAATGCACCCCCATAGGCAGCCTGTATAGTACAATGCACCCCCATTAGGCAGCCTGTATAGTACAATGCACCCCCATTAGGCAGCCTGTATAGTATAATGCACCCCCATTAGGCAGCCTGTATAGTATAATGCACCCCCATAGGCAGCCTTTATAGTATAATGCACCCCCACTAGGCAGCATGTACAGTAACATGCACCTCCATTAGGCAGCCAGTACAATATAATGCACCCCCATTAGGCAGCCTGTATAGTACAATGCACCCCCATTAGGCAGCCTGTATAGTATAATGCACCCCCATAGGCAGCCTGTATAGTACAATGCACCCCCATTAGGCAGCCTGTATAGTATAATGCACCCCCATAGGCAGCTTGTATAGTACAATGCACCCCCATTAGGCAGCCTGTATAGTATAATGCACCACCATAGGCAGCCTGTATAGTTTAATGCACCCCCATTAGGCAGCCTGTATAGTATAATGCACCGGATAAAAAAAACAACTCACCTTTCTTCTTCCTTGTTCCCGCAGTGCTCTGAGCGTCCGCTCATCTCCAGACAGTGGGTGCCGGATACTGACATCATCACTACCCCCTGACAGTGTCGGCGTCGGTGACATCAGACGCTGACAGGGGGATGATGGGAGAAGGAGCGTAACGCTCCCTCTCTCATCAAGCTAACCCAGTGATGACAGGCAGGGGAGGCCACTGCTGGCACAGGGCCCCCCATTGCCTCCTCAGAGACTGCAGATCGGCCGGGCAGCAGCGCAGGGAGATCATGTCTCCCTGCTCTGCCACAGAATTTAACTGTATCGGCGCACATTTACAGTAGCCTAGGTCCGGGTGGGCCCCCTCAGAGCACGGGGCCCTGGGCCACTGCCCCCTCTGCCCCCCCAGTGGCTACGCTACTGACATTGGGGTATCAGCAGGAGGAGGAGAGTGTGCAGGTTGGGGATAGATATGAACGGAGCTGGAAATGTGAGAAGTCAGATGTTTCTTTGCTGTAATCTCTGCAGATAAGTCCTGGCTGGAGAAGTCACCATGTCGGTCTGGGCCAGATGGAAAAGATGTGAAAAGTGAGAGACTCCACCAGAAAGAATGTCCTCTGTATGTCACATTTGTAACTGTGCTGTCATCTCTATATGTAATTTCCTAAGGTTCATCTATACCCACCGTAGTTATAATCATGATTACCTGGTTAGGGACCACAGGCGGACACAGACAGAGAAGGGCCCAAGTACAAGAACAATAGATGGGCCCTTTGCAGCCCAAGAGCTCCTAAAAATGCAAAATTGCACCTTCTTAAGTAGTAGAAATGGGCCCCCATGTGCTGCCGTACAGGTTGCACTGATGATATGTCCACCTGCTAGGGGCCAACTCATATGTTTCCCCCTCCCCCTTTCCCCCCCCCGGGCTGAGCCCATAGCTACGCCTCTGGTTGAAATGCATCATGCAGAACCTATGAATGACATTTACGCAGCTGCGTAGAAGAGAGAATATAATTGCAGAGCAACTCAGAATCCGGTCACATGATAGTAGTACTGATTAAATAGTCTAATACGAGCATATGAGCATATGTAGGCTTTATCGCACCAGTGCACGTGCACGGTCGGCCAACACTGCAGAACAGCGCAAGCGCAGAAATAATCACAAAACCTATAAGTAATAAGCCCATAACTACGCAGAGGGAGTATAACAAGTCCACATCTGCACAAAAGAAAGCATGTTACAATAAAAGAACCCATGTGGTGCACAAACACTGGTCGCATGATGGAAGACACACACCTACATACGCCTGCGTATCATCATGACACATAGGAGAGAGAGTGTGTCCAGCAGGTAGCGTGGTCCAAAGGTCATTCAAAGCTCACAGTACAGATATAACTTTATATGGTACAGTAAATTATGGAATAAGGATAGCAAAGGGGTCACATAAAATGCCCAAAAATAAAAAGATGTTAATTGCGTTAGGTTTAAATACAGATTAGATGATAAAAGAGCTTATATAGGTCCACATGGCTTACTGAAAGGCAGAATAAGCACAACATCTATATACATAATTGTCTAAGGGTTTTTCCGTCTGTCTGTCTGTCTGTCTTTCTGTCTGTCTGTCCTGGAAATCCCGCGTCTCTGATTGGCCGAGGCCGCCAGGCCTCGACCAATCAGCGACGGGCACAGCATAACCCGTTATTTCTTATTTTTAGGGACTCTATAGCGACAGGGTCTGTTCCGCAGGACTGGCGCATAGCAAATGTGGTGCCAATATTCAAAAAGGGCTCTAAAAGTGAACCTGGAAATTATAGGCCAGTAAGTCTAACCTCTATTGTTGGTAAAATATTTGAAGGGTTTCTGAGGGATGTTATTCTGGATTATCTCAATGAGAATAACTGTTTAACTCCATATCAGCATGGGTTTATGAGAAATCGCTCCTGTCAAACCAATCTAATCAGTTTTTATGAAGAGGTAAGCTATAGACTGGACCACGGTGAGTCATTGGACGTGGTCTATCTCGATTTTTCCAAAGCGTTTGATACCGTGCCGCACAAGAGGTTGGTACACAAAATGAGAATGCTTGGTCTGGGGGAAAATGTGTGTAAATGGGTTAGTAACTGGCTTAGTGATAGAAAGCAGAGGGTGGTTATAAATGGTATAGTCTCTAACTGGGTCGCTGTGACCAGTGGGGTACCGCAGGGGTCAGTATTGGGACCTGTTCTCTTCAACATATTCATTAATGATCTGGTAGAAGGTTTACACAGTAAAATATCGATATTTGCAGATGATACAAAACTATGTAAAGCAGTTAATACAAGAGAAGATAGTATTCTGCTACAGATGGATCTGGATAAGTTGGAAACTTGGGCTGAAAGGTGGCAGATGAGGTTTAACAATGATAAATGTAAGGTTATACACATGGGAAGAAGGAATCAATATCACCATTACACATTGAATGGGAAACCACTGGGTAAATCTGACAGGGAGAAGGACTTGGGGATCCTAGTTAATGATAAACTTACCTGGAGCAGCCAGTGCCAGGCAGCAGCTGCCAAGGCAAACAGGATCATGGGGTGCATTAAAAGAGGTCTGGATACACATGATGAGAGCATTATACTGCCTCTGTACAAATCCCTAGTTAGACCGCACATGGAGTACTGTGTCCAGTTTTGGGCACCGGTGCTCAGGAAGGATATAATGGAACTAGAGAGAGTACAAAGGAGGGCAACAAAATTAATAAAGGGGATGGGAGAACTACAATACCCAGATAGATTAGCGAAATTAGGATTATTTAGTCTAGAAAAAAGACGACTGAGGGGCGATCTAATAACCATGTATAAGTATATAAGGGGACAATACAAATATCTCGCTGAGGATCTGTTTATACCAAGGAAGGTGACGGGCACAAGGGGGCATTCTCTGCGTCTTGAGGAGAAAAGGTTTTTCCACCAACATAGAAGAGGATTCTTTACTGTTAGGGCAGTGAGAATCTGGAATTGCTTGCCTGAGGAGGTGGTGATGGCGAACTCAGTCGAGGGGTTCAAGAGAGGCCTGGATGTCTTCCTGGAGCAGAACAATATTGTATCATACAATTATTAGGTTCTGTAGAAGGACGTAGATCTGGGGATTTATTATGATGGAATATAGGCTGAACTGGATGGACAAATGTCTTTTTTCGGCCTTACTAACTATGTTACTATGTTACTATGTTACTATGATGTCATAAAGGTTGCCTCGACCAATCAGCGACGGGCACAGTCTGCCGCGAATTCGCCTCGACCAATCAGCGAAGGGCACAGTATCGACGTAGATGTCATAATGGTTGCCATGGCAACGATGATGGCATAAAGGTTGCCTCGACCAATCAGCGACGGGCGCAGTCTGCCGCGAATTCTGGAATCATTATTGTCCATATACTACGGGGACATGCATATTCTAGAATACCCGATGCGTTAGAATCGGGCCACCATCTAGTTAGAGTCATATTGATTTACAAAAATAGAAAGATGTTTATTAATAAGAATCATATACAGACTAGATAATGAGAAGACTAATAAAAAATGTGTATAACTTTACTGAAGAACAGTGTCTGATGAGAAAGCTCACAAAGGTCAACATAGCCTACTAAAAAGTAGTGTCCATCCAAACACCTCCACATGATACACACATTGAAGAAATGAAGCGGGAGGAGGGGATGGGTTTGATAGAGCATAAGTAATAGTCCCACAGGTTAAAGGTCTCAAGAGCTCCATGCATAGGCGTGAATGTGAAAGGGAATAAAACCAAGAGTAGTAAAGTAATTTGCACACAGTGGAGGAGTCATGCCCCTAACAGTAAAGAAAGGGGTATGAATATACGTAAGTATAAGATATAAAGGGTAAAATACGATGACAATGTGAATATGACACTCCAACGCGATGAAAATATTTGCAGTGAAGAGCAAGATAAGTGATGATCAGCACAAGCTTGGTGAAGAGTTCATGGCAAGTGAGACCTAAAAGAAAAAATGTATATCTATCTATATAATCGTCTAAGGGTCACTTCCGTCTCTCTGTCTGTCTGTCTGTATGTCTGTCTGTCTGTCACGGAAATCCCACGTCGCTGATTGGTCGTGGCCGGGCACAGTCCGGCCGAGAATTCGCCCCTTCCTACTCTCCGTCAGTGCCTCCTCCATACTCCCCTCCAGTCAGCGCTCACACAGGGTTAATGGCTGCGTTACAACGCGTTATGCCGCTGTGTAATGCAGTCCGTTAACGCTGCTATTAACCCTGTGTGACCAACTTTTTACTATTGATGCTGCCTATGCAGCATCAATAGTAAAAGATCTAACGTTAAAAATAATAAAAAAAAATAAAAAATCATTATATACTCACCTACCGGTGCCTTTCCTGCTCCTCGCGACGCTCCGGGTCATGCATTGCGGTCTCGCGAGACCGCTGCGTCATCATGTCGCAAGATCGCAATGCATTCTTGGGACCGGAGAGTCGTGAGGAGCATCGCTAAACACCTCACTTGGATCCGGGGCCGCCGTAAGGTGAGTATATAACTATTTTTTATTTTAATTCATTTTTTTAATCAGGGATATGGTGCCCACATTGCTATATACTGTGTGGGCTGTGTTATATACTACGTGGGCTGTGCTATATACTATGTGGGCTGTGTTATATACTACGTCTCTGTCCTATATACTACATGGCTGTGCAATATATTACGTGGCTGGGCAATATGCTACGTGGCTGTGTTATATACTGCGTGAGCTGTGCTATATACTACGTGGGCTGTGCTATATACTACGTGGCTGTTCAATATATTACATGGCTGGGCAATATACTACGTGGCTGTGTTACATACTGCGTGAGCTGTGCTATATACTATGTGGGCTGTGTTATATACCACGTGGCTGTGTTATATACTACGTGGGCTGTGCTATATACTATGTGGCCTGTGTTATATACTACGTGGGCTGTGCTATATACTACGTGGGCTGTGTTATACACTGCATGGGCTGTGCTATACACTATGTGGACTGTGTTATACACTACGTGGGCTGTGCTACATACTACGTGGCTGTGCAATATACTACGTGGGCTGTGTTTTATGCTATGTGGGCTGTTATATACTATGTGGCTGTGTTATATGCTACGTGCCTGTGCTATATGTCACATGGGCTGTGCTATATGCTACGTGGGCTGTGTTATATGCTACGTGGCCTGTGCTATATACTACATGGCCTGTGCTATATGCTACGTGGCTGTGCTATATGCTATGTGGGCTGTGTTATATGCTATGTGGGCTGTGTTATATGCTACTTGGCTGTGGTATATTTCTCTTCTGTATCTGTGCATCATGTATCGTGGTATGTGTTAAAGAGGGGACCCACTGAGACTCTTTCGCCCGGGGCCCTCAAAAACCTGGAGCAGGCCCTGGCTTCACTGATTGGTCACGCCTGGCCGGGCATGACCAATCAGCAACAGGCACAGCCGCGAATTGATGCGGAATTTGAACCATGCTTCGCTAATTGGTCGTGCCCAGCCGGCCGAATCCTGTGTATAAATTGCATTATTCTGAAAACTTCATAAATAAACTACATACATATTCTAGAATACCCGATGCGTTGGAATTGGGCCACCATCTAGTAATAAAGAATTATGAATATGAAAAATGTGAATAAACACACAGCATTAACAAATATATTTCTTGTAAAAACCCGTAAAGAGGAGCTCTTCGTTGAGCCCCCTAGGTGCTAAGCTGCCCAGATCATGAATCCACCTAGATTCGCACATGAGAAGTTCATCTTTAATATTCCCACCTCTGATAAATGTATGGACCTTATCAACAACCATGACCTACAAACATCCACAAGAGCCATTGTGGAAGTCCAGAAAGTGGGAAGCAATCGACGTGATGGGTTTACCCAGTGCTTTGTCCTTCCTGGCACATGTGATGTTCAATGTGAGTTGCTGTACCCTCCGGCGTAGTTCTTGACTGGTCTGGCCCACATACAATTTCGGGTGGTCATAGATGAGAAGGTAGATGATGTTCCTGGTGCAGCAGTTAGAATATTGACTTGTTTGAATTAAACTAGGATGGAATGGGATAGAAACCAACCTGTTAGAGACCACATAGGGACAAATAGTGCAAGTACCGCACGGGAATGTGCTAATCAGTCTTGTGCCTCTTCCCAAATTCATTGTAGGTGAGGTAAAAGTGCAAAGTGAGTCCCGGATGTTCCTTGCTCTCTTTGCAATGAGCTTTTGAGAATTATTGATAAAAGGGCTCAGTCTCGGTTCACTGAGGAGGATAACTCAGTTTTTTTGTAAAATTTAGTAAATTTCATTCCACTGACTGTTAAAAGGAGTAATAACATGAATTTTGCCCAAATGTTGATGAGGCCATTTACAAGAATACAGCTACTACAGTCATGGTCAAAAGTATTGACACCCCTGCAATTCTGTCAGATAATACTCAGTTTCTTCCTGAAAATGATTTCAAACACAAATTATTTGGTAGTATTATCTTCATTTAATTTGTTTAAATGAAAAAACACAAAAGAGAATGAAGCAAAAAGCAAAACATTGATCATTTCACACAAAACTCCCAAAATGGGCCAGACAAAAGTATTGGCACCCTCAGCCTAATACTTGGTTGCACAACCTTTAGCCAAAATAACTGCGACCAACCGCTTCCGGTAACCATCAATGAGTTTCTTACAATGCTCTGCTGGAATTTTAGACCATTCTTCTTTGGCAAACTGCTCCAGGTCCCTGATATTTGAAGGGTACCTTCTCCAAACTGCCATTTTTAGATCTCTCCACAGGTGTTCTATGGGATTCAGGTCTGGACTCATTGCTGGCCACCTTAGAAGTCTCCAGTGATTTCTCTCAAGCCATTTTCTAGTGCTTTTTGAAGTGTTTTAGGTCATTGTCCTGCTGGAAGATCCATGACCTCTGAGGGAGACCCAGCTTTCTCACACTGGGCCCTACATTATGCTGCAAAATTTGTTGGTAGTCTTCAGACTTCATAATGCCATGCACACGGTCAAGCAGTCCAGTGCCAGAGGCAGCAAAGCAACCCCAAAACATCAGGGAACCTCCACCATGTTTGACTGTAGGGACCGTGTTATTTTCTTTGAATGCCTCTTTTTTCTCCTGTAAACTCTATGTTGATGCCTTTGCCCAAAAAGCTCTACTTTTGTCTTATCTGACCAGAGAACATTCTTCCAAAACGTTTTAGGCTTTTTTAGGTAAGTTTTGGCAAACTCAAGCCTGGCTTTTTTATGTCTTGGAGTAAGAAGTGGGGTCTTCCTGGGTCTCCTACCATACAGTCCCTTTTCATTCAGACGCCGACGGATAGTACGGGTTGACACTGTTGTACCCTCGGACTGCAGGGCAGCTTGAACTTGTTTGAATGTTAGTCGAGGTTCTTTATCCAACATCCGCACAATCTTGCGTTGAAATCTCTTGTGAATTTTTCTTTTCCGTCCACATCTAGGGAGGTTATCCACAGTGCCATGGGCTTTAAACTTCTTGATGACACTGCGCACGGTAGACACAGGAACATTCAGGTCTTTGGAGATGGACTTGTAGCCTTGAGATTGCTCATGCTTCCTCACAATTTGGTTTCACAAGTCCTCAGACAGTTCTTTGGTCTTCTTTCTTTTCTCCATGCTCAGTGTGGTACACACAGGGACACAGGACAGAGGTTGAGTCAACTTTAATCCATGTCATCTGGTTGCAAGTGTGATTTAGTTATTGCCAACACCTGTTAGGTGCCACAGGTAAGTTACAGGTGCTGTTAAGTACACAAATTAGAGAAGCATCACATGATTTTTCGAACAGTGCCAATACTTTTGTCCACCCCCTTTTTTATGTTTGGTGTGGAATTATATCCAATTTGGCTTTAGGACAATTCTTTTTGTGTTTTTTCATTTAATACAAATTAAATGAAGATAATAATACCAAATAATTTGTGTTTGCAATCATTTTCAGGAAGAAACTAAGTATTATCTGACAGAATTGCAGGGGTGTCAATACTTTTGGCCATGACTGTATAATACTGCTCCTTTGTACAAGAATATAACTACCATAATACTACCCCCTATGTATAAGAATATAACTACTATAATACTGCCCCCATGTTGAATAATATAACTTCCATAATACTGCCCCTATGTACAAGAATATAACTACTATAATACTGCCCCATGTACAAAAATATAACTATTATAATAATGCCCTCTATGTACAAGAATATAACTACTATTATACTGCCCCCTATGTACAAGAATATAACTACCATAATACTACCCCCTATGTATAAGAATATAACTACTATAATACTATAAATGGAACTAGAGAGAGTACAAAGGAGGGCAACAAAATTAATAAAGGGGATGGGAGAACTACAATACCCAGATAGATTAGCGAAATTAGGATTATTTAGTCTAGAAAAAAGACGACTGAGGGGCGATCTAATAACCATGTATAAGTATATAAGGGGACAATACAAATATCTCGCTGAGGATCTGTTTATACCAAGGAAGGTGACGGGCACAAGGGGGCATTCTTTGCGTCTGGAGGAGAGAAGGTTTTTCCACCAACATAGAAGAGGATTCTTTACTGTTAGGGCAGTGAGAATCTGGAATTGCTTGCCTGAGGAGGTGGTGATGGCGAACTCAATCGAGGGGTTCAAGAGAGGCCTGGATGTCTTCCTGGAGCAGAACAATATTGTATCATACAATTATTAGGTTCTGTAGAAGGACATAGATCTGGGGATTTATTATGATGGAATATAGGCTGAACTGGATGGACAAATGTCTTTTTTCGGCCTTACTAACTGTTACTATGTTACTATGTTACTATGATGTCATAAAGGTTGCCTCGACCAATCGGCGACGGGCACAGTCTGCCGCGAATTCGCCTCGACCAATCAGCGAAGGGCACAGTATCGACGTAGATGTCATAATGGTTGCCATGGCAACGATGATGGCATAAAGGTTGCCTCGACCAATCAGCGACGGGCGCAGTCTGCCGCAAATTCTGGAATCATTATTGTCCATATACTACGGGGACATGCATATTCTAGAATACCCGATGCGTTAGAATCGGGCCACCATCTAGTTAGAGTCATATTGATTTACAAAAATAGAAAGATGTTTATTAATAAGAATCATATACAGACTAGATAATGAGAAGACTAATAAAAAATGTGTATAACTTTACTGAAGAACAGTGTCTGATGAGAAAGCTCACAAAGGTCAACATAGCCTACTAAAAAGTAGTGTCCATCCAAACACCTCCACATGATACACACATTGAAGAAATGAAGCGGGAGGAGGGGATGGGTTTGATAGAGCATAAGTAATAGTCCCACAGGTTAAAGGTCTCAAGAGCTCCATGCATAGGCGTGAATGTGAAAGGGAATAAAACCAAGAGTAGTAAAGTAATTTGCACACAGTGGAGGAGTCATGCCCCTAACAGTAAAGAAAGGGGTATGAATATACGTAAGTATAAGATATAAAGGGTAAAATACGATGACAATGTGAATATGACACTCCAACGCGATGAAAATATTTGCAGTGAAGAGCAAGATAAGTGATGATCAGCAGAAGCTTGGTGAAGAGTTCATGGCAAGTGAGACCTAAAAGAAAAAATGTATATCTATCTATATAATCGCCTAAGGGTCACTTCCGTCTCTCTGTCTGTCTGTCTGTATGTCTGTCTGTCTGTCACGGAAATCCCACGTCGCTGATTGGTCGTGGCCGGGCACAGTCCGGCCGAGAATTCGCCCCTTCCTACTCTCCGTCAGTGCCTCCTCCATACTCCCCTCCAGTCAGCGCTCACACAGGGTTAATGGCTGCGTTACAACGCGTTATGCCGCTGTGTAATGCAGTCCGTTAACGCTGCTATTAACCCTGTGTGACCAACTTTTTACTATTGATGCTGCCTATGCAGCATCAATAGTAAAAGATCTAACGTTAAAAATAATAAAAAAAAATAAAAAATCATTATATACTCACCTTCCGGTGCCTTTCCTGCTCCTCGCGACGCTCCGGGTCATGCATTGCGGTCTCGCGAGACCGCTGCGTCATCATGTCGCAAGACCGCAATGCATTCTTGGGACCGGAGAGTCGTGAGGAGCATCGCTAAACACCTCACTTGGATCCGGGGCCGCCGGAAGGTGAGTATATAACTATTTTTTATTTTAATTCATTTTTTTAATCAGGGATATGGTGCCCACATTGCTATATACTGTGTGGGCTGTGTTATATACTATGTGGGCTGTGCTATATACTATGTGGGCTGTGTTATATACTACGTCTCTGTCCTATATACTACATGGCTGTGCAATATATTACGTGGCTGGGCAATATGCTACGTGGCTGTGTTATATACTGCGTGAGCTGTGCTATATACTACGTGGGCTGTGCTATATACTACGTGGCTGTTCAATATATTACATGGCTGGGCAATATACTACGTGGCTGTGTTACATACTGCGTGAGCTGTGCTATATACTATGTGGGCTGTGTTATATACCACGTGGCTGTGTTATATACTACGTGGGCTGTGCTATATACTATGTGGCCTGTGTTATATACTACGTGGGCTGTGCTATATACTACGTGGGCTGTGTTATACACTGCATGGGCTGTGCTATACACTATGTGGACTGTGTTATACACTACGTGGGCTGTGCTATATACTACGTGGCTGTGCAATATACTACGTGGGCTGTGTTTTATGCTATGTGGGCTGTTATATGCTATGTGGCTGTGTTATATGCTACGTGGCCTGTGCTATATACTACATGGCCTGTGCTATATGCTACGTGGCTGTGCTATATGCTATGTGGGCTGTGTTATATGCTATGTGGGCTGTGTTATATGCTACTTGGCTGTGGTATATTTCTCTTCTGTATCTGTGCATCATGTATCGTGGTATGTGTTAAAGAGGGGACCCACTGAGACTCTTTCGCCCGGGGCCCTCAAAAACCTGGAGCAGGCCCTGGCTTCACTGATTGGACACGCCTGGCCGGGCATGACCAATCAGCAACAGGCACAGCCGCGAATTGATGCGGAATTTGAACCATGCTTCGCTAATTGGTCGTGCCCAGCCTGCCGAATCCTGTGTATAAATTGCATTATTCTGAAAACTTCATAAATAAACTACATACATATTCTAGAATACCCGATGCGTTGGAATTGGGCCACCATCTAGTAATAAAGAATTATGAATATGAAAAATGTGAATAAACACACAGCATTAACAAATATATTTCTTGTAAAAACCCGTAAAGAGGAGCTCTTCGTTGAGCCCCCTAGGTGCTAAGCTGCCCAGATCATGAATCCACCTAGATTCGCACATGAGAAGTTCATCTGTAACATTCCCACCTCTGATAAATGTATGGACCTTATCAACAACCATGACCTACAAACATCCACAAGAGCCATTGTGGAAGTCCAGAAAGTGGGAAGCAATCGACGTGATGGGTTTACCCAGTGCTTTGTCCTTCCTGGCACATGTGATGTTCAATGTGAGTTGCTGTACCCTCCGGCGTAGTTCTTGACTGGTCTGGCCCACATACAATTTCGGGTGGTCATAGATGAGAAGGTAGATGACGTTCCTGGTGCAGCAGTTAGAATATTGACTTGTTTGAATTAAACCAGGATGGAATGGGATAGAAACCAACCTGTTAGAGACCACATAGGGACAAATAGTGCAAGTACCGCACGGGAATGTGCTAATCAGTCTTGTGCCTCTTCCCAAATTCATTGTAGGTGAGGTAAAAGTGCAAAGTGAGTCCCGGATGTTCCTTGCTCTCTTTGCAATGAGCTTTTGAGAATTATTGATAAAAGGGCTCAGTCTCGGTTCACTGAGGAGGATAACTCAGTTTTTTTGTAAAATTTAGTAAATTTTATTCCACTGACTGTTAAAAGGAGTAATAACATGAATTTTGCCCAAATGTTGATGAGGCCATTTACAAGAATACAGCTACTACAGTCATGGTCAAAAGTATTGACACCCCTGCAATTCTGTCAGATAATACTCAGTTTCTTCCTGAAAATGATTTCAAACACAAATTATTTGGTAGTATTATCTTCATTTAATTTGTTTAAATGAAAAAACACAAAAGAGAATGAAGCAAAAAGCAAAACATTGATCATTTAACACAAAACTCCCAAAATGGGCCAGAAAAAAGTATTGGCACCCTCAGCCTAATACTTGGTTGCACAACCTTTAGCCAAAATAACTGCGACCAACCGCTTCCGGTAACCATCAATGAGTTTCTTACAATGCTCTGCTGGAATTTTAGACCATTCTTCTTTGGCAAACTGCTCCAGGTCCCTGATATTTGAAGGGTGCCTTCTCCAAACTGCCATTTTTAGATCTCTCCACAGGTGTTCTATGGGATTCAGGTCTGGACTCATTGCTGGCCACCTTAGAAGTCTCCAGTGATTTCTCTCAAGCCATTTTCTAGTGCTTTTTGAAGTGTTTTAGGTCATTGTCCTGCTGGAAGACCCATGACCTCTGAGGGAGACCCAGCTTTTTCACACTGGGCCCTACATTATGCTGCAAAATTTGTTGGTAGCCTTCAGACTTCATAATGCCATGCACACGGTCAAGCAGTCCAGTGCCAGAGGCAGCAAAGCAACCCCAAAACATCAGGGAACCTCCACCATGTTTGACTGTAGGGACCGTGTTATTTTCTTTGAATGCCTCTTTTTTCTCCTGTAAACTCTATGTTGATGCCTTTGCCCAAAAAGCTCTACTTTTGTCTTATCTGACCAGAGAACATTCTTCCAAAACGTTTTAGGCTTTTTTAGGTAAGTTTTGGCAAACTCAAGCCTGGCTTTTTTATGTCTTGGGGTAAGAAGTGGGGTCTTCCTGGGTCTCCTACCATACAGTCCCTTTTCATTCAGACGCCGACGGATAGTACGGGTTGACACTGTTGTACCCTCGGACTGCAGGGCAGCTTGAACTTGTTTGAATGTTAGTCGAGGTTCTTTATCCAACATCCGCACAATCTTGCGTTGAAATCTCTTGTGAATTTTTCTTTTCCGTCCACATCTAGGGAGGTTATCCACAGTGCCATGGGCTTTAAACTTCTTGATGACACTGCGCACGGTAGACACAGGAACATTCAGGTCTTTGGAGATGGACTTGTAGCCTTGAGATTGCTCATGCTTCCTCACAATTTGGTTTCACAAGTCCTCAGACAGTTCTTTGGTCTTCTTTCTTTTCTCCATGCTCAGTGTGGTACACACAAGGACACAGGACAGAGGTTGAGTCAACTTTAATCCATGTCAACTGGCTGCAAGTGTGATATAGTTATTGCCAACACCTGTTAGGTGCCACAGGTAAGTTACAGGTGCTGTTAAGTACACAAATTAGAGAAGCATCACATGATTTTTCGAACAGTGCCAATACTTTTGTCCACCCCCTTTTTTATGTTTGGTGTGGAATTATATCCAATTTGGCTTTAGGACAATTCTTTTTGTGTTTTTTCATTTAATACAAATTAAATGAAGATAATAATACCAAATAATTTGTGTTTGCAATCATTTTCAGGAAGAAACTGAGTATTATCTGACAGAATTGCAGGGGTGTCAATACTTTTGGCCATGACTGTATAATACTGCTCCTTTGTACAAGAATATAACTACTACAATACTGCTCCTATGTAAAAGAATATAACTACTGTAATACTGCTCCTATGTACAAGAATATAACTACTATAATACTGATCCTATGTACAAGAATATATCTACTATAATACTGCTCCTATGTACAAGAATATAACTACTATAATACTGCCCCTATGTACAAGAATATAACTACTATAATACTGCTCCTATATACAAGAATATAACTACTATAATACTGCCCCTAAGTACAAGAATATAACTACTATAATACTGCTCCTATGTACAAGAATATAACTACTATAATACTGCTCCTATGTACAAGAATATAACTACTATAATACTGCCACTATGTACAGGATATAACTACTATAATACTGCCCCTATGTACAAGAATATAACTACTATAATACTGCCACTATGTACAAGAATATAACTAATATAATACTGCTCCTATATACAAGAATATAGCTACTATAATACTGCCCCTAAGTACAAGAATATAACTACTATAATACTGCCCCTATGTACAAGAATATAACTACTATAATACTGCCCCTATGTACAAGAATATAACTACTATAATACTGCCCCATGTACAAGAATATAACTACTATAATACTGCTACTATATACAAGAATATAACTACTATAATACTGCCCCTAAGTACAAGAATATAACTACTATAATACTGCTCCTATGTACAAGAATATAACTACTATAATACTGCTCCTATGTACAAGAATATAACTACTATAATACTGCCACTATGTACAGGATATAACTACTATAATACTGCCCCTATGTACAAGAATATAACTACTATAATACTGCCACTATGTACAAGAATATAACTAATATAATACTGCTCCTATATACAAGAATATAGCTACTATAATACTGCCCCTAAGTACAAGAATATAACTACTATAATACTGCCCCTATGTACAAGAATATAACTACTATAATACTGCCCCTATGTACAAGAATATAACTACTATAATACTGCCCCATGTACAAGAATATAACTACTATAATACTGCTCCTATATACAAGAATATAACTACTATAATACTGCTCCTATGTACAAGAATATAACTACTATAATACTGCCCCATGTACAAGAATATAACTACTATAATACTGCTCCTATATACAAGAATATAACTACTATAATACTGGTCCTATGTACAAGAATATAACTACTATAATACTGCTCCTATGTACAAGAATATAACTACTATAATACTGCCCCTAAGTACAAGAATATAACTACTATAATACTGCTCCTATGTACAAGAATATAACTACTATAATACTGCTCCTATGTACAAGAATATAACTACTATAATACTGCCACTATGTACAGGATATAACTACTATAATACTGCCCCTATGTACAAGAATATAACCACTATAATACTGCCACTATGTACAAGAATATAACTAATATAATACTGCTCCTATATACAAGAATATAGCTACTATAATACTGCCCCTAAGTACAAGAATATAACTACTATAATACTGCCCCTATGTACAAGAATATAACTACTATAATACTGCCCCTATGTACAAGAATATAACTACTATAATACTGCCCCATGTACAAGAATATAACTACTATAATACTGCTCCTATATACAAGAATATAACTACTATAATACTGCTCCTATGTACAAGAATATAACTACTATAATACTGCTCCTATATACAAGAATATAACTACTATAATACTGCTCCTATATACAAGAATATACAGTTAGGTCCATATATATTTGGACAGAGAAAACATTTTTCTAATTTTGGTTCTAGACATTACCACAATGAATTTTAAACAAAACAATTCAGGTGCAGTTGAAATTCAGACTTTCAGCTTTCATTTGAGGGTATCCAAATTAAAATTGGATGAAGAGTTTAGGAGTTTCAGCTCCTTAACAAGTGCCACCCTGTTTTTAAAGGGACCAAAAGTAATTGGACAATTGACTCCATGGCTATTTCATGGAAAGGTGTGGGCAATCCCTTCGTTATGTCATTCTCAATTAAGCAGATAAAAGGCCTGGAGTTGATTTGAGGTGTGGTGCTTGCATTTGGAAGGTTTTGCTGTGAAGTAAACATGCGGTCAGAGGAGCTCTCCATGCAGTTGAAACAAGCCGTCCTTAAGCTGCGAAAACAGAAAAAACCCATCCGAGAAATTGCTACAATATTAAGAGTGGCAAAATCTACAGTTTGGTACATCCTGAGAAAGAAAGAAAGCACCGGTGAACTCATCAATGCAAAAAGACCTGGGCACCCACGGAAGACAACAGTGGTGGATGATCACATAATAATCTCCATGGTGAAGAGAAACCCCTTCACAACAGCCGACCAAGTGACCAACACTCTCCAGGAGGTAGGCGTATCAATATCCAAATCTACCATAAAGAGAAGACTGCATGAAGGTAAATACAGAGGGTTCACTGCACGGTGCAAGCCACTCATAAGCATCAAGAATAAAAAGGCTAGACTGGACTTCACTAAAAAACATCTAAAAAAGCCAGCACAGTTCTGGAAGAACATTCTTTGGACAGATGAAACCAAGATCAACCTCTACCAGAATGATGGAAAGAGGAAAGTATGGCGAAGGCGTGGTACAGCTCATGATCCAAAGCATACCACATCATCTGTAAAACACGGCGGAGGCAGTGTGAGGCTTGGGCATGCATGGCTGCCAGTGGCACTGGGTCACTAGTGTTTATTGATGATGTGACACAGAACAGAAGCAGCCGAATGAATTCTGAGGTATTCAGAGACATACTGTGTGCTCAGATCCAGCCAAATGCAGCAAAACTGATTGTCCATTTGTAGTATGAAACGACGACCAATGACCCAAAACATAAAGCCAAAGCAACCCAGGAGTTTATTAAAGCAAAGAAGTGGAATATTCTTGAATGGCCAAGTCAGTAACCTGATCTCAACCCAATTGAGCATGCATTTCACTTGTTAAAGACTAAACTTCAGACAGAAAGGCCCACAAACAAATAGCAACTGAAAACCACCGCAGTGAAGGCCTGGCAGAGCATCAAAAAGGGGGAAACACTGCGTCTGGTGATGTCCATGAGTTCAAGACTTCAGGCAGTTATTGCCAACAAAGGGTTTTCAACCAAGTACTAAAAATGAACATTTTATTTAAAATTATTGAATCTGTCCAATTACTTTTGGCCCTTTTAAAAACAGGGTGGCACATGTTAAGGAGCTGAAACTTCTAAACCCTTCATCCAATTTTAATGTGGATACCCTCAAATGAAAGCTGAAAGTTTGAACTTCAACTGCATCTGAATTGTTTTGCTTAAAATTTATTGTGGTAAGGACTATAACCAAAATTAGAAAAATGATGTTTCTGTCCAAATATATATGGACCTAACTGTAACTACTATAATACTGCCCCCCATGAACAATAATACTATTACTATAATATTTCCGTAACGCTAATTAATGTGTATGTGTGGTGTAATGAAGAATCTGAGTTTTGTGTGGGAGCAGAGCAGGCGTTGTAATTGACATGGAGAGCTACGGGCAACCTGTAATCTACTTCACTTCTATGGCTTCCAAACTCGGTGGCATGCCAGCCTGGCATCAATGAAATACGTATTGCATCTGCCAACCTTGTGTAACAGATGTTATGGAAAAGACGATGAAACCTACAAAAGTTAGATGCATCTAAATGACCACATTAAAAAACGCACCCCCCCTCATAACAGTTGGGGAAAATGGTCGCCGGGGGCCCCTCAGACAGCCCCCATTGTTCTTCGGTATATAATAATGATGATGATAATAAAACATTCTGTAGTGATTTATCCCCGCAGTCGATGAGCTGCCACTCTGCTTATTTGGGTGCCAGTCCAGGAACCCAGATGGCAGCGCCACAAAGACCCATGTTATGAAACAAAGTGTGCAAACAGATCCGTGTGTGCACACAAGATTATTCCGGGGTGTGCGAGGCGGCAGAGCAGCTGCTCTCCTTCCGACTTCTACAGAAAAATTCAATCCCAAAGTCAATAGATGCAACCAGATGAGGCTCCGCATAAGAGCAGACCTTGAAGATCTAGAGTGGTTGACAACACATCAAACGCGGCGGGTCTGACACAAGACGTCTCAAGGCCTTGGCACACTGGGTCATCTCAGGTGTCAATTCCTCACTCCCACTACCTCCTGACAGATGCGTAGTGAGGTATTCTCACCTAACTACACACCTGCAGAACACTTATCTACCCCATAAGAATTGGTAGGTCTTAGAAGTACTGTAGGTGATAGTATGAGCACCAGGCACCTTTGAGTATGATGACCATATGGGCCAAAGTCTATAGGGCTGCAAAATTTGAACCCCCTGCCCAATTCCACGCCCAATGTCAAGTGATCAGTGCATCTTCTCGGAGCAATTTAGTGAGTGCCTCCTAGTGCTATCTATGCAGAGCACAACAGGTGAGATGAGTTTGCCATCAGCTGCTGCACTCTGCATAGGCAGTAACTGAAATGACAAAGCTTAGCATAATGAAGTGACTCCATTAGCAGCCACCAAGATGACAGAAGATGAGCAGCTAATGAAGGAAGATAGTATTGAATTAGGTGAACTGCGCATGAGTCAGCATTGTGCTCTGTTTTTATATTTTTACACTTTTTCTAACGCTACTGAGGGATTAGGGTTAGAGATTGATTTAGACTTTGGCCTTGACTCTACCCACCTGACTCAAGATGTTTTATGGTGTTAGGTATCTCAAGTGTTAAGTCTTCCGTGTGTGTGCTACCCATCTGCCTCATACATATATTAATGTGTTATGCAGATAATCCCCAATAGATTGCAGATTATTACATCACTGACCTCTTGAGATCCCCAGAACATTACTGTTTTCATTATCCATAGACAGAAACACGTTGACATACAGCATCATACCTAGCATGTTCCTGGCCTTAAAGGAGATCTCCATCTAGCAGTGATCTTGCACAATGGCGGGGCATGCACAGCTCTCTCCATTCATTTCTAAAGCAATTCAGAAAATTACTGAGCAACAAATGGATGGAAAGAGTCCCTCACAACTCAATTCAAAGTGTCACCAGATGTGATGAACCTTATCTAGCAGAGATTTAGGGCTCTCTCCAATAACTTGTATAGTAATTCCCATAATGGCAGCTGAAGAACTGTATGCAGAAAGTGGCACATTCTTAGCCAAGACTCAATTCCTAATCGCTCAAGATGGGTATGGGTCCCAGAAGCTGGACCTGCACCTGCAAGATATTTGTGGCCATGCAAGTACAACTGTTATACGTTCACCTGGTGAGATGGATTCTCTAAGCTGTACATCAAGGTGAGCAGTACAGACCAGAGACGATGATGCAACAAAAGTGGACCGCTTGTGGATCAGTGAAGTCCACGGCAGCAGGGTATGCAGTACAGTGGATGGAAAAGCAAAGCTGGAAGCCATAGATGCTGCAGGAGAGCAGTCACATACAGAAACCAAAGAGAAGTATATATAGTCAGGAACTTGCAGCAAGGATACAATTAACCACAGGAACAGCAGAGACATAAATGCAATCAGTAATTTGCAGCACTCATATGGTTAACCACAGGAGTATTAGGGATGTATATGCAATCAGTTACTTGCAGCAGGAATACGGTTAACCACAGGAATAATAGAGACAAACAATGGGGAATAAAAGTATTTAGTCAGCCACCAATTGTGCAAGTTCTCCCACTTAAAAAGATGAGAGAGGCCTGTAATTGACATCATAGGTAGACCACAACTATGAGAGTGAGTCAAAATGAGAAAACAAATCCTGAAAATCACCTTGTCTGATTTGGCAAGACTTATTTTGCAAATTATGGTGGAAAATAAGTATTTGGTCACCTAAAAACATGCAAGATTTCTGGCTCCCACAGACCTAATTTCTTCTTTAAGAGGCTCCTCTGTCCTCCACTCATTACTTGTAGTAATGGCACCTGTGTGAACTTGTTATCAGTATAAAAGACACTTTTTCACAACCTCAAACAGTCACACTCCAAACTCCACTATGATGAATTCCAAAGAGCTATCGAAGGACACCAGAAACAAAATTGTAACCCTGCACCAGGCAGGGAAGACTGAATCTGCAATAGGCAAGCAGCTTGGTCTGATGAAATCAACTTTGGGAGCAATAATAAGAAAATAGAAGACATACAAGACCACTGATAATCTCCCTCGATCTGGGACTCCACGCAAGATCTCACCCCGTGGGGTCAAAATGATCACAAGAACAGTAAGCAAACATCCCAGAACCACAAGGGGAGACCTAGTGAATGACCTGCACAGAGCTGGGACCACCATAACAAAGGCTACCATCGGTAACACACTACACCGCCAGGGACTTAGATCCTGCAGTGCCAGACATGTCCCCCTGCTTAAGCCAGTACATTTCCGAGCCCGTCTGAAGTTTTTTAGAGAGCATTTGGATTATCCTGAATGTATTGGGAGAATGTCATACGGTCTGATGAAACCAAAGTAGAACTGTTTGGTAGAAACAAAACTCGTAATGTTTGGAGGAGACAGAATACTGAGTTGCATCCAAAGAACACCATACCTACTGTGAAGGATGGGGGTGGCGACATCATGCTTCGGGGCTGTTTCTCTATAAAGGGACCAGCACGACTGATCCGTGTACATGAAACAATGAATGGGGCCATGTATCGTGAGATTTTGAGTGCAAACCTCCTTCCATCAGCAAGTGCATTGAAGATGAAGCGTGGCTGGGTCTTTCAGCATGATAATGATCCCAAGGACACCACCAGGGCAACGAAAGGGTGGCTTTGTAAGAAGCATATGAAGGTCCTGGAGTGGTCTAGCCAGTTTCCAGATCTCAACCCCATAGAAAACCTTTGGAGGGAGTTGAAAGTCCGTGTTGCCCAGCGATAGGCCCAAAACATCACTGCACTAGAGGAGATCTGCATGGAGGAATGGGCCAACATACCACCAACAGTATGTGCCAACCTTGTGAAGACTTACAGAAAACAATTGACCACTGTCTTTGCCAACAAAGGATATATAACAAAATATTGAAATGAACTTTTGTTAATGATCAAATACTTATTTTCCACCATAATTTGCAAAATAAATCTTGCCAAATCAGACAAGGTGATTTTCTGGATTTGTTTTCTCATTTTGACTCTCATAGTTGTGGTCTACCTATGATGTCAATTACAGGCCTCTCTCATCTTTTTAAGTGGGAGAACGTGCACAATTGTTGGCTGACTAAATATTTTTTTCCCACTGTATGTGCAATCAGGAAATTATAGCAGGTGTACAGTTAACCACAGCAATAGCAGTATATACAATTGGGTACCTTGATAGCAGAAATGAGCTTGTAACTTGTAGCTTGATTCAGCAGAGCTGTGAGAGCACTGGCTGCAGAATGCACTGGAGTAACTTAGGAAGTCATAATTGTATACTGAAAAGCAGAGGAGATGCAGGAAGATAATTACCCAACTGACTGAAAAAGAGTCTAGAGGAAAATGAGCCAGTTTATGCAAAATCACATGGCAGGAAGGATCTATACATGTGTGAACACTGAGGATCCCCATGGCTGCTTGGGCCAGCCTTAAAAGGCCTTAGGCTACTTTCACACTTCCGTCGGTACGGGCCCGTCACAATGCGTCGGGCCGACGTACCGACAGACGTTGTGAAATAACTGCAAGATGTGGGCAGCGGATGCAGTTTTTCAACGCATCCGCTGCCCATTCTGCAGTCAGGGGAGGAGGGGGCGGAGTTTCAGCCGCGCATGCACAGTCGAAAATGGCAGACACGTCGCACAAAAAAACGTTACATTGAACGTTTTTTTGTGCGTCGCGTCCACCAACACACAACGGATGCGACATGTGCCCATCCGTCGCGATCAGTCGGTAATACAAGTCTATGGGCAAAAAAAGCATCCTGCAAGCACATTTGCAGGATCCGTTTTTTGCCCATAACAACGGATTGCGACGGAGGACAAAAGACTGAAGTGTGAAAGTAGCCTTAGGCTACTTTCACACTAATGTCGTTTGGCCTCCGTCGCAATGCGTCGTTTTGGAGAAAAAACGCATCCTGCAAAGTTGCCCGCAGGATGCGTTTTTTCTCCATAGACTTTCATTAGCGACGCATTGCGACGGATTGCCACACATCGCATCTGTCATGCGACGGATGCGTCGTGTTTTGGCGGACCGTCGGCACAAAAAAACGCTACATGTAACGTTTTTTTGTGCGTCGTGTCCGCCATTTCTGACCACGCATGCGCAGCTGAAACTCCGCCCCCTCCTCTCTGGACCTTACAATGGGGCAGCTGATGTGTTGAAAAACTGCATCCGCTGCCCCCGTTGTGCTTTTACTTCACAGCATGCGTCGGTACATAAGAGATGCTTGTTGGGTTACCAGAGTAGTCCGGAACAGACTAGTACAGAGACTAGTACAGAGAAACTGGCCAAGTGAGAAGAGAGCAAGGCCCGGTGCTCGAGCAAGGACAGGTGAGCAGCAGGTGTTATTCCCATGGTTATAAATGTGTACTGCTGGATAGTACTTGCTAAATACAAGCTATTTTGCAATTTAATGCTAGTTAAAGTTCTCACCCGTTCTTGCGATATTAACACTTTTGTTTTGTTTAAAGCTCATTACCTTGGAGTCCGACCTCGTCTATTAGACAGCAGAACTTGATTTTGACCTTGTAAGCACTGTTTAAAGCTGACCAGGATCGCTGGAGGGTACTGTCGCCTGCTAACCCGGTCAGCTTCATTGCAGTGCTTATGATCTAGACTGCCGTGGTGATTCGGTCTCCTAGACCAGGGGTCCCCAACTCCAGTCCTCAAGGCCCACCAACATGTCATGTTTTCAGGATTTCCTTAATCTTGCCCAGGTAATAATTGCATCACCTGTGCAATGCAAAGGAAATCCTGAAAACATGACCTGTTGGTGGGCCTTGAGGACTGGAGTTGGGGACCCCTGTCCTAGACAACAAGCTGTAAACACAAGAAAAGTGTTTATATCTCAAGAACGGCTGCAAATTTTAATAAGCAGTAAATTGCAAAAATGCTTGTTTTTACAAGCTCTATTTGGAAACATCCATCTATGAAAATGGGAAATCACACTTTAAGCTTTCCAAAAGAGAGATAGAAATAACACTAGACTTTTTTTTATTATTTTAAAAAGGAACAGCGCTTTATTTAGCCCCTATCATTAAACTCGGAGCAAGTGGATTTTATGGTAGCGGGTTGGCATGCTCCTCTTTTCCACGGAGACATTCTTCCGCCTGTGATTGTACCATGTAGAGGTTTCCAGCTCAATCAGTCCTTTTCCCTTTCAATATCTAATGAAACTGACTTGGGCAAACAATTGAATTTCATTCATTTTGCTAAAACGGTTCTCTAGTCCAGCTGTGCCCGGGCTCGGAGACCACTCACACAGCCTCTTCAGGACAGTGCCCCCCCTCCACAGCTCTTCTTCTTCTTCTTGGAATGAACATACTGAGAAGCCAGTCTGTCGGCATGATCAGGCCGGACTACGGAGCTGAATGAGCATTAAGTGGAGGCTTTGTGTGGTGCACAATGGTGACCATATGTCAGCGGGCGGTAACAATGGACATCCCAGAAGGCCAGAAGCAGCGGCAGAATGTTCTCACTCCTCACAGAACATTCATCTGTTGCTCTGCACACACTTCATGCAACCTCTGGGGTTGGGGGAGCAATAATGATGGAAGTGGGGGGTCCCCAGCCTGGGCCCTATACTGAGTTGGACAAAGGGGAGGAGGGCAAATTTGATTTATATGAGATGTGACAAATAAATTCCATTGTTCATGAGCTTGTAATAGCCCCAGAGAGACTGGAGTCACTTCCCTGGTTGCGTTATCTCCTAAAGGAAGCGACTAGCGGGTTGTAGGAAGAACATTGTAGGGTTTTGGTAATTTAAAAGGATTACCAAAAGTGTTTGAAATCTGATTATCTAATGGATGTTTAAGGTAGTCTGAATGTAGGCGTTCCGTTCATCTGCTACATATACGCACAAGCCCATCAGAAGGGCATTTATTCATTTGCCAAAAAAACATACTTGACCTTATGGTTACACGGTGACTTGCAAAACACTCGGCTTTAGATGGATCAGTCATCTTTTCTCACCTTTGTCGCTATTCTAAAGGTCACATCTATTGATTACACATCCTAAACTTGGAAGTTACACTTTCGGCTCATCCGGCATCTAATCTGGAATTAATTCTGTTCCTTTCCATCTCTGCATAGACACAGGATTTGCAATTCTTTAAATACACCCCCCTACCTCGGTGTTTACTTAGGGTCTCAGGTAGCTTCTTTGAGAAGCTTCTCGGACACATCTTGCTCCCGTGGAGACATTATCTCCATCACGGTAAATATTCAGCCAGGCGACTGGTTCAATCTCCATGCCCCCCTCTGTGTTTGCATCTACTCTTCATTCCAGGAGCTGAGGTGGCTTGAGAGGGTCGTAAGCCTCAGCAAACATTGGCTTTTATAGACCACAGCACGAGACGGGGTGGAACGTCGCGAGCCGGTGACTCATCTCCTTCACTTGGAAGCTACTAAGGTCCGACGGTTGCCCGCTCAGTGGAGCGTTTATTAAAATTCATCTTCTTGGATGGCGGATGGCCATTTCACACTCCTTCACTCGATTTTTCACTCTGATGTTGCCTATTTTTTGATCTAATGCGTCCCTGCTGGGAAGCGATGCTACCGTGTCCAACCGATTCTCTGAAGAAATTTGGAGCAACTGAACGAACAGCTGCAGCCTTCGTTCCCTGAGGGGACCCCCATGTTCTGAGGGTAAACAAAAGCAAAACCATGCTTGAACTAACCCCTTCCTCCCTGGTCATCGACATTGAGTGTTGAGCAAACATCACTGTGAAGCCATCTATGTGCACATTTGCACTTTTCATTCTACATGGGGCTGTTTTTTTTTTTTTGCTCTGTTCTGTTTGTAGGCAAGAGAGAGACATCTTCAGATCTAAAAATGCTCTGGTTCAGATGGTCAATAATCTCTAATATCAAAAAGGGAGAGAAACAAATTTTAATAAAATTTAATTCACACTATTTATTTCGCACCGATGTGTTTTTACTTATAGTATGTCAATAGTAGAGCCTGCTGAGATATATCCTGACTCGAAAATTGGAGGCAATACATCCATCACACATTTCAAGCATTTGCTTCCAGTTGAGGTCAAACACCTTCAAAAGTATAGAAAAACAAAGTTTAACAAGTTTTCAGACTACTTTTTGGCACCACAGTAGTGCCTTCTTCAGTCAAAATCACCCATGTGTCTTTACTTACGATAGGTCAATAGTAGTGTCTGCTGAGATATATCCTGACTCAAAAATTGGATGCAACATGCTCATCACACACATTTCAAACATTTGCTTCCAGTAGAGGTCAATAAACTTCAAAAGGGTAGTACAACATGGGGGTACAACATGGGGCTGTTTTTTTTGGCTCTGTTCTGTTTGTAGGCAAGAGGGAGACATCTTGAGATCCAAAAATGCTCTCATTGAGATGATCAATAATCTCATATCAAAAAGGGAGAGAAACGAATTTTAATAAAATTTATTTCACACAAAGTTTTCGCACCTGTACGTTTTTATTTATAGTAGGTCAATAGTAGAGCCTACTGAGATATATCCTGACTCGAAAATTGGACACAATTCGTCCATCACACACATTTCAAGCATTTGCTTTCAGTAGAGGTCAAACACCTTCAAAAGTATAGAAAAACAAGTTTAAAAAGATTTATTTCAGACTACTTTTTGGCACCACAGTAGTGCCTTCTTCAGCCAAAATCACCCATGTGTCTTTACTAACGGTAGGTCAATAGTAGTGCCTGCTGAGATATATCCTTGACTCAAAAATTGGACACAACATATCCATCACACACATTTCGAGCATTTGCTTCCAGTAGAGGTTAATAAACTTCAAAAGGATAGAACAACAAAATTTAATGGTATTTATTTCAGACTATGTTTTAACACCAAACTGATGCCTACCTCAAGCCCAAATCACTCATTTTTCCTTACTTAAGGTAAGTCAATGGTAGCGCCTGCTGAAATATTTCCTGACTTTGAAATTGGATGCACTGTGTCCACCACACAGGTTTTAACCATTTGAGTAGAGGTGAACAACGTTCATAAGGGTAGAAAAACAAGGTCAATGGAATTTAATTCAGACTACCTGTTGGTACTAAATTGGAAACTTCTTTAGGCAAAGATCACGTGACCCAAGTTTATTTGTCTACTGTAGGCCACTGATAGGGCCCGCTGCGATGTTTCCTGATTTGAAAATTGGATGCTGTGTTTCCATCACATATCTTTCAACCATTTGCTTCCACCAGAGGTCAATAGCCTTGAAAAGCATAGAAAAAAAAGTTTCATGGAATTTATTGGAGACTACAATTCAGCAATTAACTGGTGCCTTCCTCAGGCCAAAATCACCCAAATGCCTTTGCTTAAGGTAGGTCAATAGTAGAGCCTGCTGAAATATTTCCTGACTCGAAAATTGGACGCAGTTTATCCATCACATATGTTTCAAGTATCTGCTTTCAGTAGAGGTGAATAAACGGTAGTCACTTTGGCCAATGGATGTCCATGCATGACTAGACAATAGGACGAGACAGAGACCACTGCGATGTAGAGTAGAACCAAACATGGAGAACGAAGGTATCTCATACTTGTTGACATTGTTACTTCTACCACATGATTAAATGAGGACAATAAGGACCTAAGGATGGTCAAGCGATTGCGTAGTGTTGCACAGTTCACCACAGTACCGGATTTGTCCCAAATTATTGGAAACGATCCTGTCAAATTTTAACATGTGCTGCCAAATTGATGTTTTTGTTCAAGATTTCATTCTACAGCTGTTCCTGGTTGCAGAACTTATACACCTAGTGTATCTGCATCTGCGCGCAAGATCCATCTCCCTTCTCTCTGCAAAAGCAAGCGCTGTAAATCTCCGCCCTGCTGTGATAGCGTGACTTTTTCCAGACCTGCAAAGCGCAATGTCTGCACATTGCCATCATGGTGAGTCCTCACATGATTAATAAATCTGGGTACCCCCTTGCCTGTTTTAACAGAATGGAAATGTTCCCTTATTCTGATAAAAAGTGGACGGATTGTCTTACCAATATAAAAAAACCCGCAGGGACACAAAATCACATATACAACATGAGTGGATCTACAAGAAATGAAATCCCTTACTACATGCTGAATGGAACCGACTCTGATATGCTTGCCTACCAAATGATAACTGTAAAAATTACACTGACCGCATTTGAAGTTTGTCTTTTGTTTTGAATTTGGTCCTATGGACGCTGCCATCAGGACGGCGATTCGTAAGAATTGGCAGATCCTAAAGCAGGATGTGGACCTAAAAGAGGTTGTAGAAAGAGGTCCCTTGTTCGCATGCCGTAGGAGCAAAAATATCAGGGATTTTTTGGTACGTAATAGGTTTACATCCGTTCAAGATAATTGGCTTGTGGCAGGTACCCCAAAAGGAAACTTCAAATGCGGTCAGTGTAATTTTTGCAGTTATCATTTGGTAGGCAAGCATATCAGAGTCGGTTCCATTCAGCATGTAGTAAGGGATTTCATTTCTTGTAGATCCACTCATGTCGTATATGTGATTTTGTGTCCCTGCGGGTTTTTTTATATTGGTAAGACAATCCGTCCACTTTTTATCAGAATAAGGAAACATTTCCATTCTGTTAAAACAGGCAAGGGGGTACCCAGATTTATTAATCATGTGAGGACTCACCATGATGGCAATGTGCAGACATTGCGCTTTGCAGGTCTGGAAAAAGTCACGCTATCACAGCAGGGCGGAGATTTACAGCACTTGCTTTTGCAGAGAGAAGGGAGATGGATCTTGCGCGCAGATGCACTAGGTCCGCTTGGCCTTAATGAAAGGATCGACATGACGGTCTTTCTTTAGAAACTTAGGGGTTGATAATATGATAGTCATTAGGGTTTTTCTGTATATTTCTTATGTTTGTTTTGTTTTTTTAATGTGTTTTTATGAATATTTTGTGTGTATATGTTCACTGTTCACATTTGAATAACAGGTGTTTCATCGCCTCACTGATGGGAGTAGGAGGAGGGTCAGAAGATCCTTCTGGACTTGGATATAGATCCCCCTCACTTCCGATTCAGTGTTTGGACCCGTTGAAGTGCTGAGGCACGAAACGATCGTTGTCCGCTTTTTTCACATCCCTCCCTGCACTTTTTGTACCATGTCCGAATAAAGTATTGTGACCAGCATATACGGGTAAGTGCACTTCATTTTTTTCTTTTGTTGGACTATTATGTTGCACTTTGGAAGCTGCACCCCGTAAGGTATTTGGCTCTCTGATCAGTTTGGGTTGTTGCATTTTTAGAATCTAACTACATAGCAGCGGTGCGGTGGTTTTTTTTCTTTGTATTGCTCTGGAACTTATACACCTGTATGTTACCAATCAACATGTTGGTGAGCATGGTTTCTAAGGACCAAGAAGAAGAAGAAGATGGGCCTATAATAGTGGTGAGGTCTTGATAGTCCTCTTAATTGGCTGTCTCCTTCAGTGACACCATTGATTTCCCTAGACCGAAACCTGCCCCAGTCCTTCCATGATTGATCCTCAGCTGTCATAAATAAACATGAAGAATGATTTAATGTAGCTTTGGGCTTCAAAGTTATCCAAGCTACCAACATCTCAAGTGCATGACCCCAATCAGTAAGTGGGGGGTGGTACATGATACACCTCTTTAGAAAACAGCACTACCCCCATGTACAGGTTGTGTGCGGTATTGCAGTTTAACTCCATTCTTTCTAACAGACCTACACTGCTATACCACATTCAACCTTCAGACTAGCGTGGCACTGTTTATGGAAGGAAAGCAGTCATGTAGTTATGCAATGATGTCGTTGGGTGAGTTATGTCCTCAGTATAGGATCCTAGTTACATATAATTAGGCTTATTAGGGTTAGGGTGATGACAGCAAAGGAGCCTTTTGGGTCCTGGGCTTGAATCCGACAAAGGGCAACATCTGCTTGGAGCCTGTATAGTCGTGTGGGTTTGCTCAATGCACCCTATTTACCTTCCACATGCCAAACCAAAATTCTACCATGTTCATATACAGTTTTTGAGCTGAAAATCATTTTTTGCAGCCTTTAGATTGGACAGTACCTAATTTGGAGCAGATTCCATCGGGATCTGTTTCAAAAAAGTGACCTGCATGCTTTTTTTTTAACCAGGTGTCAAAATGAATAGGAAACTTTTTTGAAGTGTTTTTAGATGTGATCTGTGTGAACAGAGCCTTACAGGTTAGTTCGATAATAAAGGAGGTTGTTTCGCTGGGCTAATGATGTCGCCACTGAACAAATAGAATATAAGAAACCATGGAGGATATAGAGGTTGCATGAATCTGCGACAGTTTAGGGGTTAATATCTGGACAGCTGCGACCCACCGGGGCTCACAAATGAGAATCATTCAGCGTGACCTTTGGAGCGAGAGTCCCCTCTCGGTGGCGGATGATATTAACAAGGCGGCATCTACCAATCACAGCGACTTCAAAGACTCAATTACAAGTATTGATCAGGCGCGGGCCGGGTCACTGCGCCGCCTCCCATGTGGGATCGAGAATGAGCTGAGCAATATAAAAATGCCACCCTCTCCTGCCCGGATCCTTTGTGTGGTGATGTATGGGCACACCTCTCTGCCCCGGGCCTGCTGTCACAGCCATCTACACCAGGCTGGGCAATGCTTTCCCCAGGGGCGACTCACACAGCTGACCCCTGCTCGTACGATCTTAAGTCATGGTGGAGGAGCCTGTCCCATCTCCTCTCACCCCCTCCTCTGCTTTATTCTCCCCTCTGGCTCTTATTCTTCACACCCCCCTCTATACAGAGTGACAGAGACCCCAGCTGAGGGAGGGAAGGCACCACTCCGGCTGCACAATAACTGAGGGCTATAATGTGACCAAACGGAGATCTGTCTGGGTGACACCCAATATGGCCGCCAATACAGCTTTCTACATTTTGTAGAGGTCGTCTGAACATACAAGATATTTTCCCAAGGATAAGACACAGTAGGGGTCACGTGAGTCTACACAGCACATTCAATTTATAAGGACATGATATGAGTGCTGCTAGATGACAGTCACTCTTAAAGGGGCTCTCCTGGCGTGTCTGTTTTACTAAATAGTTGTGTTCCCTATGAAATAACAATGCTGGAGCATCTCTTCTTATCACTCTGCTTTCTGCCATTGCTCAGTTATTCCTTCAAAAAACATATAAATAAACGGACAACTTTTGTCACCATTTGTACAAGAGTTGTTTCCCTATGCAGAGCTATGCAAGTGGGGGCGTGTCCATATACAAAGCTAAGCAGGTGGGGGCGTGTCTCCTGCACAGAGCTGAGCAGGTGGGGCATGTCCCTACACAGATCTGGGAAGGTGGGTGTGAGTCCATACAGAGCTGAGCAAGTGGGGGCATATCCCTACATAGAGCTGAGCAGGTGAGGGCATGTCTCCTGCACAGAGCTGAGCAGGTGGGGCCGTGTCCCTACACAGAGCTGAGCAGGTGGGGCCGTGTCCCTACACAGAGCTGAGCAGGTGGGGCCGTGTCCCTACACAGAGCTGAGCAGGTGGGGCCGTGTCTCTATGGAGCGCCCCCATGGGGCAGTGGGGTACTCGGTACCGGGTCCTTCGGTTCTCAAGGGGGATGTCAAGGTGGCTGACCCGGTCCGTGGCCCTGGGACGTCTGTACTAAAGGGGAAAGTCTTTAACCCCTTCATGACCCAGCCTATTTTGACCTTAATGACCTGGCCGTTTTTTGCAATTCTGACCAGTGTCCCTTTATGAGGTAATAACTCAGGAACGCTTCAACGGATCCTAGCGGTTCTGAGATTGTTTTTTCGTGACATATTGGGCTTCATGTTAGTGGTAAATTTAGGTCAATAAATTCTGCGTTTATTTGTGATAAAAACGGAAATTTGGCGAAAATTTTGAAAATTTCGCAATTTTCACATTTTGAATTTTTATTCTGTTAAACCAGAGAGTTATGTGACACAAAATAGTTAATAAATAACATTTCCCACATGTCTACTTTACACCAGCACAATTTTGGAAACAAAATTTTTTTTTGCTAGGAAGTTATAAGAGTTAAAATTTGACCAGCGATTTCTCATTTTTACAACGAAATTTACAAAACCATTTTTTTTAGGGACCACCTCACATTTGAAGTCAGTTTGAGGGGTCTATATGGCTGAAAATACCCAAAAGTGACACCATTCTAAAAAATGCACCCCTCAAGGTGCTCAAAACCACATTCAAGAAGTTTTTTAACCCTTCAGGTGCTTCACAGCAGCAGAAGCAACATGGAAGGAAAAAATGAACATTTAACTTTTTAGTCACAAAAATTATCTTTTAGCAACATTTTTTTTATTTTCCCAATGGTACAAGGAGAAACTGAACCACGAAAGTTGTTGTCCAATTTGTCCTGAGTACGCTGATACCTCATATGTGGGGGTAAACCACTGTTTGGGCGCACGGCAGGGCTTGGAAGGGAAGGAGCGCCATTTGACTTTTTGAATGAAAAATTGGCTCCACTCTTTAGCGGACACCATGTCACGTTTGGAGAGCCCTCGTGTGCCTAAAAATTGGAGCTCCCCCACACGTGACCCCATTTTGGAAACTAGACGCCCCAAGGAACTTATCTAGATGCATAGTGAGAACTTTGAACCCCCGGGGGCTTCACAAATTGATCTGTAAAAATGAAAAAGTACTTTTTTTTCACAAAAAAATTCTTTTAGCCTCAATTTTTTTCATTTTCACATGGGCAACAGGATAAAATGGATCCTAAAATTTGTTGGGCAATTTCTCATGAGTACACCGATACCTCACATGTGGGGGTAAACCACTGTTTGGGCACATGGTAAGGTTCGGAAGGGAAGGAGCGCCATTTGACTTTTTGAATGAAAAATTATCTCCATCGTTAGCGGACACCATGTCGTGTTTGGAGAGCCCCCGTGTGCCTAAACATTGGAGCTCCCCCACAAATGACCCCATTTTGGAAACTAGACCCCCCAAGGAACTTATCTAGATGCATATTGAGCACTTTAAACCCTCAGGTGCTTCACAAATTGATCTGTAAAAATGAAAAAGTACTTTTTTTTTCACAAAAAAATTCTTTTCGCCTCAGTTTTTCATTTTCACATGGGCAATAGGATAAAATGAATCCTAAAATTTGTTGGGCAATTTCTCCCGAGTACGCCGATACCTCATATGTGGGGGTAAACCACTGTTTGGGCACACGGCAGGGCTCGGAAGGGAAGGCGCGCCATTTGACTTTTTGAATGGAAAATTAGCTCCAATTGTTGGCGGACACCATGTCGCGTTTAGAGAGCCCCTGTGTGCCTATGCATTGGAGCTCCCCCACAAGTGACCCCATTTTGGAAACTAGACCCCCCAAGGAACTTATCTAGATGCATATTGAGCACTTTAAACCCCCAGGTGCTTCACAGAAGTTTATAATGCAGAGCCATGAAAATAAAAAATATTTTCTTTCCTCAAAAATGATTTTTAGCCTGGAATTTCCTATTTTGCCAAGGGTAATAGGAGAAATTGGACCACAAATGTTGTTGTCCAGTTTGTCCTGAGTACGCTGATACCCCATATGTGGGGGTAAACCACTGTTTGGGCGCACGGCAGGGCTCGGAAGGGAAGGCACGCCAATTGGCTTTTTAAATGGAAAATTAGCTCCAATCATTAGCGGACACCATGTCACGTTTGGAGAGCCCCTGTGTGCCTAAACATTGGAGATCCCCCACATATGACCCCATTTTGGAAACTAGACCCCCAAAGGAACTAATCTAGATGTGTGGTGAGGACTTTGAACTTCCAAGTGCTTCACAGAAGTTTATAACGCAGAGCCATGAAAATAAAATAAAAATTTTATTTTCTCTAAAATGATTTTTTAGCCTGCAATTTATTATTTTCCCAAGGGTAACAGGAGAAATTTGACCCCAAAAGTTGTTGTACAGTTTCTCCTGAGTACGCTGATACCCCATATGTGGGGGTAAACCACAGTTTGGGCACATGTCGGGGCTCGGAAGTCAAGTAGTGACATTTTGAAATGCAGACTTTGATGGAATGCTCTGCGGGCGTTACGTTGCGTTTGCAGAGCCCCTGATGTGGCTAAACAGTAGAAACCCCCCACAAGTGACCCCATTTTAGAAACTAGACCCCGAAAGGAACTTATCTAGATGTGAGGTGAGCACTTTGAACCCCCAAGTGCTTCACAGAAGTTTATAACACAGAGCAGTGAAAATAATAAATACGTTTTCTTTCCTCAAAAATAATTTTTTAGCCCAGAATTTTTTATTTTCCCAAGGGTTACAGGAGAAATTGGACCCCAAAAGTTGTTGTCCAGTTTCTCCTGAGTACGCTGATACCCCATATGTGGGGGTAAACCACTGTTTGGGCACACGTCGGGGCTCAGAAGGGAAGTAGTGACTTTTGAAATGCAGACTTTGATGGAATGGTCTGCGGGCGTCACGTTGCGTTTGCAGAGCCCCTGGTGTGCCTAAACAGTAGAAACCCCCCACAAGTGACCCCATTTTGGAAACTAGACCCCCCAAGGAACTTATCTAGATATGTGGTGAGCACTTTGAACCCCCAAGTGCTTCACAGACGTTTACAACGCAGAGCCGTGAAAATAAAAAATCATTTTTCTTTCCTCAAAAATGATGTTTTAGCAAGCAATTTTTTATTTTCTCAAGGGTAACAGGAGAAATTGGACCCCAGTAATTGTTGCCCAGTTTGTCCTGAGTACGCTGATACCCCATATGTGGGGGTAAACCACTGTTTGGGCACATGTCGGGGCTCGGAAGTCAAGTAGTGACGTTTTGAAATGCAGACTTTGATGGAATGGTCTGCGGGCGTCACGTTGCGTTTGCAGAGCCCCTGGTGTGCCTAAACAGTAGAAACCCCCCACAAGTGACCCCATTTTGGAAACTAGACCCCCCAAGGAACTTATCTAGATATGTGGTGAGCACTTTGAACCCCCAAGTGCTTCACAGACGTTTACAACGCAGAGCCGTGAAAATAAAAAATCATTTTTCTTTCCTCAAAAATGATGTTTTAGCAAGCAATTTATTATTTTCTCAAGGGTAACAGGAGAAATTGGACCCCAGTAATTGTTGCCCAGTTTGTCCTGAGTACGCTGATACCCCATATGTGGGGGTAAACCACTGTTTGGGCACATGTCGGGGCTCGGAAGTCAAGTAGTGACGTTTTGAAATGCAGACTTTGATGGAATGGTCTGCGGGCGTCACGTTGCGTTTGCAGAGCCCCTGGTGTGCCTAAACAGTAGAAACCCCCCACAAGTGACCCCATTTTGGAAACTAGACCCCCCAAGGAACTTATCTAGATATGTGGTGAGCACTTTGAACCCCCAAGTGCTTCACAGACGTTTACAACGCAGAGCCGTGAAAATAAAAAATCATTTTTCTTTCCTCAAAAATGATGTTTTAGCAAGCAATTTTTTATTTTCTCAAGGGTAACAGGAGAAATTGGACCCCAGTAATTGTTGCCCAGTTTGTCCTGAGTACACTGATACCCCATATGTGGGGGTAAACCACTGTTTGGGCACACGTCGGGGCTCGGAAGGGAAGGAGCACCATTTGACTTTTTGAATAAAAGATTGGCTGGAATCAATGGTGGCGCCATGTTGCGTTTGGAGACCCCCTGATGTGCCTAAACAGTGGAAACCCCTCAATTCTAACGCCAACACACCCCTAACCCTTATCCCAACTGTAGCCGTAACCCTAACCACAACCCTAACCGCAACACACCCCTAACCCTAACCACAACCCTAATTCCAACCCAACCCTAACCCTAAGGCTATGTACCCACGTTGCGGATTCGTGTGAGATTTTTCCGCACCATTTTTGAAAAATCCGCGGGTAAAAGGCACTGCGTTTTACCTGCGGATTTACTGCGGATTTCACCTGCGGATTCCTATTGAGGAATAGGTGTAAAACGCTGCGGAATCCGCACAAAGAATTGACATGCTGCGGAAAATACAACGCAGCGTTTCCGTGCGGTATTTTCCGCACCATGGGCACAGCGGATTTGGTTTTCCATAGGTTTACATGGTACTGTAAACCTGATGGAACACTGCTGCGGATCCGCAGCGGCCAATCCGCTGCGGATCCGCAGCCAAATCCGCACCGTGTGCACATAGCCTAATTCTAAAGGTATGTGCACACGCTTCGGAAAACGCTGCGGATCCGCAGCAGTTTCCCATGAGTTTACATTTCAATGTAAACCTATGGGAAACAAAAATCGCTGTACACATGCTGCAGAAAAACTGCACGGAAACGCAGCGGTTTACATTCCGCAGCATGTCACTTCTTTCTGCGGATTCCACAGCGGTTTTACAACTGCTCCAATAGAAAATCGCAGTTGTAAAACCGCAGTGAAATGCGCAGAAAAACCGCGGTAAATCTGCCATAAATCCGCAGCGGTTTAGCACTGCGGATTTATCAAATCCGCTGCGGAAAAATCCGCAGAGGACCAGAATACGTGTGCACATACCGAAACCCTAACCCTAACCCTACCCCTAACCCTACCCCTACCCCTAACCCTACCCCTAACCCTAACCCTACCCCTAACCCTACCCCTAACCCTAACCCTAGTTCTAACTCCAACCTTAGTGAAAAAAAAAAAAATTCTTTATTTTATTATTGTCCCTATCTATGGGGGACAAATGGGGGGGGTCATTTACTGTTTTTTTTATTTTGACCACTGTGATAGATTATATCACAGTGATCAAAATTCACATTGGAACGAATCTGCCGGCCGGCAGATTCGGCGGGCGCACTGCGCATGCGCCCGCCATTTTGGAACATGGCGGCGCCCGGGGAAGAAGACGGACGGACCCCGCCAGGATCAGTAAGTATAAGGGGGGGAGATCAGGGCACAGGGGGGGGAGATCAGGGCACGGGGGGGCGTCGGAGCACGGGGGGGAGGGATCGGCGCATGGGGGAGAGTGATCGGTGTGCGGGCGGGTGGATCGGTGTGCAGGGGGGGTGGATCGGTGTGCAGGGGGGGTGGATCGGAGCGCGGGGGGGGATCGGAGTGCGGGGGGGTTTGATTGGAGCACGGGGGGGTGTGATTGGAGCACGGGGGGAGCGGACAGGAGGACGGGGGAGCGGAGCACAGGACGGAGGGGAGCGGGCCACAGATCGGGGGGCTGGGGGGGCGATCGGTGGGGTGGGGTGGGGGCACATTAGTATTTCCAGCCATGGCCGATGATATTGCAGCATCGGCCATGGCTGGATTGTAATATTTCACCATTTTTTTAGGTGAAATATTACAAATCGCTCTGATTGGCAGTTTCACTTTCAACAGCCAATCAGAGCGATCGTAGCCACGAGGGGGTGAAGCCACCCCCCCTGGGCTAAACTACCACTCCCCCTGTCCCTGCAGATCGGGTGAAATGGGAGTTAACCCTTTCACCCGATCTGCAGGGACGCGATCTTTCTGTGACACAGCATATGCGTCACAGGTCGGATTGGCACCGACTTTCATGACGCATACGCTGTGTCACAGGTCGGGAAGGGGTTAAAGGGATAGTTCGTGACGCCACCTGCGGTATTCGGTCAGGGTGACCGACGCTGTTTTAAGGGGTCCACTGGGGTGATGTTATGGCAGCTAGATGGTATACCTTCCCACAGGTGAAGTATGTCCCCAGGGCTTCCCAGTGTGTAGATGGTGGATGGTGTGAGGTGCAGTGAAGAAAGTGGACACAAGGTTGCAGTCTCTTTACCTTTTACTGAAGGCTTCAGCATCCACAGTCCAGAGCACCAGATCACAGGGCAGGCAGAGTCCGGCCGGTTTGGAGGCAAATCAAGAGTCCCCTAGTCCAGGTAGAATTCAGTAGCCTTCCTCTTGCCCCTTAGTGTTGTAGTAACTTACATCTAAGCGTCACGTAAGGTCCTCACAGATGTTGCAGATGTTATGTCTCTCTCTCTGTTCCCCAGATGGATAGGACAAACCCGTGTGACCGGTGGCTTGAGGCTTTTTACAGGGACTCTATCATGCCCCGGCCTCTCGTGGGTGCCACCATGCCTCCTGTGTGTAGGGGCGGATAGGTAACGTGAAATTAGCTGTCCTGCCGGTCTCTGGAGCAAGGCATAAAAGACTATTGCTCCCTCAGTGTTCCTGCTACCGGGATCCTGCACCTCAGAAGGAGGCAGCCTGTGTAGGGCAGAACTCCTCCTGGTATCCACTCCTTTGCTATGACTTCTTCACCCTCTCTACAATGCAGTTCTCCTTCAGTGTCTCTTTCTTAGAAGCTGCCGCACTTAGGGCAGGCACAGCTCCGTGTCCTTCTGTCTCGGCCTCTGAAAGGCTCCCACCCCTGCCAGGGACCAACTACCTGAGCAAAGCTCAGCCAGCAACTGCCTCACTTCCTCCCCAGGCAACCAGTTTTACCTAAGTGTGAAGGGTGCCCTAATAAATAGGAGCATAGCTCCCCCTGGTGGCCTGGAGTGCGAAATGTGTTGCATGTTAGTGATACCTAGATTCAGTTGTCTTTCTTTGCCTCCAAACGTAACACTACTCCCCCCTAGAGGGAAATGGCATTACTGCAATGACCAGGACCCTGGGGCGCTGCACTTACAGGTGGGGGCATGTCTCCTGCACAGAGCTGAGCAGGTGGGGACGTGTCTCCTGCACAGACTAGAGCAGGTGGGGGCATGTCTCTTTATAGACATGAGCAGATGGGGGTATATCCCTACACAGACTTGAGCAGGTGAGAGCGTGTCCCTACACAAAGCTGGGCAGATGGGGGCATGTCCATTACACAAAGCTAAGCAGGTGGGGTCTTGTCCCTACTCAGAGCTGAGCAGGTGGGGGCGTGTCCCTTCACAGAGGTAAGCAGGTGGTGGTATGTCCCTACACAGAGCTGAGCACGTGGGGGCATGTCCCTACACAGAGCTGAGCAGGTGGGAGTGTGTCCCTACACAGAGCTGATCAGGTGGGGACGTTTCTCCTGCACAGAGTAGAGCAGGTAGGGGCGTGTCTCTTTATAGACCTGGGCAGATGGGGGTGCATCCCTACACAGACCTGAGCAGGTGGAGGCATATCCCTACATAGACCTGAGCAGGTGGGGGCATCTCTGGGTGTGTTACAATTTCAGCCCTGTCTCTCGGTATAGGTGGCATGTCCCCCTCACTGACTTTCCTAGCCCTTGGGGATCTTCCTCACCTCTAGCAGTATATCCATACCTCCCAACTTTTGAAGAAGGCAAAGAGGGACAAAGTTTGCGGCACGCCTAGCGCATTGTGGCAAAATTTAGGCCACACCCTGACCACACCAATTTCACAACTAGTCACACCCATATCCACACCCCAATCACACCCATTTAGGACTGCTACTCACACTCTTTCATAAACAATAATTATAAACAGAAAAAAATATGGCCACACAGTGCTCCATACTGTATAATGGCCCAACATAATGCTGCATACAGTATAATGGCCACACATGATGCTCCATACTGTATAATGGCAACACAGTGCTCCATACCGTATAATGGCCACACAGTGCTCCATACTGTATAATGGCCACACATTATGCTCCATACTGTATAATGGCCCCACATGATGATGCATTCAGTATAATGGCCTCACATGATGCTCCATACTGTATAATGTTCCCATATGATGCTGCGTACAGTATAATGGCCACACATAGTTACCCCACCCCCATCATTGCCCTCACACCCCCATCATTGCCTTCTCCATCACCACACACACTTATGGACACACACGCTTCTCACCATGCACTGCGCTCCCTCGCAGCAGTTGGCGGCTTCATCTCCCGCGGCGTTGAATGATGTCATCCAGCCGCGCCGTGCCGCTGACTGCTCACGTCGCTGCAGCTCTGGTACACCACTGATAAAGACCTCTCTGTGACTCCTGTGCCAGTCAGTGTTGGAGCGAGGAGCAATATCTGCTCCGATCCGACAAAGCTAACGATCGCGCTAGCAGTTTAAAGCGACGGTACATTTGGTCTGAGGCGATGCCGCATGCTCGCACGCGTGCCATAGGTTCGTCATCACTGAAATAGAGGGTATGACTGTGGATGATGAGAGTCCTCTCTTATAGTGCGAGAAAAGTAAGATCCCGGCTATGACAGAGGGACAGAGTCTCAAAATCGGGACTGTCCCACTGGATCCGGGACGGTTGGGAGTTATGGTATTTCTGAATTGCAATGCCTTCCACCTCATATAGTCTGAGTACATCTTTCTCTGCAGCTTCTCAAGCTGAATGTGCCTCTGGCCCCCAAAGTCCATCTTGAGGTTGCCCCAGGCCATTAGACGGAATCACATGAAATGGTATTTGCAGCAATTCACTTCCCCAAGTGTTAGGCTCACGCTGTCCCTATCAGCCTTATTACTGCTGCACTCCCATAGACTGACTTCCTGCACTTGCCACTTGCTTCTACAGTTAACCCTGTCCCAGCTAACTGAAGTCCCAATGAGTATAATACTTTTATCACATACATGGGGATCAAATACATTTAACCTTTGAGTGTTAGGAAGCAATCCATCAGCTCCCAGCACTGTTACACATGTATGCTGCACAGAGCAGGTGGGGGCATGTCTTCTGCACAGAACAGGGGGGCATGTCTCCTGCACAGAACAGGTGGGGATGTGTCTCCTGCACAGAACAGGTGGGGGCGGGCATGTCTCCTGCACAGAACAGGGGGCGTGTCTCCCGTGCAGAACAGGTGGGGGAATATTTCCTGCACAGCCCGGAAACAAGCGGAATCCCCTTGGCAAGTCAGGTTAGGAGCCTTCCACTCTGCGCTTGCTAAAGTCCTTTGATGCCTGAAGTGTTCCAAACAAAGTCCTATTTCTTCCTCCTCTCCTGGGAGAGGTACCTGTATGGTAGGCAGCTTGAGCCATGCCTACTTGGGTCTTTACATGGTGACTCCAGGCTTCAAGAAGCTGCTGTGCCACAGGCGTAATTTGGGCAATGTCTCTAAGATCTTATGCCCTCCGGTTCTGCTAAGTGTCTTGTAGTTCCACTCTAGCCTCGGGCTCCCAGTACCCAGTCTCTGCGCACTGACTCCTCAGAGGCCTATTCTCAGCCACCTTGAGCCCTGAATCTCTCCTCTACTCCTTTCCTGTCTGTCCTCACTCACAGACTGTCTGTACAAACTCAACTGACTCCTCCTCCAAACCAGGATCTTTATCCAGGGAAGCTGCCCTAAAACAGGGTTTTGAGCTCCCCCTCCTGGCCTGGAAGTGGAAAATGTGGTGTGTGTGATAACCTGCCAAAGGGAATCTCACTTGTCTCCAGGCATAGCACTATCCTCCCCAAGAGGAAGGCAGCACTACTGTGGTACCCGAACTCCTGGGGTGCCACATCTCCTCCACATAGCTGGTGGTGGCGTGCCTCATGTACAGGACAGGTGGGGGCGTGTCTCATGCACAAAATAGGTGTGGGCGTGTCTTATGAACACAGCATTTGGGGCGGGTCATCTGCACAAAGCAGAAGGGGGCATGTCTAATGCACACAGCAAGTGGGGGCGTGTCTCCTGCACTCTCTTGTCTGACAGATACTGTCAGCACCTATTAGACAGTGCATAGAGGACACGCCCCTAATAAGAAATACCCAGCTGTCAATATAGGCCTACTGAAGGAGCCACACAATATCTCTTGTATGATCCATTCTCTAATCCTATCCTGTGTGATACTGTCTGCTGAGCTGTGTATCTAATCCTATCCTGTGTGATACTGTCTGCTGAGCTGTGTATCTAATCCTATCCTGTGTGATACTGTCTGCTGAGCCGTGTATCTAATCCTATCCTGTGTGATACTGTCTGCTGAGCTGTGTATCTAATCCTATCCTGTGTGATACTGTCTGCTGAGCCGTGTATCTATTCCTATCCTGTGTGACACAGTCTGCTGAGCTGTGTATCTAATCCTATCCTGTGTGATACTGACTGCTGAGCTGTGTATCTAATCCTATCCTGTGTGATACTGTATGCTGAGCTGTGTATCTAATCCTATCCTGTGTGATACTGTCTGCTGAGCCGTGTATCTATTCCTATCCTGTGTGACACAGTCTGCTGAGCTGTGTATCTAATCCTATCCTGTGTGATACTGACTGCTGAGCTGTGTATCTAATCCTATCCTGTGTGATACTGTATGCTGAGCTGTGTATCTAATCCTATCCTGTGTGATACTGTCTGCTGAGCCGTGTATCTATTCCTATCCTGTGTGACACAGTCTGCTGAGCTGTGTATCTAATCCTATCCTGTGTGATACTGACTGCTGAGCTGTGTATCTAATCCTATCCTGTGTGATACTGTCTGCTGAGCTGTGTATCTAATCCTATCCTGTGTGATACTGACTGCTGAGCTGTGTATCTAATCCTATCCTGTGTGATACTGTCTGCTGAGCTGTGTATCTAATCCTTTCCTGTGTGATACTGTCTGCTGAGCTGTGTATCTAATCCTATCCTGTGTGATACTGTCTGCTGAGCCATGTATCTAATCCTATCCTGTGTGATACTGACTGCTGAGCTGTGTATCTAATCCTATCCTGTGTGATACTGTCTGCTGGGCTGTGTATCTAATCCTTTTCTGTGTGATACTGTCTGCTGAGCCATGTATCTAATCCTATCCTGTGTGATACTGTCTGCTGAGCTGTGTAGCTAATCCTATCCTGTGTGATACTGACTACAGATCTGTGTATCTAATCCTTTCCTGTGTGATACTGGCTGCTGAGCTGTGTACCTAATCCTATCCTGTGTGATCCTGTCTGCTAAGTTGTGTATCTATTCCTATCCTGTGTGATACTGTCTGCTGAGCTGTGTGTCTAATCCTTTCCTGTGTGATACTGTCTGCTGAGCTGTGCATCTAATCCTATCCTGTGTGATACCGTCTGCTGAGTCGTGTATCTAATCCTATCCTGTGTGATACTGTCTGCTGAGCCGTGTATCTAATCCTTTCCTGTGTGATACTGTCTGCTGAGCTGTGCATCTAATCCTATCCTGTGTGATACCGTCTGCTGAGCCGTGTATCTAATCCTATCCTGTGTGATATTGTCTGCTGAGCCATGTATCTAATCCTATCATGTGTGATACTGACTGCTGAGCCGTGTATCTAATCCTATCCTGTGTGATACCATCTGCTGAGCCGTGTATCTAATCCTATCCTGTGTGATACTGTCTGCTGAGCTGTGTATCTAATCCTATCCTGTGTGATACTGTCTGCTGAGCCGTGTATCTAATCATTTTCTGTGTGATACTGTCTGCTGAGCCGTGTATCTAATCCTATCCTGTGTGATACTGTCTGCTGAGCCGTGTATCTAATCCTATCCTGTGTGATACTGACTGCTGAGCTGTGTATCTAATCCTATCCTGTGTGACACAGTCTGCTGAGCTGTGTATCTAATCCTATCCTGTGTGATACTGACTGCTGAGCTGTGTATCTATTCCTATCCTGTGTGATACTGTCTGCTGGGCTGTGTATCTAATCCTATCCTGTGTGATACTGTCTGCTGAGCTGTGTATCTAATCCTATCCTGTGTGATACTGACTGCTGAGCTGTGTATCTAATCCTATCCTGTGTGATACTGTCTGCTGGGCTGTGTATCTAATCCTTTTCTGTGTGATACTGTCTGCTGAGCCGTGTATCTAATCCTATCCTGTGTGATACTGTCTGCTGGGCTGTGTATCTAATCCTATCCTGTGTGATACTGTCTGCTGAGCTGTGTATCTAATCCTTTTCTGTGTGATACTGTCTGCTGAGCCATGTATCTAATCCTATCCTGTGTGATACTGTATGCTGGGCTGTGTATCTAATCCTATCCTGTGTGATACTGTCTGCTGCGCTGTGTATCTAATCCTTTTCTGTGTGATACTGTCTGCTGAGCCATGTATCTAATCCTATCCTGTGTGATACTGTCTGCTGGGCTGTGTATCTAATCCTTTCCTGTGTGATACTGTCTGCTGAGCCATGTATCTAATCCTATCCTGTGTGATACTGTCTGCTGGGCTGTGTATCTAATCCTTTTCTGTGTGATACTGTCTGCTGAGCCATGTATCTAATCCTATCCTGTGTGATACTGTCTGCTGAGCTGTGTATCTAATCCTATCCTGTGTGATACTGTCTGCTGAGCCATGTATCTAATCCTATCCTGTGTGATACTGACTGCTGAGCTGTGTATCTAATCCTATCCTGTGTGATACCGTCTGCTGAGCTGTGTATCTAATCCTATCCTGTGTGATACTGTCTGCTGAGCTGTGTATCTAATCCTATCCTGTGTGATACCGTCTGCTGAGCCGTGTATCTAATCCTATCCTGTGTGATACCGTCTGCTGAGCTGTGTATCTAATCCTATCCTGTGTGATACTGTCTGCTGAGCTGTGTATCTAATCCTATCCTGTGTGATACTGTCTGCTGAGCCGTGTATCTAATCCTATCCTGTGTGATACCGTCTGCTGAGCCGTGTATCTAATCCTATCCTGTGTGATACTGTCTGCTGGGATGTGTATCTAATCATATCCTGTGTGATACTGTCTGCTGAGCTGTGTATCTAATCCTTTTCTGTGTGATACTGTCTGCTGAGCCATGTATCTAATCCTATCCTGTGTGATACTGTATGCTGGGCTGTGTATCTAATCCTATCCTGTGTGATACTGTCTGCTGAGCTGTGTATCTAATCCTTTTCTGTGTGATACTGTCTGCTGAGCCATGTATCTAATCCTATCCTGTGTGATACTGTCTGCTGGGCTGTGTATCTAATCCTTTCCTGTGTGATACTGTCTGCTGAGCCATGTATCTAATCCTATCCTGTGTGATACTGTCTGCTGGGCTGTGTATCTAATCCTTTTCTGTGTGATACTGTCTGCTGAGCCATGTATCTAATCCTATCCTGTGTGATACTGTCTGCTGAGCTGTGTATCTAATCCTATCCTGTGTGATACTGTCTGCTGAGCCATGTATCTAATCCTATCCTGTGTGATACTGACTGCTGAGCTGTGTATCTAATCCTATCCTGTGTGATACCGTCTGCTGAGCTGTGTATCTAATCCTATCCTGTGTGATACTGTCTGCTGAGCTGTGTATCTAATCCTATCCTGTGTTATACCGTCTGCTGAGCCGTGTATCTAATCCTATCCTGTGTGATACCGTCTGCTGAGCTGTGTATCTAATCCTATCCTGTGTGATACTGTCTGCTGAGCTGTGTATCTAATCCTATCCTGTGTGATACCGTCTGCTGAGCCGTGTATCTAATCCTATCCTGTGTGATACCGTCTGCTGAGCTGTGTATCTAATCCTATCCTGTGTGATACTGTCTGCTGAGCTGTGTATCTAATCCTATCCTGTGTGATACCGTCTGCTGAGCCGTGTATCTAATCCTATCCTGTGTGATACCGTCTGCTGAGCTGTGTATCTAATCCTATCCTGTGTGATACTGTCTGCTGAGCTGTGTATCTAATCCTATCCTGTGTGATACCGTCTGCTAAGCCGTGTATCTAATCCTATCCTGTGTGATACCGTCTGCTGAGCTGTGTATCTAATCCTATCCTGTGTGATACTGTCTGCTGAGCTGTGTATCTAATCCTATCCTGTGTGATACCGTCTGCTGAGCCGTGTATCTAATCCTATCCTGTGTGATACCGTCTGCTGAGCTGTGTATCTAATCCTATTCTGTGTGATACCGTCTGCTGAGCTGTGTATCTAATCCTATCCTGTGTGATACCGTCTGCTGAGCCGTGTATCTAATCCTATCCTGTGTGATACCGTCTGCTGAGCTGTGTATCTAATCCTATCCTGTGTGATACTGTCTGCTGGGCTGTGTATCTAATCCTTTCCTGTGTGATACTGTCTGCTGAGCTGTGTATCTAATCCTATCCTGTGTGATACTGACTGCTGAGCTGTGTATCTAATCCTATCCTGTGTGATACTGTCTGCTGAGCTGTGTATCTAATCCTATCCTGTGTGATACTGTATGCTGGGCTGTGTATCTAATCCTATCCTGTGTGATACTGTCTGCTGAGCTGTGTATCTAATCCTTTTCTGTGTGATACTGTCTGCTGAGCCATGTATCTAATCCTATCCTGTGTGATACTGACTGCTGAGCTGTGTATCTAATCCTATCCTGTGTGATACCGTCTGCTGAGCCGTGTATCTAATCCTATCCTGTGTGATACCGTCTGCTGAGCTGTGTATCTAATCCTATCCTGTGTGATACTGTCTGCTGAGCTGTATATCTAATCCTATCCTGTGTGATACTGTCTGCTGAGCTGTGTATCTAATCCTATCCTGTGTGATACTGTCTGCTGAGCTGTGTATCTAATCCTATCTTGTGTGATACTGTCTGCTGGACTGTGCATCTAATCCTATCATATGTGATACTAATACAGAAATAACAGATAATCAGATGTGATTGGTCTTTTTACCGGATTATTGGACTTTGCTCTTTACATGAAGAGTATGGTACCATGTGAATAGAAAACAGTGGTGTTGCCCTTTACATTTTTTGAGTGCAGACAATTTCTGGGCCGTATCTAAGCCATAATGACATGTAAGATGTAAATGCCGCTCCGCCTGGTTATTACCATCCCAGGGATGTACGTGGCGGAGCAGCGGCCTGGAAGCTGCGCGGCGATATTGGTTCTGTCAGCAGGCATTATGTACCGCTGTTAATACCGCCACACACCGCACATCTTCTCTTAGAAATTCAATTTCCTGATTAATCTTGTCATCCTGTGACACCAGCAAAATCAGGTTTGATTTACAAAGAATGGGATCTCCGTTCGTCCCCGGGAAACTCATCTGGCCCCGTCCTTATGAATTATGTAGAGTGTGGATACAACAGATGTATCGCTCCCACTGCACCGATGTCATTACCCATCGCCGTAGCGCCCCCCCCCCCCCCCATGGTATATACAGTACACGGGCAAGGGTGTTCTCAGATACAGTGCACACTGGATACACCATGCCATTATAAACACTGTACCAAAACATGTGTGATACTGTCTGATGAGCTGTGCATCTAATCCTGTCCTGGGTGATACTGTCTGCTGAACTGTGTATCTAATCCCATCCTGTGTGATACAGTCTGCTGAGCTGTGTATCTAATCCTGTCCTGTGTGATACCGTCTGCTGAGCTGTGTATCTAATCCTGTTCTGTGTGATACTGTCTGCTGAGCTGTGTATCTAATCCTATCCTGTGTGATACTGTTTGCTGAGCCGTGTATCTAATCCTATCCTGTGTGATACTGATACTGACTGCTCAGCCGTGTATCTAATCCTATCCTGTGTGATACTGTCTGCTGAGCTGTGTATCTAAACATACCCTGTGTGATACTGTCTGCTGAGCTGTGTGTCTAATCCTATTAAAGATGGCAGCACACAAGCTTAGCGGTTACACATCTGTGATACTCGGAGGTGCGTACTTCACAAGTGACAGGCAGTGGGTCTCCATGTCCTAGCTGCTTTCATCAGGGCAGATAATAATCCTCCTCCATGAGAGATTGGCCACACTGGATGACACTTCCTCAGGCCTCTGCTGCCTCAGCCACCTTCTGTGGGAGCACAGTGGATGCTGGGCATCACATCTTCAGGCCTCTGCTGTCTCAGCCACCTTCTGAGGTAGGAGTGGGGACAGAGGCGTAGCTAGAGCTTTTGCCGCCCGGGGCTGTTCCCGAGTTTGGCGCCCCCCCCCCCCCCCCCGGCTCAATACACACAAAGGTTACCAAAAACGGTTTTCCTGTTTTGTAGAACTTAAACTGGGCCTAATGGTGTCACCCCCACATGCCACACCTGTGACTTAATACCACCACACCATGACCAGGCCACATAGTGACCGAATAATACTACATACAAGGGACAAATACCACAACACCATTTCCAGACCACATATTACCACCACATAGTGACTGAATACTACAATACTGATCAGTAATAAAAAAAAAACCACAATACTATCACCATAAGTGCCAGTATTCACAGGAGATCTGTACTTAGTATGCAGTGTCTGTGTAGAGGTAATACAGAGATCACTGGTGACATTATACACAGGACCTCTATATAGTATACAGTGTATAGTGTCAGTGTATAGGTAACACTGACTCACCAGTGACGTCTCTAGGTGAAGTCCTTCATCTTTCATCCAGCACAGACCGCCATCATTCCTTCCAGCCAGGACTCGTTTCTGCAGGAAATAACACAGTTATCTCGAGCTCCGCTTGCAGAACACATTACTTAATTTTTCACAACTTCTACATTACATCACATGAAGAAAAAAAGGTGATATAGTGTCACTCTGCACAGTAACAGGACCGCCCCCCCATTTAAAACAGTATACTCAAAAAATAAAATAAATACATCACTGCAGTAATAATATCCCTTAATTAGCCCCTATGGTAATAATATTCCCCACCCTGGCCCCGTTTCTCATTCCTGGCTCCAGCCATATGTTCTCGCATCCTGCCCTCATGAGTATCCATTCTACCCCATATGATCTCCACATCCTGCCCCACCAGCCTCCATCGTATCCGTCCTGCCCCATGATCCAATCCTGCCCCGTGTCTCCAATCATGCCCCGTATCTACATTCTGCCCATGCCTCAAGTCCTGCCCCCAGTGTGTCCAGCATATTACCCCCATGTTGTCCAGCAATCTGCCCCAGTGTGTCCAGCATATTACCCCCATGTTGTCCAGCAATCTGCCCCAGTGTGTCCAGCATATTACCCCCAGTGTGTCCAGCAATCTGCCCCAGTATGTCCAGCACTGCCCCCAGTGTGTCCAGCAATCTGCCCCAGTGTCCAGCCTTTCCCCAGTGTGTCCAGCAGTCTGCCCCAGTGTGTCCAGCATATTACCCCCAGTGTCCAGCATTGCCCCAGTGTGTCCAGCATATTACCCCCAGTGTGTCCAGCAATCTGCCCCAGTGTCCAGCATTGCCCCAGTGTGTCCAGAAGTCTGCCCCAGGGTCTCCAGCATTGCCTCAATGTGTCCAGAAATCTGCCCCAGGGTCTCCATTATTGCCCCAGTGTGTCCAGCAATCTGCCCCATGGTCTCCTGTATTGCCCCAGTGTGTCCAGCATTCTGCCCCATGGTCTCCAGTATTGCCCTGGTGTATCCAGCAATCTGCCCCATGGTCTCCTGTATTGCCCCAGTGTGTCCAGCATTCTGCCCCATGGTCTCCAGTATTGCCCCGGTGTGTCCAGCAATCTGCCCCATGGTCTCCAGTATTGCCCCAGTATGTCCAGAAGTCTGCCCAGGGTCTCAAGCATTGCCTCAATGTGTCCTGAAATCTGCCCCATGGTCTCCAGTATTCAGTGTGTCCAGCAATCTGCCCCATAGTCTCCTGTATTGCCCCAGTGTGTCCAGCATTCTGCCCCATGGTCTCCAGTATTTCCCCAGTGTGTCCAGCATTCTGCCCCATGGTCTCCAGTATTGCCCCAGTGTGTCCAGCAATCTGCCCCATGGTCTCCTGTATTGCCCCAGTGTGTCCAGCATTCTGCCCCATGGTCTCCTGTATTGCCCCAGTGTGTCCAGCAATCTGCCCCATGGTCTCCTGTATTGCCCCAGTGTGTCCAGCAATCTGCCCCATGGTCTCCTGTATTGCCCCAGTGTGTCCAGCATTCTGCCACATGGTCTCCTGTATTGCCCCAGTGTGTCCAGCAATCTGCCCCATGGTCTCCTGTATTGCCCCAGTGTGTCCAGCAATCTGCCCCATGGTCTCCTGTATTGCCCCAGTGTGTCCAGCATTCTGCCACATGGTCTCCTGTATTGCCCCAGTGTGTCCAGCAATCTGCCCCATGGTCTCCTGTATTGCCCCAGTGTGTCCAGCAATCTGCCCCATGGTCTCCTGTATTGCCCCAGTGTGTCCAGCATTCTGCCCCATGGTCTCCAGTATTGCCCCAGTGTGTCCAGCAATCTGCCCCATGGTCTCCTGTATTGCCCCAGTGTGTCCAGCAATCTGCCCCATGGTCTCCTGTATTGCCCCAGTGTGTCCAGCATTCTGCCACATGGTCTCCTGTATTGCCCCAGTGTGTCCAGCAATCTGCCCCATGGTCTCCTGTATTGCCCCAGTGTGTCCAGCAATCTGCCCCATGGTCTCCTGTATTGCCCCAGTGTGTCCAGCATTTTGCCCCATGGTCTCCAGTATTGCCCCAGTGTGTCCAGCATTCTGCCACATGGTCTCCTGTATTGCCCCAGTGTGTCCAGCAATCTGCCCCATGGTCTCCAGTATTGCCCCAGTGTGTCCAGCAATCTGCCCCATGGTCTCCAGTATTGCCCCAGTGTGTCCAGCAATCTGCCCCATAGTCTCCTGTATTGCCCCAGTGTGTCCAGCAATCTGCCCCATGGTCTCATGTATTGCCCCAGTGTGTCCAGCAATCTGCCCCATGGTCTCATGTATTGCCCCAGTGTGTCCAGCAATCTGCCCCATGGTCTCCAGTATTGCCCCAGTGTGTCCAGCAATCTGCCCCATAGTCTCCTGTATTGCCCCAGTGTGTCCAGCAATCTGCCCCATGGTCTCATGTATTGCCCCAGTGTGTCCAGCAATCTTCCCCATGGTCTCATGTATTGCCCCAGTGTGTCCAGCAATCTGCCCCATGGTCTCCAGTATTGCCCCAGTGTGTCCAGCATTGCCCCAGCCCCAGACAGTCAGACATAAAGAAAAAAAAAAAAAGTAAAATCCTCACCTCTCCCGTTCCTAGCGCAGGTCCGGTGCAGTCAGCGTCTCTCCGGCTCTGCGACGCTCAGGACAGAGAGGCAGAGCGGCGCGCACAGTAGTGACGTCATTGCGCCCTCTGCTCTGAGACGTCGCAGAGTCAGAGGACGCTGCAGCTGCCGGCGCCGCAGGAACCAGGAGAGGTGAGTATAGAGCGGGGGGCGGGGTCCGGTGGTGGGGGGAGCTGGCCCTGGTCGTGGCGGCGGACGGTGCCACCCGAAGATTTAAAGGGGCGTCTTTTTTTTTTTTTTTTCTTCTCCTGCAGCGCCGGCCGCCCCCCGCATTGTGCCGCCCGGGGCGGACCGCCCCCCCCCCGCACCCCCCTTCCTACGCCACTGAGTGGGGAGCGCAGGGATCTGTACCAGGGGCAGTGGGGACAGAGGGTATTTGTGCTAGGCGCAGTGGGGAGCCCAGGGATCTGTACTGGGAGTAGTGGGTCCACAGGGATCTGTACTGGTGTAAGGAGGTGAAGCACAAGAGTCTGGGGGTGGTTACCTTCTCGGCTCAGTGCTTGGAACCATTGAGCTGTGCTACAGGTTTCCCATGGGACAGACTTAGGCCGCCGTCACACATGCGAGTTTTACGGACGTAAGAGCGCAGAATCTACGTCCGTAAAACTCGCAAAAAATACGGCACAATTATTCTCTATGCCCCTGCTCCTATTTGCCGTATTTTACTGATCAGTATTATACGGCTTTCTACGGCCGTACAAAATCGCAGCATGCTGCGTTTGTCACCGTACTGCGCAAGAAATACGCCAATGAAAGTCTATGGAAGCGTGAAAAATACGGATTACACACGGACAAGCAGTGTGACTTGCAAGAAATACGCAGCGCTGTTAGAGAGAAAAGCCGGTAATTCAGTGCGGTGTACAGTAAAATCACACTGACAGCTTACAGTCCAATAGGTAGAATAAATGTGTACACATAGAATAGGTATATATATATATATATGTCAGTGAGACACATATATGTATATATATTAATATTTATTCCAGCGCTAGACAGCTTGAAAGCCGGTAATTCAATTACCGGCTTTTTCCTTCTCCTTCCTAAAACCCGACATGATTTGAGACATGGTTTACATACAGTAAACCATGTCTTCTCTCCATTTTTTTTTGCAGATTCCACACTACTAATGTCAGTAGTGTGTATCTGCAAAATTTGGCCGTTCTAGCTCTTAAAATAAAGGGTTAAATGGCGGAAAAAATTGGCGTGGGCTCCCGCGCAATTTTCTCCGCCAGAGTAGTAAAGCCAGTGACTGAGGGCAGATATTAATAGCCTGGAGAGGGTCCACGGTTATTGGCCCCCCCCTGGCTAAAAATATCTGCCCCCAGCCACCCCAGAAAAGGCACATCTGGAAGATGCGCCTATTCTGGCACTTGGCCACTCTCTTCCCATTCCCGTGTAGCGGTGGGATATGGGGTAATGAAGGGTTAATGCCACCTTGCTATTGTAAGGTGACATTAAGCCTAATTAATAATGGAGAGGCGTCAATTATGACACCTATCCATTATTAATCCAATACTAGTAAAGGGTTAAATAAAACACAAACACATTTTTTAAAATTATTTTAATGAAATAAAAACAATGGTTGTTGCAGTATTTTATTCAACGCCCAATCCAGTCACTGAAGACCCTCGTTCTGTGAGTAAAAAAACATAATAAACCAACAATATACTTACCCTCCGCAGATCTGTAACGTCCAACGATGTAAATCCTTCTGAAGGGGTTAAAACATTTTGCAGCAAGGAGCTGTGCTAATGCAGGCTGCTCCTCGCTGCAAAACCCCAGGGAATGAGGCTAAAAATAGATCAATGATCTATATTTAGCTTCATTTGCGGTGAGGCACCCTCTGCTGGCTGTTCATAGATCGTGGGAAATTACCTAGAAAGCCAGGGAGCTGTGCTAATGCAGGCTGCTCCTCGCTGCAAAACCCCAGGGAATGAGGCTAAAAATAGATCAATGATCTATATTTAGCTTCATTTGCGGTGAGGCGCCCTCTGCTGGCTGTTCATAGATCGTGGGAAATTACCTAGAAAGCCAGGGAGCTTTCTAGGTAATTTCCCACGATCTATGAACAGCCAGCAGAGGGCGCCTCACCGCAAATGAAGCTAAATATAGATCATTGATCTATTTTTAGCCTCATTCCCTGGGGTTTTGCAGCGAGGAGCAGCCTGCATTAGCACAGCTCCTTGCTGCAAAATGTTTTAACCCCTTCAGAAGGATTTACATCGTTGGACGTTACAGATCTGCGGAGGGTAAGTATATTGTTGGTTTATTATGTTTTTTTACTCACAGAACGAGGGTCTTCAGTGACTGGATTGGGCGTTGAATAAAATACTGCAACAACCATTGTTTTTATTTCATTAAAATAATTTTAAAAAATGTGTTTGTGTTTTATTTAACCCTTTACTAGTATTGGATTAATAATGGATAGGTGTCATAATTGACGCCTCTCCATTATTAATTAGGCTTAATGTCACCTTACAATAGCAAGGTGGCATTAACCCTTCATTACCCCATATCCCACCGCTACACGGGAATGGGAAGAGAGTGGCCAAGTGCCAGAATAGGCGCATCTTCCAGATGTGCCTTTTCTGGGGTGGCTGGGGGCAGATATTTTTAGCCAGGGGGGGGCCAATAACCGTGGACCCTCTCCAGGCTATTAATATCTGCCCTCAGTCACTGGCTTTACTACTCTGGCGGAGAAAATTGCGCGGGAGCCCACGCCAATTTTTTCCGCCATTTAACCCTTTATTTTAAGAGCTAGAACGGCCAAATTTTGCAGATACACACTACTGACATTAGTAGTGTGGAATCTGCAAAAAAAATGGAGAGAAGACATGGTTTACTGTATGTAAACCATGTCTCAAATCATGTCGGGTTTTAGGAAGGAGAAGGAAAAAGCCGGTAATTGAATTACCGGCTTTCAAGCTGTCTAGCGCTGGAATAAATATTAATATATATACATATATGTGTCTCACTGACATATATATATATATATATATACCTATTCTATGTGTACACATTTATTCTACCTATTCTACTGTAAGCTGTCAGTGTGATTTTACTGTACACCGCACTGAATTACCGGCTTTTCTCTCTAATATATGTGTCTACTGACACATATATATATATATATATATATATATATACATATATATATATATATATATACATATATATATATATATATATATATATATATATATATATATATATATAGACAGTATATATATATTTTCTTTTCTTTTTGGGACACATGGATCACTTCTATAGCGGTATGTTGGTTTTGCTAGCCTGCGAGAAAACCACGCAGTACGGATGCCATACGGATTACATACGGAGGATGCCATGCGCAAAAAACGCTGACACACCCTGCCTACGGAGGAGCTACGGACCACTTTTTTCGGGACTTTTCAGCGTATTACGGCCGTAATATACGGACCGTATTGTTTTACGCTGTGTGTGACGCCGGCCTTAGAGACAAGGACAGGAAGGAAGCAGGGCAGAGAGCGGGAAAGGCGCGCGTACAAGGGTCAGAGCAGCGTGAGCAGCAGTCAGGGCAGGGCACAGCTGCGCTCCGGGGGAGAGAGAGAGAGCTCCTGGTCAGAGGACAAATACAGGGAGATTGCCCAGAAAGACTGCATCTTGTGAGTACATGAAAGCGGACTCTGCTGTGACTGGAGAGGGGCGCCTTGAGACCGGTGCAGAGACATTGGCCCGTGCAGAGACTGTGACCCCCTGGTACCCACGGTATCAGTGCAGAGACTGTGACCCCTGTTACCCACGGTATCAGTGCAGAGCCCTTGATTCCTGGTGAGAGACTTAATAATAGACTGACCATTGTTTTCCCGGGATAGGCTGTGCTGTAAAAGCTAAAGACTCAGAGCCTGCGCATATCACATTAACTCCTGAAACTCCAGGCAGCGGGTTCCTAGAGACTACTCAGCCCACTGACAACAGAGGGACGACAAGTGACGCTGTTTCTCGGCGCCTATGTTGGAGAAGACGACCCATCAAGCAAGTCCTCATCAGACTGATCAGTGTTTTTTTCTCAAATCCTGCTTACTTCTGTTACACTGTTTGACTCCCATATTTTTGCACTGTTTTATTGTTAGTTATATTCTACTGCTTCCTCCCTGCGAGGAGAACCTGATTCCTGTTAATAAACCCCTCAACTGTTGGTTTGTCTGTTCCGTGGTGACACACTCAATACCTGCATACTATTACATTTGGCGTAGTCGGCAGGATGTCAGACGGTAGCGTGGAAAGGGCAGACCAAGCAGCTGGGGAAGATCCCAGGTCTAGCATTTCCTTGGGAGCCATGTTGAAAAATTTGCCAAGGTTCACTGGGAACAATGTAATGCTGTGGAGTTGGATGGAGGGTATCCGGGGAATGATGCGGATGCATCCCTTGACACCAGCCCTGAAGGCGGAAATTGCATTGATGGCCCTGGAGGGGGAGGCATGGGATTCTGTTATGCATAGGTCCCCCTGGGAGAGAGACCCTGGACAAAGTGCTGCGCACACTTGAGGAGACGCATGGGGACCTGTTATGGACCTGGTGGTTAGGAGCACCCAAAATGACCTGATGGTTAAACTAACAAGGACAAGCTCTGGGAAGTGGGAGCTCTGCTGACCGCAACCCCTAATCCTATCACACACTAGAAATAGCCGTGGAGCGTACCTAACTCTACCTAGACGCCTCTTCACAGCCTAAGAGCTAACTAGCCCTAGAGATAGAAAATAAAGCCTACCTTGCCTCAGAGAAATTCCCCAAAGAAAAAGGCAGCCCCCCACATATATTGACTGTGAGTTAAGATGAAAGTCACAAACACAGAAATGAAACAGGTTTCAGCAAAGGGAGGCCAGACTTACTAAACAGACTGAGGATAGGATAGGTAACTTTGCGGTCAGCACAAAAAACTACAAAAGACCACGCAGAGTGTGCAAAAAGACCTCCACACCGACTCACGGTGCGGAGGTGCCACTCTGCATCCCAGAGCTTCCAGCTAGCAAGGCAAAATCATGATAGCAGGCTGGACAAGAAAACAACGAACAAATAATAACTAGCAGGGACTTAGCTTCTGCTGGAGTAGACAGGTAACCAGAAAGATCCAGGAGTGAACTGAGCCAGTACAAGAACATTGACAGCTGGCATGGAGTAACGATCAGAGTGGAGTTAAATAGAACAGCCAGCCAAGGAATAAACTAAGTCACCTGTGGAAGGAACCTCAGAAGCAGCAGCTCCACTCACAGCCACCAGAGGGAGTCCATGGACAGAACTTGCCGAAGTACCATTCATGACCACAGGGGGGAGTTCGATAACAGAATTCACAACAGGGACCCCACTGACATAGGGGAACTTCGCATGCGACTGTTTCACCGGGTACAACGAGAGGGGGAGACCGTGACCCAATTCATGAATGCCCTACAAGAACTTCACACTGCTATCAGACGAAAGAACGGTGTAGGGGTTGGTTCAGTTGATGTGGTGCTCAGGGATCAGCTGGTGACGGGACTGCATGATGCAATGATGAAACAGGCACTGTGAGAGCGCATGCGAGAAAAGCCAGACATGACTTTCTCTGAGGTTGGCAGTGAGGCGCGTGCACGAGAACAAGAACAGGGAGAGACGGGGCTGGTGGGAAGGGTGCGGAGCGGGGAGGTAACCACCACCGCCGACAATATCCCCCAGTGGGTGCAGGACCTGAGAATGGAGATAAGACAGGTCCATGAAGAAATGAACTCTGGCAGAAGGGCCCGGCCCTCTGGTGCGAGACAGAGAAGCTGCCCCCCGAAGGGAGGGTGAAACTACCAGGAGGAAAAGCCCTCTTACATGCTACACCTGTGGAGAATCCGGCCACATTGCCCGATGGTGTCCCCGGTGCAGCCGACCATCCCCGCGCCCTCCTTTAAACTAGGTGGCACTGAGCTCGAGGGGCACCGCTCAGAGCGTGAAGAACAGAGGAGGAGTAGTAAAAGTCCCCACAGCCTTGTTTCCACGTGCCCTCTGGTCTGGGCAGAAATCAATGGAAGAGCAGTGCGGTGCCTGATAGACACTCACAAGTGACCACCATGCCTGAGAGATATTTCCGCCGTCACTTCACAGAGGCGCTATGGCCCGAATGGGGCCCTGTGATCAAATTTATGGCGGCCAATCACTTGCCCATCCCGGTCGCAGGGGTGGTATGGATGAACATAGAGGTCTGCGGAAAAGACCTCGGGAGAAGAGGAGTGGTACTGGTGGATGGAGAGGTAGCTAAAGACCATACCCTGACCCTGGGCATGAATGTGTTAAAAGACCTCAGAAGCCTGGTTTTCAACGAGTCTCCGAAACAGTTCCTGCAACAATGGAGCAATCAAACCCCCCAGGGAAGAGTCTTTCAACAACTGATACGGACCGCCCAGGTCCGGGAAGCATACAGCAACAGAAAGGAACTCGGCAAAGTCATTGCCCCTGCCTCAGTCAATTGAGTGTTGCCCCCTGGGCAGACGGTGCTTCCCCTGCCTATACGAACTGGCGTCCCGCCGAAGGGGTCGAAATCCAAATTGAGCCCAGCAGAGCTGACTAGCTGTCGACAGGAATATTGGTCGCGCGGTCCCTAGCTACCGTGCGGGATGGAACTGTCCTTGTGCGCTGCATAAATTTGGGGGAGACAGATGCAACTTTGCCCCCTAGAAGCGAAGTCGCCCAAGTCCTGGGCCTCCCAGACGAGTTGGTCCCAACTGAGGCGGTACAGCTGACCGCAAGGCCAGAAGATCCGTGGCTGGTGACCGTCAAAGCGGAGGTAGCTCCGGACCCCAGATTACTGCAAGAAGGGTGCCAGATACTGGAACTCATGAGGGCGAAGCTCTCAGAACTTACTCCGCAGCAGGTACTTCAGGTGGAAGCCGTATTGGGGAAATTTCAGGAGGTGTTCGCCAAAGATGAAGATGACTTTGGACGTACTACGGCCATCACCCACGAGATACCCACCGGGGATGCGGCACCAATCTGAGAATGGTACCGCCAAATACCCCCACAGATGTACCAGGAGGTGAAGGGAATGCTGTCACACATGCTGAAGAAGGGAGTTATACGCGAGAGTCAGAGCCCGTGGGCTGCCCCTATAGTCTTGGTGAGAAAGAAAGATGGGTCCTTGCGGTTCTGTGTGGACTATTGCCGGATCAACGCTTGCACAGTGTGGGACTCGTACCCACTGCCCAGGATACAGGAGTCCCTGACGGCACTAGGGAATTCCAGATATTTCTCCACGTTAGACTTGGCCAGCGGCTACTGGCTGGTGTCCATGTCTGAGCAAGACCGAGCCAAGACGGCTTTCATCCTTCCGATGGGACTGTATGAGTTCGACCGGATGTCCTTCGGCCTAGCAAATGCAGTGCCCCAGAGTCCTGGTCGTTGCAGTAATGTCGCTCTGCCACTAAGGGGAGTGATGTTATGTCTGATTGCACTAAAGGAGTTCACCTGACCAGGTATCACAAGCACACATTACACTTCACACTCCGGCCACTAGGGGGAGCAAAAGGCACTATGTATTAGGCCACTCCTCACACTGGTAAAACTAGGGGTTGGATAGGAAGTTAGAACAGAACGCAGCCTGGGAGAGTCCAGGGAGGACCTGTCAGGGGTGGGTTACTGACAGGGGCCTAGCAGAACGAATAGAAAGCAATGGAACCGCGCCTGCACTACCTTGCGGCCGTATCCTAAGAAGGGACACGAGGAGAAGGATATTGTGGAAAGTGAGAAACGAGATCAAGGCACAAAGGAAAGCCAGTAGGAGTAGTGCCCCGAGAACAGCAACATCCTACTGAGGCACGTAGCCGGTGACCGGAACACAGAGGAAGTAACTGACTCTATGCCTTACTTCAAATACTGCAGGACAGTTGATTATAGGTTGGCTGTCTACCATATATCACCTAAGCAGACATAGGGGGCAAGCGTGGAGAGGGGCGTCTCTAGGTTCCCAGAATAGCTCCGAGCCTTCCCGTCAAACGGGTGCGTCCTATCCAGATAAACTTGGGGGACGGAGAGAGAGAAAGAACGAGAACAGAAGTTGTGAGGACTATCCCGAATGATCAGCAGGGAAGAACCACAACACACAGGCGCTAGTGGTAGGCACTGATTTCCACCTGCAAAGGGAACTCTGGATGTGCCTTCGGACCGGCCGGTCTCAGACAGCCCAGTTAACAGTGCTCTGGATTGCGGATCCCGAAGTCTTCAGTAAAATGTAAAGAGACTGCAACCCTGTGTCCTCGTTATTGACTGCGCCTCACACCATCGCCACCTACACTACTGGGAAGCCCTGGGGATATACTTCACCTGTGGGAAGGTAAACCATCTAGCTGCCATCACATCACCCCAGTGGACCCCGAGCAGCGTCGGTCGACCTGACCGAATACCACAGGTGGCGTCACGAAACTTTAGCCGACTTTCCTCACCCATTTTTATTGGACGCCCCTTAGCAGGGTCACGGACCGGGTCCAGCCACCGTGACAACCTAAGAACTGAGACAGAGAGGACCGGTACCGAGTAACCCGCGGCCCTGCGTCTGGGGGCGCTCCACAAACACCCCGAAACATTTCAGCGACTCATGGAGAGATGTCTGGGAGACCTGAACGTTGAAGCCACTTTGATTTACTTGGATGATATCATCATCTTTGCCCCCACCTTTGAGGAGCATCTGCAGAGACTAGAGCAAGTTCTGAGTCGGCTACAGAAGTATGGCTTGAAAATGAAACCCCAGAAATGTCACCTCTTCCGTACTGAGATTGAATATTTGGGAGACGTTGTCTCCGCTGATGGGGTGAGGCCTTCCCAGGAGAAGATCACTGCAGTAAAAGAGTGGCCAACTCCAAAAACTGTGAAAGATGTGTGTGCGTTCCTGGGACTCACAGGATACTTCAGACGCTTCGAAAAAGACTTTACCCGCCTTGCTAATCCACTCCAGGAGTTGGTGAGGGGAGTGCCCTATTGCGACAAAAACAGGAATATACAGTGGGGGAATCATCAGGAGGAGGTATTCTTGGCTTTGAAGAAAGCTTTGACGGAGGCCCCCATGCTGGCCTACACCGACTTCACGCAACCGTTAATCTTGCACACTGATGGGAGCCTGTAGGGCCTCGGGGCCGTACTATCGCAGATGCAGGACGGGAAAGAGCGCATCATCACATACGCCAGTCGGTCTTTGGATGACTCAGAAAAGAATCCAGAAAACTTCAGTTCGTTTAAGCTGGAGTTGTTGTTGGCGCTGGTATGGGCAATGACTGAGAAGTTTGCAGAATATCTGGCTGGCTCAGAAGTTTATGTACGCACCGATAACAATCTGTTGGCCCATCTCGAGAATGCCAAGTTAGGGGACCTAGAACAACGTTGGGTAGCCCAAATGGCCAAGTTCTGATAAAGAATTTCGTATAAAAGGGGAGCTGAGAATGATCATGCGGATGCCCTCTCCCGAGTAAACTATCGCAAACCAGCACCCAGCCAGGATGAAGAACTGGAAGATATGGAGGTTTCAGGTTTTGGAGAGACTGCCAGGACGGTGGCAGCAACATGGGAAATTGAACAAGAAGAGGCCTGTGTGAATTTGCTGGAGCTGCCCTGCGATTAGTGGGTCCGAGAGCAGCAGGAGGATCCGGAGCTAGCTCAGTTGAGAAGGTGGGTCGTGTCTGAACAAATACCCAATCGGCACGAGAGGAGGTCCATGTCACCTGAAGTACTGAAGATGCTACGCCAGTGGGAGAGGCTCCAGTTGCGGAATGGTATCCTGTACCGGAAGGTATTCCTGCAAACAGAACTCAGTCTTGTATGGCAGATGGTGATTCCCTCGTCCTTGATAGACCAGGTGGCTAAGGAAGCACATGAGAAAGGAGCACACTTTGGGCCAGAAAAAACTTTCCAGTGGTTACAGCGCCTATTTTATCATCCCCACTTAAGGAACATTGTGGAGAAAGTATGTCAGCAATGCAGAAGTTGTGAGCTGGTCAAACCACCAGAACAACGAGCCCCCTCAGGACGGTGATGGAGGAGCTGCACCAGCTGTACAAAATCGATAAGTCCTGGACCACCCCTTATCATCCACAGGGGAATGGGGCTTGTGAAAGATTTAACCGCACTCTGATTCAAATCCTGAGGACCCTGGAAGAGGACAGGAAGGCGAAGTGGACTGAGTCCGTCCCTGAATTGGTGTGGGCGTATAACAAATGGAGACACAGCACCACCGGATTCACCCCCTATTCTTTGTTCTTTGGCCGACCCGGAAAGGGACTGGCAGAGCAGGTGCCGGAACCCGAGGAAGCTCCTCAAAAGGGGACAGCCCTGCGGCCTGGAGACCGAGTCTTAGTGAGGGAAAAGCACCCACACAACAAACTAGAGTACCGGTGGGAGAAAAGGCTGTACCGAGTGAAGCGGCAGCTCAGCAACGGGGGTCCCGTTTATGAGGTCCAGCCCGAAACGGAAGAGGGGACTCCCACCCGCACACTGCACAGGAATATGTTGCGTCCATGTTTGTCTCAAGATCCTGAATCAGTCCAATTGGCTCCAGCGCCCCCACCGGCTCTGCCAGTGATCAATGTAGATGTGGAAGATGAGGAAGACTCCCAATCTCTCCCAGGGAACCCAGAAACAGGGCTGGTGCCTGAATCTTCCAACGTAGTGGAGGAAACCTCGACTCCTCCCACAGCAGTTGACACCACCGCCCCTGCTGATTTGAGACGCTCTGAACGTTCAACGGCTGGTGTACCCCCTGTTCGCTACAATCAGGATGAGTTCATCTGGCAGCAGATTGTGCAAGGACTGGAAGATTGCCAGCAGGAAATCCTGAAAATCTCGCCCGTGGAATGGCGAGAAGAAAGAGGTGGGGAATGTAAGGAGGTGAAGCACAAGACGAGTCCGGGGCGGTTATCTTCTTGGCTCCGTGCCTGGAACCATTCAGCTGTGCTACAGGTTCCCCAGGGGCAGACTTAGAGACTGGGACAGGAAGGAAGCCGGGCAGAGAGCGGGAAAGGCGCACGTACAAGGGTCAGAGCAGCGTGAGCAGCGGTCAGAGCAGGGCGCAGCTGCGCTCCGGGGGAGAGAGAGAGAGCTCCTGGTCAGAGGACAAATACAGAGAGATTGCCCAGAAAGACTGCATCTTGTGAGTACATGAAAGCAGACTCTGCTGTGACTGGAGAGGGGCGCCTTGAGACCTGTGCAGAGACATTGGCCCGTGCAGAGACTGTGACCCCCTGGTACCCACGGTATCAGTGCAGAGACTGTGATCCCTGGTACCCACGGTATCAGTGCAGAGCCCTTGATTCCTGGTGAGAGACTTAATAATAGACTGACCATCGTTTTCCAAGGATAGGCTGTGCTGTAAAAGCTAAAGACTCAGAGCCTGTGCATATCACATTAACTCCAGAAAAACCCCAGGCAGCGGGTTCCTAGAGACTACTCAGCCCACGGACAACAGAGGAACGACAAGTGTCGCTGTTTCTCGGCACCTACATTGGAGAAGACGACTCTTGAAGTAAGTCCTCATCAGACGGATAAGTGTTTTTTTCTCTAGAAATCCTGCTAACTTCTGTTACACTGTTTGACTCCCATATTTTTGCACTGTTTTTTTGTTAGTAATATTCTACTACTTCCTCCCTGCGAGGAGAACCTGATTGCTGTTAATAAACCCCTCAACTGTTGGTCTGTCTGTTCCGTGGTGACACACTCAATACCTGCATACTATTACACTGGGAGAAGTGGTGGGGACCACAGGGATCTGTACCGGGAGCAGTGGGGACAGCGGAGATCTGTGCTAGGCGCAGTGGGGAGCACAGGGAACTGTACTGGGAGCAGTGGGGACTGCAGGGATCTGTACTGGGAGCAGTGGAGAGTGCAGGGATCTGTTCTGGGAGCAGTGAGGAGCACAGGGATCTGTACTGGGAGCAGTGGGGAGCGCAGGAATCTGTACTAGTGTAAACAGGTTGCGGGATGCAGTGATGGATAGGAGACAGAACAAGGGTTAACAAGTTTAACTATATAGTGGATGCTTTCCTGAAACGGAAAGTACTTGCAAGCAGCATAATACAAAGAATAGCTGGTTTACCCAGAATCCTTTGCAGTAGGCGGAGCTATGCAAATCATCTCTTTCCACCCCAGTCTAATCCACAGCGCTTGGAACCGCCAAGCGTGCAATGCTGCGGATTAGTTTCTAAATTTACACAGCCAACCAATTCCTACCTGTGGACACGTGTTTCGGGCTTTAGGCCCTCATCAGCACAGGGCTGGAATTGGTTGGCTGTATGGAGTGGGGCTCGGTGAGCAAGCGATACACACATGCTAGCCACCTTAGGGAGAGACCCAAGTTGGGCTAAATGTAGCGGGACGAAAGAGACCGAAAAGCCCTCTACTTAAAGGAAATACATAGTGGATGCTTTCCTGAAACGGAAAGTACTTGCAAGCAGCATAATACAAAGAATAGCTGGTTTACCCAGAATCCTTTGCAGTAGGCGAAGCTATGCAAATCATCTCTTTCCACCCCAGTCTAATCCACAGCGCTTGGAACCGCCAAGCGTGCAATGCTGCGGATTAGTTTCTAAATTTACACAGCCAACCAATTCCTACCTGTGGACACGTGTTTCGGGCTTTAGGCCCTCATCAGCACAGGGCTGGAATTGGTTGGCTGTATGGAGTGGGGCTCGGTGAGCAAGCGATACACACATGCTAGCCACCTTAGGGAGAGACCCAAGTCGGGCTAAATGTAGCGGGACGAAAGAGACCGAAAAGCCCTCTACTTAAAGGAAATACATAGTGGATGCTTTCCTGAAACGGAAAGTACTTGCAAGCAGCATAATACAAAGAATAGCTGGTTTACCCAGAATCCTTTGCAGTAGGCGGAGCTATGCAAATCATCTCTTTCCACCCCAGTCTAATCCACAGCGCTTGGAACCGCCAAGCGTGCAATGCTGCGGATTAGTTTCTAAATTTACACAGCCAACCAATTCCTACCTGTGGACACGTGTTTCGGGCTTTAGGCCCTCATCAGCACAGGGCTGGAATTGGTTGGCTGTATGGAGTGGGGCTCGGTGAGCAAGCGATACACACATGCTAGCCACCTTAGGGAGAGACCCAAGTTGGGCTAAATGTAGCGGGACGAAAGAGACCGAAAAGCCCTCTACTTAAAGGAAATACATAGTGGATGCTTTCCTGAAACGGAAAGTACTTGCAAGCAGCATAATACAAAGAATAGCTGGTTTACCCAGAATCCTTTGCAGTAGGCGGAGCTATGCAAATCATCTCTTTCCACCCCAGTCTAATCCACAGCGCTTGGAACCGCCAAGCGTGCAATGCTGCGGATTAGTTTCTAAATTTACACAGCCAACCAATTCCTACCTGTGGACACGTGTTTCGGGCTTTAGGCCCTCATCAGCACAGGGCTGGAATTGGTTGGCTGTATGGAGTGGGGCTCGGTGAGCAAGCGATACACACATGCTAGCCACCTTAGGGAGAGACCCAAGTTGGGCTAAATGTAGCGGGACGAAAGAGACCGAAAAGCCCTCTACTTAAAGGAAATACATAGTGGATGCTTTCCTGAAACGGAAAGTACTTGCAAGCAGCATAATACAAAGAATAGCTGGTTTACCCAGAATCCTTTGCAGTAGGCGGAGCTATGCAAATCATCTCTTTCCACCCCAGTCTAATCCACAGCGCTTGGAACCGCCAAGCGTGCAATGCTGCGGATTATTATGCTGCTTGCAAGTACTTTCCGTTTCAGGAAAGCATCCACTATGTATTTCCTTTAAGTAGAGGGCTTTTCGGTCTCTTTCGTCCCGCTACATTTAGCCCAACTTGGGTCTCTCCCTAAGGTGGCTAGCATGTGTGTATCGCTTGCTCACCGAGCCCCACTCCATACAGCCAACCAATTCCAGCCCTGTGCTGATGAGGGCCTAAAGCCCGAAACACGTGTCCACAGGTAGGAATTGGTTGGCTGTGTAAATTTAGAAACTAATCCGCAGCATTGCACGCTTGGCGGTTCCAAGCGCTGTGGATTAGACTGGGGTGGAAAGAGATGATTTGCATAGCTCCGCCTACTGCAAAGGATTCTGGGTAAACCAGCTATTCTTTGTATTATGCTGCTTGCAAGTACTTTCCGTTTCAGGAAAGCATCCACTATGTATTTCCTTTAAGTAGAGGGCTTTTCGGTCTCTTTCGTCCCGCTACATTTAGCCCAACTTGGGTCTCTCCCTAAGGTGGCTAGCATGTGTGTATCGCTTGCTCACCGAGCCCCACTCCATACAGCCAACCAATTCCAGCCCTGTGCTGATGAGGGCCTAAAGCCCGAAACACGTGTCCACAGGTAGGAATTGGTTGGCTGTGTAAATTTAGAAACTAATCCGCAGCATTGCACGCTTGGCGGTTCCAAGCGCTGTGGATTAGACTGGGGTGGAAAGAGATGATTTGCATAGCTCCGCCTACTGCAAAGGATTCTGGGTAAACCAGCTATTCTTTGTATTATGCTGCTTGCAAGTACTTTCCGTTTCAGGAAAGCATCCACTATGTATTTCCTTTAAGTAGAGGGCTTTTCGGTCTCTTTCGTCCCGCTACATTTAGCCCAACTTGGGTCTCTCCCTAAGGTGGCTAGCATGTGTGCAAGTTTAACTATTTAATTTAATTGAGTATATGCTCCTCGCAGGGAGAATAAAGGCCCCTTCACATTAAGCGACGCTGCAGCGATACCGACAACGATCCGGATCGCTGCAGCGTCGCTGTTTGGTCGCTGGAGAGCTGTCACACAGACCGCTCTCCAGCGACCAACGATGCCGGTAACCAGGGTAAACATCGGGTAACTAAGCGCAGGGCCGCACTTAGTAACCCGATGTTTACCCTGGTTACCTTCCTAAAAGTAAAAAAAACAAACAGTACATACTTACCTAACGCTGTCTGTCCTCCAGCGCTGTGCTCTGCACTCCTCCTGTACTGTCTGTGTGAGCACAGCGGCCGGAAAGCAGAGCGGTGACGTCACCGCTCTGCTTTCCGGCTGACCGACGCTCACAGCCAGTACAGGAGGAGTGCAGAGCACAGCGCTGGAGGACAGACAGCGTTAGGTAAGTATGTAGTGTTTGTTTTTTTTACTTTTAGGATGGTAACCAGGGTAAACATCGGGTTACTAAGCGCGGCCCTGTGCTTAGTTACCCGATGTTTACCCTGGTTACCAGTGAAGACATCGCTGGATCGGTGTCACACACGCCGATCCAGCGATGTCCACGGGAGATCCAGCGACGAAATAAAGTTCTAGACTTTCTTCAGCGACCAAAGATCTCCCAGCAGGGGCCTGATCGTTGGTCGCTGTCACACATAACGATTTTATTAACGATATCGTTGCTACGTCACAAAAAGCAACGATATCGTTAACAATATCGTTATGTGTGAAGGTACCTTAAGAGTCAAAGAGTTAATCCAGGAAACAAAACAGAGTGTAAAGGATGCAGAATAGCAGCAGTCCAATTGTCAAAACTTATCGTTTTCTTTAGGATCCTCCTCAGCTGAGGCCGCAGGGATTGTATCGCCGGCAATGAACGGGAAATTGTCCACAGATGGGGTCCTTTACACGACAGTCCGTCTTCTGGCAGCAGCGGTCGGTGTCTGGTACCTTACGTTGAGCCTCAGAAAAGCACGCACTTCCTTCACTGTCGTCGGAGTGGGCCAGTCCTGTACTGCCGCTATTTACTCACGCGTAGGTCTCCCCCCCTCAGCGGATACAACATGTCCGAGGTACTCAGTCTGCTGGCAGAAAAGGTGACATTTCTGAGGTTTCACTTTCAGGCCGTGTTTCTGCAGCCAACTCAACACCTGCTCCAGCCGTCGGAGATGCTTCTCAAAAGTAGCAGCATAGACAATGATGTCGTCCAGATAAATGAGGGTAGCTTCAAAGTTCAGGTCTCCCAAACACCGCTCCATCAGTCGCTGAAAGGTTTCAGGCACGTTGGTGAGACCGAAGGGCATCTGCTTAAATTCAAACAACCCCATAGACAATATGAACACTGTCTTCGGCCATGGGCACCTGCCAGATCCAGGGACGAGAAATACTTCACCTTTCCCAAGGCCGAGAGCGACTCTTCAATTCAGGGTAAAGAATAAGAATCCCGCACTGTGCAAGCATACAGCCACCTATAGTCAACACAAAAATGCAGGGTCCTATCTTTCTTTCGAACTAGGACAATGCCCATGGGATTTGGCTCTCCTGTATGAGAGCACCTGCATTCCTTTCACTTCTTTGTACATTTGAGGCGGAATCTGTCGGTACCTCTCCCGGATCAGTGCGGCACTTCGTGTGGATATCTCATGGGTTATGGCTGTAGTGCACCCGAAGTGATCCTCATGACAGGTGAATACATCTTTATAACGTTGCAGTAGAGCTTCTCCCTGTTGCACCTGCTGCGGTGACAGTCCTGTCAACCAGAATTCGGTGCCCCTCCTTAGTGCTTCCAGTCGGGTGCTCCGGGGTCAGGGTGACGGCTACAGTCCATGGGTCTCCCTGCTTCACTGCCAACTGAGCGGCCTCCGGTGGTATCAATTCTTCTGGCATTTCCAGCACCTGTGCTACTTCACTCTTGGGTGGGAGAATCAGATCATCCTCCCCCAGGTTGATGCATCGCACCACAACATTACCATTGAGGACAACGGCTAATGTCCGAGCAGTGAGATGTCCCGAAGGTACCTGGTCCATTAGGGTTGGTTCTATCTGGACTTCCACCCCTTTGAGGGGCATACAAGCTCGTACGGGCAATGTGAGCACAGTCTGGCCAGGCGGAAAGACGAGTTCAGCAGCTGCAGGGACTAGCACTTTTCCTAGCACTTTTTCTCCACTCGACGTTTCTTGGGCCTGGGCGACCCATATCAACTGTTGAAACACCTTCCTCTAGGGGGTTCGTGGGCTCCATCTGTCCAGAAAAGCGTTCGGGGACTCGCTGATTAGGAGAGTCCCGAGTTCTTTTAACACATTCATTCCCAGAGTCACTGGAGGACCATTGCTGTTTTCTCCTGCGGCTAACACAACTCCTTTCCGGCCCATATCTTTGCCGCACATGGTGATTTGCATCCAGACCACCCCTGCAACCGGGATGGGCAATTGATTGGCATCTGTTAACTTGATCACTGGGCCCCATTCAGGCCGCATCGCCTCAGAAAAATTATGTCTGAAATAAGTCTCTGGCATGGTGGTCACTTGGGAACCGGTATCAACCAGACAGCGGATTTCCCGACCATCCTTTTCGGCCAATACGAGAGGGCTTAGGGAAACTAAACTTTTGGGACAACTTTCTCTCCTTGGCTGCTTATGCTCCGGGCAGCGTCCCCCAGCCATGGAGCCCACTAGTTTGATGGCCGATGAGTAAGTGGCCTCCCCCGTTTTGCGCATCCTCGAGCATAATGTCCAGTGTCGCCGCACCTGAAGCAAATTGGATGTCTCTCTGCTCGGGATCTCTCATATCCTGAATCAGTTCTGCCTCCGGAGGAGTTTGGGGTCACCATGGGCTTTTCCTTAGGTCAGACCATTCTTCCCGCATGTCCTGGATTTCTTTCTGGATTTCTCTAACCCAGGGCCGGCTCCAGGTTTTTGAGGGCCCCGGGCGAAAGAGTCTCAGTGGGACCCCCCCCCCCCTTATCACATATCACAATTCATGATGCACAGATACAGCAGGAGATATAGGTATAGTACAATGCCAGATTTCACTTCTTACATGAGTGATAGCTGTTGTAAATTCTACAATACCATACAGCACAGGGGTTTTATATAAGTCAACTCCTTATATGCCAATTATCCGAGAGCGATGCGAGAGCCTTGCATTGCATCACCCGAAACGTCTGTATTTCTTTGCATCTCCACTCAGCAGCCCTGGAAGCTCGCCTCAGTTCTTTGGTCAGGCTGGTATGCCAGGGCTGTCTGTTGATTTTGCAAGCTTTGGTATGTGTGAGAGGGGCAACAGATTCCAAAGCTACAGCTTTTGTGGTGTTATATAGACCGGCAGCAGCATCCGCATTGTGTAGGGAACTTATGTCTGTGAGAGGGAGGAGGGATTCAGAGAGTGAGTGTAGATCAAGGTGTTTAAAATTTCTGCCAGGGTGTGCAAGTTCGTGGGGTGGGGATTGTAGACAAGGAGTGGAGAGGGAAGAGAATGTGAGTAGGTTGTGGTCAGAAAGAGGAAGAGGTTAGATAAGGAGCAGAGGTGGATGAAGATGAGGTCCAGTGTGTATCCATCTTTGTGAGTGGCTGCGGAAGTCCATTGAGTGAGGCCGAAGGAGGAAGTGAGAGATAGAAGTTTAGTGGCAGCTGAGAGGGAAGTGTCAATGGGAATGTTGAAGTCACCCAAGATGATAGTGGGGATGTCAGCGGAGAGGAAATGAAGTAGCCAGGTGGTGAAGTGGTCAAAGAAGGTGGTGATTGGCCCTGGCCCTGGGGGGCGGTAAATAACAACCAGTTGGAGGTTGAAGGGGGAGTAGATGCGCACAGAGTGCACCTCAAAGAAAGGGAGGGTGGCAGTGGGATTGGGGTGAAGGAGCAGTTATTTGACAGGAGAATACCAACTCCTCCGCCATGCTTGCTGCTGGGGCAGGGTGTGTGAGAAAGGTGGAGCCCACCATATGAAAGTGCAGCAGAAGAGGCTGTGTCAGAAGGGGTGAGCCAGGTTTCGGTGATGGCGAGGAAGGAAAGTTTGGTAGTAACAAAAAGATCATGGATGTAGGAAAGCTCGTTGCAGACAGAGCGAGCGTTCCACAATGTTCCCGTTAGTGGGATTGGGAAAGCCCGGCCTGGGCAAATGGGTCTAAGGTTCAAGAGGTTACGGAAATTTGTGATAGAGCGTGGATGGGAGGTAGAACTGACTGTGGGGATGTGGTGAGGAGGACCAGGATTTTGAGAGATATCACCAGCAGTGAGAAGGAGCAATATAATATAGAGTTTCATTTTTTGTATTAACTTTGATGATATTCTAATTTTATGAGCAGCACCTGTATGCTATGCATACAACTTGATGAATAGGCAGCATTTTGTTTGTTTAGTATAATACACCCAATAGTCATCCATATATTATAATGTTCACCACAGTCCTCCACATAGTATAATACACTCACTCCTCAGTCCTCCAAATAGTATAATACTCTCCTCAGTCCTCCATATAGTGTAATACACTCATCATAGTCCTCCATATATTAAATACACTGCTCAGTACTCCATATAGTATAATACACTCCTCATAGTGCTCCATATAGTATGATGCACCGCCATAGTCATCCATGTAGTACAATTCACTTCTCATAGTATTAGTATAATGCACCCCATAGTTATTCATATAGTATAATGTATTCCCCATAGTCCTCGATACAGTATAATGCAGCCCACATATAGTATAATGCTGCCACCTCACAGAGTATAATGCAGCCACCCCACAATATATTGTAGCCCCCTGAGTATAATGTAGACCCCAGAGAATATAATTCAGCCCCCTCATATAGTATAATGCAGCCCCTGCATATATAATATGTGGTAGCCCCCCTCATAGAGTATAATGCAGCCCTCCTCATATAGTATAATGCAGCCCCTGCATATATAATATATGGTAGCACCGTCATTGAGTATAATGCAGCCCCCCATAGACTATAATGTAGCCCCTCCATAGAATACAATGCAGCCATCCTCATATAGTATAATGCAGCCCCCATAGAATATAATGTAGCCCCTTAATAGAATATTATGCAATCACCCCTCATAGAATATAATACATTTAATACATAGAATACATTTAATAAATAGAAAATAATACAGCCTACCTCCCCATAGAATGTAATGTAGCCCCCCAGAGAATGTAATACAGCCCCCCATAGAATTTAATACAGCCCCCCATAGAATGTAACACAGCTCCTCATAGAATGTAATACAGCCCCCCATAATAATAATAATAATCTTTATTTTTATATAGCGCTAACATATTCTGCAGCGCTTTACAGTTTGCACACATTATTATCACTGTCCCCGATGAGGCTCACAATCTAAATTCCCTATCAATATGTCTTTGGAATGTGGGAGGAAACCGGAGGAGTACCCGGAGGAAACCCACGCAAAAACGGGGAGAACATACAAACTCCTTGCAGATGTTGTGCTTTATGGGATATGAACCCAGGACTCCAGTGCTGCAAGACTGCAGTAGTGCTATCCACTGAGCCACTGTGCTACCCTTCCCCATAGAATGTAATACAGCCCCCCATAGAATATAATACAGCACCCCACAGAATGTAATACAGCCCCCCATAGAATATAATACAGCACAGCACCCCATAGAATGTAATACAGCCCCCATAGAATGTAATGTAATACAGCCCCCTATAAAATGTAATGTAATGCGCTAGCGGGGGGTGAGTCACCTGTATCCCAGACAGCATGAGTGGGCCCCCCCCATCTCGCCAGGGCCCTAGCACTTGCCCGGGTGTGCCGAGTGGATTCTCCATGTGGAGAATTGGGTAAGCATCAAGACTAGACACCTCATTGAGCCTGCGGTAGTCGTTACAAAGCCACCACTCGCCATTGTGCTTCGGGATGAGGACGATGGGACTTGATCCCTCTATCACCCTGAGGTCAGGCATTCTCTTCGCCTCCTTTAAAATTATCTCCCAGCGTGACTCGGGGATTCTGCAGGGTTTGAGGTTTACCCTTACATGCAGCTCTTTTAGCAGGTCAAGTTCAACGACCTGTGCGCCCTGGCAACGCCAAGAACATGTCCCGGTTCTGCTGCAGCAGCTCCTGACATTGTTGCTTCTGGGCCGGGGTTAGCATTTCAAGCAATCTCGACCTCCTTGAGCTTGGCTTTGCGATGGGCCTCCAGGCAAGGAGCTTCTAGCGGTTCTTGGTCCCACCTTTGTTTGAGTAAGTTGACATGGTATACCTGGTACAGCTACTTTCGACCGGGCTGGTGTACCTGGTGTACCTTGTAATTCACATCCCTGAATTTTTACACTATCTCATACAGGCCTTGCCAATTGGACAAGAACTTGCTCTCCATCGCAGGGATAAGTACTAGCATGCGGTCCCTGGGCTGGAATTGCCTTAAGGTACCGTCACACTGAATGATATCGCTAGCGATCCGTGACGTTGCAGCATCCTGGCTAGCGATATCGTTCAGTTTGACAGGCAGCAGCGATCTGGATCCTGATGTGCTATCGTTGGTCGGAGCAGAAAGTCCAGCACTTTATTTCGTCGCTGGACCTCCCACAGACATTGCTGAATCGCCGTGTGTGACGCCGATTCAGCGATGTCTTCACTGGTAACCAGGGTAAACATCGGGTTACTAACCGCAGGGCCGCGCTTAGTAACCCGATGTTTACCCTGGGTACCAGTGGAAACGTAAAAAAAAAAACCCACTACATACTTACATTCCGGTGTCTGTCCCCCGGCGCAGTGCTTTCCTGCCCTGGCTGTGAGCGCCAGCCAGGCGTAAAGCACAGCGGTGACGTCACCGCTCTGCTTTACGGCTGGCCGGCGCTGACAGTGCAGGAAAGCAGAGCGCCGGAGGACAGACACCGGAATGTAAGTATGTAGTGTTTGTTTTTTTTTACATTTACGCTGGTAACCAGGGTAAACATCGAGTTACTAAGCGCGGCCCTGCGCTTAGTAACCCGATGTTTACCCTGGTTACCAGGGGACCGGCATCGTTGGTCGCTGGAGAGCTGTCTGTGTGACAGCTCTCCAGCGACCACACAGCGACGCTGCAGCGATCGGGATCGTTGTCTAGATCGCTGCAGCGTCGCTAAATGTGACGGTACCTTTAGCCTCGCTGAACGGTTGTACACCCTCGCTTGGCCCTCCTGTACCTGGAGAAGGTGTTCCTTTACGATAAGCATTGTGCCATCCTTTCTTTCAGCTGGATAACGTGCTCAATTACATTCCAGTGCGGCGTGACCTCGGCTTCCCAGGTTTTCTTGGCTATATCCAGGAGCCCTTGTGGTTTTATTTTTCCGTCAATATGGCCATGTGATGATTTATTTTTTGCAAGTTGTACTTTTGTACGACACCATTGGTTTTACCATGTCATGTACTAGAAAAAGGAAAAAAGGGTAGTCCTTGGCATCTCCGTGTATACAGCAGATGCCCATAAACTTGTTAGGGATAAACTGGTGGGGCAGTACAGCGCTGATTAGGGTCACCAGACTTCCAGATTCAACAGTCCCAGAACCATTACCCCATTGATGGATATGACACATGACTAGGGACCCTCGCCAGGTTTACAAGCCACACTACAGACAGGGTAAGCATAGTAGGAGCAATGCCTGCCTAAGCTACAGTCCATATGCTCAGGGAGCATATGACACCGGGCTGCGATGTGTTCAGGATTGTGACACTGCCAACAGACCACATTCTTCATAACAGGCTTAGGTGACCCTTCAGCAGGGTTAGGACGCCCCCCAGTTGTGGGTCTTGGCACCCTCCGTGGTGAGCCCCCTTTTGCGTATCCTTGTATAGAGAAGTAGCGAGGTCTGGTTTCCCAAGGAATTTCTCCACAACCTGGTATCTCTCAACCAGGCCGACCAAGTCGTCTGCATTCTGGATTTGCCCGTGCAACCAAGGTCTGTATTGGCCTAGGGAGGAAGTGGACGAACCTGTCCATCACCACACGCTCAACCATTTGGGCTGGAGTGGAAATCTCTCGCTGCAGCCTCTTTTGAACCAGGTAGAATAGACCAAACATCTGGGAGCGTGGGGGTTTGTTGCCAGCATATGCCCAGCAATGGACTCCTACAGACATTGTCACTCCCAGGCATTCCAGAATTTAATTTTGAGGGAAAAATGAAGGGAGGTATCACATATGCACAGCTGAGATGAAAAAGTGTGTAAAATCAAATCGTTTATTTGAACAGGTTTAAAATTCAACGTGCTTCGAGATCACGCAGGACCTCTTCATCAGGACAAACCTGATTACGACCAACAGACCAGGTTTGTCTCAACAGCGCATATGTGACACCTCCCTTTGTTTTCCCCGCATACCAATTATTGTTCTCTGGACCAGTATCTGTGCAGCAGCTGTTACATGCCATACAGCAACACAGCAAGATGAGTGTATCTCCCCTTTTCCCTGACATCCCATTGTCATGAGATAAGACCCTATTGTACTTTGTCTCTTCCGAGTTTTATTCGTATAGAATTGCATTTTTTAGTTTGCCATACTCTTTGGCATCCTGGAGGGCTAGTTCGTAATACACCTTTTGGGGTTCACCAGGGGTTTAACATCCCTACTGACACCAGCCAGCCAGCAGCCTCCAAGCTCCTGGCCCTTACTTCATCCTTTGGACTCACTCAGTGGTCCTCCACAGCCACCCACACAGACGGACATACACTAGACATCATCTTCACCCGCCTCTGCTCCTTATCTAATCTCACAACCTCTCCCTTCCCCCTATCTGACCACCATCTACTCACCTTCTCATCCTTGTCCTCCTCACCTGCCCCCCATGTCCAGCCATTACCACATCCTCGCAGAAACATCGCACACCTAGACATTCACAGACTCTCAGACTCTCTCCTACCCCTGTCCTCCATATCTTCACTCCATGAAATGGACAGTGTCACCGCTTTCTATAACTCCACCCTCACATCAGCCATAGACTCAGTCGCCCCTCTCATGCATGGCTCAGTGCAACGAGCGAATAGGCAACCTTGGCATAACAATCTCCCAAAAAAACTTCGACAAGCATCCAGGGTGGCGGAGCGGCGTTGGAAGAAAACACGCCTGCCAGACGACTTCACTGCTTTCAAACAAGCTACATTTGACTTCAAGTCTGCCCTCACCTCCGCTAAACAGACCTATTTCAATAACCTTGTATCTTCACTATCCTACAACCCAAAACAACTATTCAGCACATTTACCTCCCTCCTCCGCCCACCACTGCCACCTCCAACTCCCTTCATCTCCTCCGAGGACTTTGCCACCTACTTCAAATACAAGATCGACCAAACAAGACTAACCTTTACAGCTCCATCACCCCAACCACTTCATATACCAGACCTCTGCCCTTCCCTAATAACCTCCCTCTCCAACATCACTGAAGGAGAGCTTACTCGCCTCTTCTCCAAATCGCACCTCACCACCTGTGCACTTGACCCCATCCCCTCCCACCTGCTCCCCACCCCATCCCCTCCCACCTGCTCCCCAACGTCACTAACATGCTCATTCCAGCCCTAACCCATCTCTTCAATCTATCGCTCTCTTCTGGTACCTTCCCCTCGGCCTTCAAACATGCCACCATCACACCCATCCTCAAAAAAACTAACCTTGACCCAACTGCTATGCCCAGCTACCGCCCCATATCACTGCTCCCATTTGCTTCAAAACTCATTGAGCAGCATGTTCATGCTCAAATTTCCTCCCACCTCTCATCTAACTCTCTCCTTGACAACCTCCAATCTGGCTTCCGCCCCCACCACTCCACCGAAACTGCCCTGACAAAATTTACTAATGGCTTACTCACAGCCAAAGCTAACAGACAGTTCTCCATCCTCCTCCTTCTTGACCTGTCCTCTGCTTTCGACACAGTTGATCACTGCCTACGGCTACAGATTCTTTCTTCCCTTGGCATCAAAGACCTTGCCCTGTCCTGGATTGCTTCATACCTTTCCGACCGCACATTTAGCGTTTCCCACTCCCACACCACCTCCTCATCCCGCCCTCTCTCTGTTGGAGTCCCTCAAGGCTCTGTCCTAGGGCCCCTACTTTTTTCCATCGATACTCTTGGCCTAGGACAACTCATAAAGTCCCATGGCTTCCAGTACCACCTGTATGCGGACGACACTCAGATCTACCTCTCTGGCCCAGATGTCATCTCTCTGCTGTCCAAAATCCCGAAGTGTCTGTCAGCCATATCCTCCTTCTTCACCTCTCGCTTCCTAAAACTCAATGTAGACAAAACCGAACTCATCATCTTTCCCCCATCTCACGTATCCCCCCTACCTGACCTATCTATTATGGTAAACGGCATCACGCTCTCTCCTGCACCTGAAATCCGCTGCCTCGGGGTAACTCTCGACTCTGCTCTGTCCTTCAAACCGCACGTCCAAACTCTTGCCACCTCCTGTCGCCTCCAACTCAAAAATATTGCCAGAATCCGTTCCTTCCTCAGCCCACAATCTACCAAAACTCTTGTGCATGCCCTCATCATCTCCCGCCTCGACTACTGCAACACCCTCCTCTGTGGCCTCCCCGCTAACTCTCTTGCACCACTCCAGTCTGTCCTCAACTCTGCTGCCTGACTAATCCACCTCTCTCCTCGCTACTCCCCTGCTTCTCCCCTCTGAAAATCCCTCCACTGGCTCCCCATTCCCCAACGAATCCAGTTCAAACTACTAACACTGATCTACAAAGCCATCCACAACCTGTCCCCTCCCTATATCTCTGAACTAATCTCCCAATATGTTCCCTCACGTAATCTCCGATCCTCCCAAGACCTCCTACTCTCCTCCACACTTATTCGTTCCTCACACAACCACCTCCAAGATTTCTCCCAAATATCCCCCATCCTCTGGAATTCCATGCCTCAACACGTCCGACTATCCACCACCCTCGGCTCCTTCAGACGGAACCTGAAAACCCATCTCTTCAAGAAAGCCTACAGCCTGCAATAACCATTCTGCCGCCTCCCCATTGCCGGAGCCATCGCCTCTAGGGTTGAGCGACCTTGACCTTTTTAGAGTCGAGCCATGTTTCGCGAAACCCGACTATCTTAGAAGTCGAGTCGAGTGGAATCGGCCGATTATTGCGAAAAGACCGAAACACGAAACCCAATGCAAGTCAATGGGGGAGCATAGTCGGCAGTGAGTGGAGGCCAGGAAAACACCTACACTGCCCATTTTAATGGCAAAAACATCCATTCTTGTTACAGAAGCTTGTCAATCGTAATTTAGCTTATAATAATTGGAAGGCATTTGAAATTGGGGGTCATTTGGCTAAAGTTGTGGGGGGTAGGGCTGGTTCAAGTAATTAGTGGGCCCAGTAAATCTGGACGACGTCACGGCAGTGGAGCAGGGAGAGGTAAGTATTTCAACTTTGCAAGTGCTGTGATCCTGAGCAAGCAGGGGGGGCCCACTCGTTGGCATTGGCACTGGCACAGGGCCCCTCAATGTACAGCGGTGTGTTTGCACAGCGGGGGCGCCTCCCACCGGCAGCAACACTTTTGCGTACTATGAGAGGCCCTGTGCCAGTGACGTCGCCAACTAGTATTCCTCCCCCCACCTGATGAAGGAACCTGCACTTTCATCTGCACCTTCCTCTTTGTCCCCGTGTAAGGTGGTATGGTATGCGGGAAGAGGAACCTGACTTTCAGCAGGGTCACAATCTTGCTGTGTAGCGTGCACGGGGAATGTTGCGTTATGGGTCAATGTACCAGCAGACTCATCTATCACTGGCTGGGCAATGGGCAGAATGAGGAGGAAACACAGATATAGGCCCAAAGAATAAAGTTGGCTAAATGCAGTTCAAAATTGGTAACACAGGACTAACCAGGGGGCATTGCAGTGGAGGACAACTGGAATGAGAGGCTGACACAGAGAGTAGGCCCAAATCAGTAAGTAGTCGAAATGCAGTTCAAAATTGGCAACAGTAGTAAACAGGCGGCACAGCTTTGTTCAGTGGAGGAGAACAGCAAGGAGTAGCAGACACCGATAGTAGGCCCCAACCCAACTAGTAGGCCAAATGCAGTCTAACATTAACAACTACTTAACGAGAGCCTGAAAATGGAATTTCAGGACAGGAAACCAGGAGAACAGCAAGGAGCGGCAGACACTGTTAGTAGGCCCCAAACCAACTAGTACGCCAAATGCAGTTGTTCCATTTAACCACTATTTAACAAGAGCCTGAAGATAGAAGCTCAGGAAAGGCAACCTGGAGAACACCTTGGAGCGGAAAACACCGTCTCTACACCCCATACCCAATTAGTAGGCCTAATGCAGTGTAGTTTCCAACAACTACTAAACGAGAGTCGGAAGACCGAAGCAATGGCGAGGAAACCTGGGGAACACCTTGGAGTGTAACACACCGTCTCTCTACACCCCATACCAAATTTTTAGGCCTAATGCAGTGTAGTTTGCAACAACTACTAAACGAGAGTAGGAAGATCGAAGCAATGTGGATGAAACCTGGGGCACACCTTGGGGCGGCAGACACCGTTAGTAGGCCCTACCAAAGTTGTAGCCCCAATGCAGTTTTAAAATTCCTAGAGGCTGAAAACAAGACTATTGACGCTCAGCTTTTTTCAAAGGAACACAACTGTATTGAGTGGCGCAGACAGACACAGGTAGTAGGCCTTAAACCAAAAATGTGGCTCACTGCAGTTTAAAAAAGGTTACAGGGGTACACAGGCAGCATTGCTCTGGGCAGTGGAGGACAATTTCAATAGTGGACCGCAGACAGACTTTGTACACCTACTATTAAAAAAAGGATGCTCTATGCAATTAAAAATAGGTTCCAGGGGTACACGGGCAGCAGTGGTCTGGTCAGTGGAGGAGTAGTAGAAAGAACGGGCCGCAGACAGGCTTCGAAGGCCTAACATAAAAAAATATTGGGCTGTAGGCACTTTTAAATAGGTTCCAGGGGTACACGGGCAGCAGTGGTCTGGTCAGTGTAGGAGTAGTAGAAAGAACGGGCCGCAGACAGGCTTCGAAGGCCTAACATAAAAAAATATTGGGCTGTAGGCACTTTTAAATAGGTTCCAGGGGTACACGGGCAGCAGTGGTCTGGTCAGTGTAGGAGTAGTAGAAAGAACGGGCCGCAGACAGGCTTCGAAGGCCTAACATAAAAAAATATTGGGCTGTAGGCACTTTAACATTGGTTCCAGGGGTACACGGGCAGCAGTAGACTGGTCAGTGTAGGAGTAGTAGAAAGAATGGGCCACAGACAGGCTTCGAAGGCCTAACATAAAATAATATTGGGCTGTAGGACCTTATAAATAGGTTCCAGGGGTACACGGGCAGCAGTGGTCTATTCAGTGTAGGAGTAGTAGAAAGAATGGGCCGCAGACAGGCTTTGAAGGCCTAACATAAAAAAATATTGGGCTGTAGGCACTTTAACATTGGTTCCAGGGGTACACGGGCAGCAGTAGACTGGTCAGTGTAGGAGTAGTAGAAAGAACGGGCCGCAGACAGGCTTCGAAGGCCTAACATAAAAAAATATTGGGCTGTAGGCACTTTAACATTGGTTCCAGGGGTACACGGGCAGTAGTAGACTGGTCGATGTAGGAGTAGTAGAAAGAACGGGCCGCAGACAGGCTTCAAAGGCCTAACATAAAAAAATATTGGGCTGTAGGCAGTTATAAATAGGTTCCAGGGGTACACGGGCAGCAGTGGTCTGGTCATTGTAGGAGTAGTAGAAAGAACGGGCCGCAGACAGGCTTCGAAGGCCTAACATAAAAAAATATTGGGCTGTAGGCACTTTAACATTGGTTCCAGGGGTACACGGGCAGCAGTGGTCTGGTCAGTGTAGGAGTAGTAGAAAGAATGGGCCACAGACAGGCTTCGAAGGCCTAACATAAAATAATATTGGGCTGTAGGACCTTATAAATAGGTTCCAGGGGTACACGGGCAGCAGTGGTCTATTCAGTGTAGGAGTAGTAGAAAGAATGGGCCGCAGACAGGCTTTGAAGGCCTAACATAAAAAAATATTTGGCTGTAGGCACTTTAACATTGGTTCCAGGGGTACACGGGCAGCAGTAGACTGGTCAGTGTAGGAGTAGTAGAAAGAACGGGCCGCAGACAGGCTTCGAAGGCCTAACATAAAAAAATATTGGGCTGTAGGCACTTTAACATTGGTTCCAGGGGTACACGGGCAGTAGTAGACTGGTCGATGTAGGAGTAGTAGAAAGAACGGGCCGCAGACAGGCTTCAAAGGCCTAACATAAAAAAATATTGGGCTGTAGGCAGTTATAAATAGGTTCCAGGGGTACACGGGCAGCAGTGGTCTGGTCATTGTAGGAGTAGTAGAAAGAACGGGCCGCAGACAGGCTTCGAAGGCCTAACATAAAAAAATATTGGGCTGTAGGCACTTTAACATTGGTTCCAGGGGTACACGGGCAGCAGTGGTCTGGTCAGTGTAGGAGTAGTAGAAAGAACGGGCCGCAGACAGGCTTCGAAGGCCTAACATAAAAAAATATTGGGCTGTAGGCACTTTAACATTGGTTCCAGGGGTACACAGGCAGCAGTAGACTGGTCAGTGTAGGAGTAGTAGAAAGAACGGGCCGCAGACAGGCTTCGAAGGCCTAACATAAAAAAATATTGGGCTGTAGGCACTTTAACATTGGTTCCAGGGGTACACGGGCAGCAGTAGACTGGTCAGTGGAGGAGTAGTAGAAAGAACGGGCCGCAGACAGGCTTTGAAGGCCTAACATAAAAAAAAATTGGGCTGTAGGCACTTTTACATTGGTTCCAGGGGTACACGGGCAGCAGTGGTCTGGTCAGTGTAGGAGTAGTAGAAAGAAGGGGCCGCAGACAGGCTTCGAAGGCCTAACATAAAAAAATATTGGGCTGTAGGCACTTTAACATTGGTTCCAGGGGTACACGGGCAGCAGTAGACTGGTCAGTGGAGAAGTAGTAGAAAGAACAGGCCGCAGACAGGCTTCGAAGGCCTAACATAAAAAAAATTGGGCTGTAGGCACTTTTACATTGGTTTCAGGGGTACACGGGCAGCAGTAGACTGGTCAGTGGAGGAGTAGTAGAAAGAACGGGCCGCAGACAGGCTTCGAAGGCCTAACATAAAAAAATATTGGGCTGTAGGCACTTTTACATTGGTTCCAGGGGTACACGGGCAGCAGTGGTCTGGTCAGTGTAGGAGTAGTAGAAAGAACGGGCCGCAGACAGGCTTCGAAGGCCTAACATAAAAAAATATTGGGCTGTAGGCACTTTAACATTGGTTCCAGGGGTACACGGGCAGCAGTGGTCTGGTCAGTGTAGGAGTAGTAGAAAGAACGGGCCGCAGACAGGCTTCGAAGGCCTAACATAAAAAAATATTGGGCTGTAGGCACTTTAACATTGGTTCCAGGGGTACAAGGGCAGCAGTGGTCTGGTCAGTGTAGGAGTAGTAGAAAGAACGGGCCGCAGACAGGCTTCGAAGGCCTAACATAAAAAAATATTGGGCTGTAGGCACTTTTACATTGGTTCCAGGGGTACACGGGCAGCAGTAGACTGGTCAGTGTAGGAGTAGTAGAAAGAACGGGCCGCAGACAGGCTTCGAAGGCCTAACGTAATAAAATATTGGGCTGTATGCACTTTAACACTGGTTCCAGGGGAACACGGGCAGCAGTAGACAGGTCAGTGGAGGCCTAGTGGAAGGAGGGACCGCAGACAGGCTTCAAAGGCCTAACATAATAAAATATTGGGCTGTAGGCACTTTAACATTGGTTCCAGGGGAACACGGGCAGCAGTAGACAGGTCAGTGGAGGCCTAGTGGAAGGAGGGACCGCAGACAGGCTTCGAAGGCCTAACATAATAAAATTTGGCGGTAGGCAATTTAACATTGGTTCCGGGGGAACACGGGCAGCAGTAGACTGGTCAGTGGAGGCCTAGTGGAAGGAGGGACCGCAGACAGGCTTCGAAGGCCTAACATAATAAAATTTGGCTGTTGGCAATTCAACATTGGTTCCAGGGGAACACGGGCAGCAGTAGACAGGTCAGTGGAGGCCTAGTGGAAGGAGGGACCGCAGACAGGCTTCGAAGGTCTAATGTAATAAAATATTGGGCTGTAGGCACTTTAACATTGGTTCCAGGGGAACACGGGCAGCAGTAGACAGGTCAGTGGAGGCCTAGTGGAAGGAGGGACCGCAGACAGGCTTCGAAGGCCTAACGTAATAAAATATTGGGCTGTAGGCACTTTAACATTGGTTCCAGGGGAACACGGGCAGCAGCAGACAGGTCAGTGGAGGCCTAGTGGAAGGAGGGACCGCAGACAGGCTTCGAAGGCCTAAAAAAATAAATATTGGGCTGTAGGCACTTTAACATTGGTTCCAGGGGAACACGGGCAGCAGTAGACAGGTCAGTGGAGGCCTAGTGGAAGGAGGGACCGCAGACAGGCTTCGAAGGCCTAACATAATAAAATTTGGCTGTTGGCAATTTAACATTGTTTCCAGGGGAACACGGGCAGCAGTAGACAGGTCAGTGGAGGCCTAGTGGAAGGAGGGACCGCAGACAGGCTTCGAAGGCCTAACGTAATAAATTTGGGCTGTTGGCAATTTAACATTGGTTCCAGGGGAACACGGGCAGCAGTAGACAGGTCAGTGGAGGCCTAGTGGAAGGAGGGACCGCAGACAGGCTTCGAAGGCCTAACATAATAAAATATTGGGCTGTAGGCACTTTAACATTGGTTCCAGGGGAACACGGGCAGCAGTAGACAGGTCAGTGGAGGCCTAGTGGAAGGAGGGACCGCAGACAGGCTTCGAAGGCCTAACATAATAAAATTTGGCGGTAGGCAATTTAACATTGGTTCCGGGGGAACACGGGCAGCAGTAGACTGGTCAGTGGAGGCCTAGTGGAAGGAGGGACCGCAGACAGGCTTCGAAGGCCTAACATAATAAAATTTGGCTGTTGGCAATTTAACATTGGTTCCAGGGGAACACGGGCAGCAGTAGACAGGTCAGTGGAGGCCTAATGGAAGGAGGGACCGCAGACAGGCTTCGAAGGTCTAACGTAATAAAATATTGGGCTGTAGCCACTTTAACATTGGTTCCAGGGGAACACGGGCAGCAGTAGACAGGTCAGTGGAGGCCTAGTGGAAGGAGGGACCGCAGACAGGCTTCGAAGGCCTAACGTAATAAAATATTGGGCTGTAGGCACTTTAACATTGGTTCCAGGGGAACACGGGCAGCAGCAGACAGGTCAGTGGAGGCCTAGTGGAAGGAGGGACCGCAGACAGGCTTCGAAGGCCTAAAAAAAAAAATATTGGGCTGTAGGCACTTTAACATTGGTTCCAGGGGAACACGGGCAGCAGTAGACAGGTCAGTGGAGGCCTAGTGGAAGGAGGGACCGCAGACAGGCTTCGAAGGCCTAACATAATAAAATTTGGCTGTTGGCAATTTAACATTGGTTCCAGGGGAACACGGGCAGCAGTAGACAGATCAGTGGAGGCCTAGTGGAAGGAGGGACCGCAGACAGGCTTCGAAGGCCTAACGTAATAAATTTGGGCTGTTGGCAATTTAACATTGGTTCCAGGGGAACACGGGCAGCAGTAGACAGGTCAGTGGAGGCCTAGTGGAAGGAGGGACCGCAGACAGGCTTCGAAGGCCTAACGTAATAAATTTGGGCTGTAGGCACTTTGAATTCTCTTGCAGGGGTACACAGGCAGTGGGCACCATTGGTGTTGTCAGCGGCGGCCAATTGTAATGAGTGTCTGCCAGTTAGTAGTCCCAAAAAAAAAATACATGTTAATGTCTCGCATTACAAGAAAAAGAAAAACCAAAAGGGCGCAATCATTAGGTACAGGGGTGGGCTCCTCTGCGTAGTTTCAGACCTAGTAATTTGGCACAAAGTATTTACTTGGGTAAATATAGGACACTGCTCCTGACTATGTTAAGTACCATCTTACATGTCAACACAATGGTATTGTCAGTGGCAGGAATTTACGGATGTCAGCGCATAGACTAAACATAGGTGGAACTGTGAGAGATAATTGTGCAAGTGGTAGAGCAATGTTTGAGCTGGGGGTGGGGGAACTCTCTTGTGGCCGGCGGTACATGCCCAGGACCCCTCATGTTACAACAGTGTGTCTGACGTTGGGTGCGCACCACCACCGCCAGAGACACTTTATTGTACTATGAGGGACCCAGTGGCAGTGCCGTCGACCAAAAGCGTGCACACCCACCTCTTCAGACAAACAGCACTCTCACGGGTGCTTGCGCCAAGTGGCGATACCACGGCCCCGTGTGGGGAGTTTGGCCATTTAGGGAGGTGTAAACATGTCGTATGCTGGACAATCAGCTGCTGCAAATTACGAGATTGGTAAAGTCATTCAGAGTAGTCCACAGGCAATACCTTTTCATAGGAAAGCTAGGTGTCGGCCGGGCAAGGTGGGGCAAAAGAATTCGAAATCCAGTTGTGGTTCATTTTAATGAAGGTTAGATCATCAACATTTTGGGAAGCCAGACGAGTCCTTTTTTCGGTTAATATTGAACCTACAGCACTGAATACTCTTTCAGATAGGTCACTAGCTGCTGGGCAAGCAAGCTCCTGCAATGCATATTCTGCCAATTCTGGCCAGGTGTCTAATTTGGATGCCCAGTAATCAAATGGGAATGACGGTTGAGGTAGAACATCGATAAGGGATGAAAAATAGTTAGTAACCATACTGGACAAATGTTGTCTCCTGTCACTTTGAATTGATGCAGCAGTACCTGTCCTGTCTGCGGTCATAGCAAAATCACTCCACAACCTGGTCAGAAAACCCCTCTGTCCAACGCCACTTCTGATGTGTGCACCCCTAACATTCCTGGTCTGCTGCCCCCTGCAGCTCGTGTGAGAACGATCACGAGCGCTGTGTGCTGGGAATGCCTGAAGCAAACGGTCAACAAGAGTTGATTGTTTGGTTGCTAATATTAGTTCCAAGTTCTCATGTGGCATAATATTTTGCAATTTGCCTTTATAGCGAGGATCAAGGAGGCAGGCCAACCAGTAATCGTCATCGTTCATCATTTTAGTAATGCGTGTGTCCCTTTTGAGGATTCGTAAGGCATAATCCGCCATGTGGGCCAAAGTTCCAGTTGTCAAATCTGCGGTTGTGATTGGTTGAGGGGCAGTTTCAGGCAAATCTACGTCACTTGTGTCCCTCACAAAACCAGAACCCGGCCTTGCCACGCCACCAATTTCCAGTGCCCCCGGGAAAGCTTCCTCATTAAAAATATACTCATCCCCATCATCCTCTTCGTCCTCCACCTCCTCTTCGCCCGCTACCTCGTCCTGTACACTGCCCTGACCAGACAATGGCTGACTGTCAACAAGGCTTTTTCTCTTTCTCTGGTGCAGACGCCTGATCCTTTATGTGCGTCAAACTTTGCATCAGCAGACACATTAGGGGGATGCTCATGCTTATTATGGCGTTGTCTGCACTAACCAGCCGTGTGCATTCCTCAAAACACTGAAGGACTTGACACATGTCTTGTATCTTCGACCACTGCACACCTCACAACTCCATGTCTGCCATCCTACTGCCTGCCCGTGTATGTGTATCCTCCCACAAAAACATAACAGCCCGCCTCTGTTCGCACAGTCTCTGAAGCATGTGCAGTGTTGAGTTCCACCTTGTTGCAACGTCTATGATTAGGCGATGCTGGGGAAGGTTCAAAGACCGCTGATAGGTCTGCATACGGCTGGAGTGTACAGGCGAACGTCGGATATGTGAGCAAAGTCCACGCACTTTGAGGAGCAGGTCGGAGAACCCAGGATAAGTTTTCAATAAGCACTGCACCACCAGGTTTAAGGTGTGAGCCAGGCAAGGAATGTGTTTCAGTTGGGAAAGGGAGATGGCAGCCATGAAATTCCTTCCGTTATCACTCACTACCTTGCCTGCCTCAAGATCTACTGTGCCCAGCCACGACTGCGTTTCTTGCTGCAAGAACTCGGACAGAACTTCCGCGGTGTGTCTGTTGTCGCCCAAACACTTCATAGCCAATACAGCCTGCTGACGCTTGCCAGTAGCGGGGCCATAATGGGACAACTGGTGTGCAACAGTGACAGCTGCCGATGGAGTGGTTGGGCGACTGCGGTCTGTGGAAGAGCTCTCCCTTCTGCAGGAGGACGAGGAGGAGGAGGGGGTGCAAATGCCTACAGCCAACTGTTTCCTAGACCGTGGGCTAGGCACAACTGTCCCGAAATTGATGTCCCCTGTGGACCCTGCATCCACCACATTCACCCAGTGTGCCGTGATGGACACGTAACGTCCCTGGCCATGCCTACTGGTCCATGCATCTGTAGTCAGGTGCACCTTTGTACTCACAGATTGCCTGAGTGCATGGACGATGCGCTCTTTAACATGCTGGTGCAGGGCTGGGATGGCTTATCTCGAAAAGAAGTGTCGACTGGGTAGCTCGTAGCGTGGTTCAGCGTACTCCATCAGGGCTTTGAAAGCTTCGCTTTCAACTAACCGGTAGGGCATCATCTCTAACGAGATTAGTCTAGCTATGTGGGCGTTAAAACCCTTTGTACGCGGATGCGAGGATAAGTACTTCCTTTTTCTAACCAGAGTCTCATGTAGGGTGAGCTGGACTGGAGAGCTGGAGATCGTGGAACTAGCGGATGTGCCGGTGGACATGGCAGACTGAGAGACGGTTGGAGACGGTATTGTTTCCGCCGGTGCCCTAGATGCAGTATTTCCTCCTACGAAACTGGTGATTCCCTGACCCTGACTGCTTTGGGCTGGCAAAGAAACCTGCACAGATACTGCTGGTGGTGCGGAAAATGGTGGCCTTACAGTGACGGAAGGGATGTAGCGTTGCTGACTAGCTTCATTGGCCGAGGGTGCTACAACCTTAAGAGACGTTTGGTAGTTAGTCCAGGCTTGCAAATGCATGGTGGTTAAATGTCTATGCATGCAACTTGTATTGAGACTTTTCAGATTCTGACCTCTGCTTAAGCTAGTTGAACATTTTTGACAGATGACTTTGTGCGGATCAATTGGATGTTGTTTAAAAAAATGCCAGACTGCACTCTTTCGAGCCTCGGATCCCTTTTCAGCCATTGCAGACTGAGCTTTAACCGGATGGACACGCTGTCCTCCAACAGTTTTTGGCTTTGCCACGCGTTTTGGGCCAGATACTGGCCCGGCAGATGGAACCTGTTGCGATGTTGATGCCTGCTGCGGCCCCTCCTCCTCCGCTTCAGAACTACTGCCGCCTGCACCCTGTTCCCCCAATGGCTGCCAATCGGGGTCAACAACTGGGTCATCTATAACCTCCTCTTCTAGCTCGTGCGCAACTTCGTCTGTGTCACCGTGTAAGTCGGTGGTAGAGTGTTCGTGATGGGGCAACATAGTCTTATCAGGGTCTGATTCTGGATCAGTACCCTGCGAGGGCAATGTTGTGGTCTGAGTCAAAGGACCAGCATAGTAGTCTGGCTGTGGCTGTGCATCAGTGCACTCCATGTCAGATTCAACTTGTAATGGGCATGGCCTGTTAACTGCTTCACTTTCTAAGCCAGGGACGGTATGTGTAAAAAGTTCCATGGAGTAACCCGTTGTGTCGCCTGACGCATCCTTCTCTGTTGTTGTTTTTGCTGAAGAGGACAAGGAAGCGACTTGTCCCTGACCGTGAACATCCACTAACGACGCGCTGCTTTTACATTTACCAGTTTCAAAAGAGGAGGCAAAAGAGCTAGAGGCTGAGTCAGCAAGGTAAGCCAAAACTTGCTCTTGCTGCTCCGGCTTTGAAAGCGGTTTTCCTACTCCCAGAAAAGGGAGCGTTCGAGGCCTTCTGTAGCCAGACGACGAACCTGGCTCCACATCCAGCTCCAGACTTAGGTGCAATATTTCTTTTCCCACGACCACCTGATGCTCCACTACCACTACCATCATTACCAGCTGGCAATGAACGCCCACGGCCACGACCTCTTCCACCAGACTTCCTCATTGTTTTAAAAACTTAACCAAAGTAACGGTATTTGTTGCTGTCAAACAACTTACACGGTGAGCTATAACTTCAGTATGATTTCGATATCCCTTTACAGGTTGGTGAGACCGCAAGGAAAATCAGGCACAATGTTACACACTCTGTTTTCTGTGGCACCAAATCAGAGAGATGCCACACACGCAGGACTGTCACTCAAGCACAAATGTCAATATTAATCTCCCACTGTATTTTTTTTTTTTTCAGGGAGAATTTAGAAAGCAAAAAAAAAAAAATTTGCCTTTCTATGGCCCAGTGCCCACTATTTGAGAGAGAGAGATGGCACACCCAGGAGTCAAGACTGGCACACAAGCAGGAAGGGCAATGACCCAGCCTATTTTGACCTTAAAGACCTTGCCGTTTTTTGCAATTCTGACCAGTGTCCCTTTATGAGGTAATAACTCAGGAACACTTCAACGGATCCTAGCGGTTCTGAGATTGTTTTTTCGTGACATATTGGGCTTCATGTTAGTGGTAAATTTAGGTCAATAAATTCTGCGTTTATTTGTGATAAAAATGGAAATTTGGCGAAAATTTTGAAAATTTCGCAATTTTCACATTTTGAATTTTTATTCTGTTAAACCAGAGAGTTATGTGACACAAAATAGTTACTAAATAACATTTCCCACATGTATACTTTACATCAGCACAATTTTGGAAACAAAAATTTTTTTTTGCTAGGAAGTTATAAGGGTTAAAATTTGACCAGCGATTTCTCATTTTTACAACGAAACTTACAAAACCATTTTTTTTAGGGACCACCTCACATTTGAAGTCAGTTTGAGGGGTCTATATGGCTGAAAATACCCAAAAGTGACACCATTCTAAAAACTGCACCCCTCAAGGTACTCAAAACCACATTCAAGAAGTTTATTAACCCTTCAGGTGCTTCACAGCAGCAGAAGCAACATGGAAGGAAAAAATGAACATTTAACTTTTTAGTCACAAAAATTATCTTTTAGCAATAATTTTTTTATTTTCCCAATGGTAAAAGGAGAAAATGAACCACGAAAGTTGTTGTCCAATTTGCCCTGAGTACGCTGAAACCTCATATGTGGGGGTAAACCACTGTTTGGGCGCACGGCAGGGCTTGGAAGGGAAGGAGCGCCATTTGACTTTTTGAATGAAAAATTGGCTCCACTCTTTAGCGGACACCATGTCACGTTTGGAGAGCCCCCGTGTGCCTAAAAATTGGAGCTCCCCCACAAGTGACCCCATTTTGGAAACTAGACGCCCCAAGGAACTTATCTAGATGCATAGTGAGCACTTTGAACCCCCAGGTGCTTCACAAATTGATCCGTAAAAATGAAAAAGTACTTTTTTTTCACAAAAAAATTATTTTACCCTCAATTTTTTCATTTTCACATGGGCAACAGGATAACATGGATCCTAAAATTTGTTGGGCAATTTCTCCTGAGTACACCAATACCTCACATGTGGGGGTAAACCACTGTTTGGGCACATGGTAAGGCTCGGAAGGGAAGGAGCGCCATTTGACTTTTTAAATGAAAAATTATCTCCATCGTTAGCGGACACCATGTCGCGTTTGGAGAGACCCTGTGTGCCTAAACATTTGCGCTCCCCCACAAGTGACCCCATTTTGGAAACTAGACCCCCAAGGAACTTATCTAGATGCATATTGAGCACTTTAAACCCCCAGGTGCTTCACAGAAGTTTATAACGCAGAGCCATGAAAATAAAAAATAATTTTTCTTTCCTCAAAAATGATTTTTTAGCCTGGAATTTCCTATTTTGCCAAGGGTAATAGGAGAAATTGGACCCCAAATGTTGTTGTCCAGTTTGTCCTGAGTACGCTGATACCCCATATGTGGGGGTAAACCACTGTTTGGGCGCACGGCAGGGCTCGGAAGGGAAGGCACGCCATTTGGCTTTTTAAATGGAAAATTAGCTCCAATCATTAGCGGACACCATGTCACGTTTGGAGAGCCCCTGTGTGCCTAAACATTGGAGATCCCCCAGAAATGACCCCATTTTGGAAACTAGACCCCCAAAGGAACTAATCTAGATGTGTGGTGAGGACTTTGAACCCCCAAGTGCTTCACAGAAGTTTATAACGCAGAGCCATGAAAATAAAAAATAAAAATTTTTTCTCAAAAATTATTTTTAGCCTGCAATTTTTTATTTTCCCAAGGGTAACAGGAGAAATTTGACCCCAAAAGTTGTTGTCAAGTTTCTCCTGAGTACGCTGATACCCCATATGTGGGGGTAAACCACTGTTTGGGCACATGCCGGGGCTCGGAAGTGAAGTAGTGACGTTTTGAAATGCAGACTTTGATGGAATGCTCTGTGGGCGTCACGTTGCGTTTGCAGAGCCCCTGATGTGGCATAACAGTAGAAACCCCCCACAAGTGACCCCATTTTGGAAATTAGACCCCGAAAGGAACTTATCTAGATATGGTGTGAGCACTTTGAACCCCCAAGTGCTTCACAGAAGTTTATAATGCAGAGCCGTGAAAATAATAAATACGTTTTCTTTCCTCAAAAATAATTATTTAGCCCAGAATTTTTTAATTTTTCCAAGGGTAACAGGAGAAATTTGACCCTAATATTTGTTGTCCAGTTTCTCCTGAGTACGGTGATACCCCATATGTGGGGGTAAACTACTGTTTGGGCACATGCCGGGGCTCGGAATTGAAGTAGTGACGTTTTGAAATGCAGACTTTGATGGAATGCTCTGTGGGCGTCACGTTGCGTTTGCAGAGCCCCTGATGTGGCTAAACAGTAGAAACCCCCCACAAGTGACCCCATTTTGGAAACTAGACCCCGAAAGGAACTTATCTAGATGTGTGGTGAGCACTTTGAACCCCCAAGTGCTTCATAGAAGTTTATAATGCAGAACCGTGAAAATAATAAATACGTTTTCTTTCCTCAAAAATAATTATTTAGCCCAGAATTTTTTATTTTCCCAAGGGTTACAGGAGAAATTGGACCCCAAAAGTTGTTGTCCAGTTTCTCCTGAGTACGCTGATACCCCATGTGTGGAGGTAAACCACTGTTTGGGCACATGCCGGGGCTCGGAAGGGAAGTAGTGACTTTTGAAATGCAGACTTTGATGAAATGGTCTGCGGGCGTCACATTGCGTTTGCAGAGCCCCTGGTGTGCCTAAACAGTAGAAACCCCCCACACGTGACCCCATTTTGGAAACTAGACCCCGAAAGGAACTTATCTAGATATGTGGTGAGCACTTTGAACCCCCAAGTGCTTCACAAACGTTTACAACGCAGAGCCGTGAAAATAAAAAATCATTTTTCTTTCCTCAAAAATGATGTTTTAGCAAGCATTTTTTTATTTTCACAAGGGTAACAGGAGAAATTGGACCCCAGTAATTGTTGCGCAGTTTATTCTGAGTATGCTGGTACCCCATATGTGGGGGTAAACCACTGTTTGGGCACACGTCGGGGCTCGGAATTGAGGGAGCACCATTTGACTTTTTGAATACGAGATTGGCTGGAATCAATGGTGGCGCGATGTTGCGTTTGGAGACCTCTGATGTGCCCAGGGCCGCCATCAGGGCATTACAGGCATCACTGCCGTATGGGGCCCGGTGATGAGGAGCAAAAAGGGGGGCCCGAGCGAGCACGCTGGCAGCCGGTCCGGTCCGCGCTCTGCTCGGGCCCCCCCTGACATTTTTATTGCGGCTGCGGCTGCAGTGCCACTCTGCTGTGCCTGCTGTCCCTAAAAGTGCCTTGTACCTTTAAGGCGGCCGGGCCCGCGGTGCATCATGGGCCCGCCCGCCGCAAGTTAGTGACGTCACACGCTGCCCTGCTCCACTTCCTCATTCCGGGACCAGAGCAGAGCAGCGTGCGGCGCCGCGGTGTGACACCACGTGGTCCGTGGACGGCGGAGGGAGCAGAGAAGAGGCAGCGTGGGACCACCGGACGACGAGGGACCCGGCCGGCGGACGAGAAAGGCAGGCGGCTGCAGCGGGGGACCGGCAGAGGAGAGGGCAGAGGCAAGCGCCGGCCCGGCGGCAGCGGGCCCGGGGCCAGAAGAGGCAAGCACCGGCGGGCGGCGGCAGCGGGGGACCGGCAGAGGAGAGGGCAGAGGAAAGCGCCGGCCCGGCGGCAGCGGGCCCGGGGCCAGAAGAGGCAAGCACCGGCGGGCGGCGGCAGCGGGGGACCGGCGGGCGGCGGAGGACCAGTCAGACGGCAGAGGAGAAGAGGCAGGCGGGGGAGGGGGCAGTAAAGCTGGACAGGGGGGGGGGGCAGAAAGCTGGACACAGGGGGGGGGCAGAAAGCTGGACACGGGGGGAGGGGGGGGCAGAATGCTGGACGGGGGGGGGGGGCAGAGTGCTGGACAGGGATGGGGTAGAGTGCTGGGCAGATTGCTGGACAGAGATGGGGCAGGATTGGACACAGGTGGGGCAGAGTGCTGGGCAGAGTGCTGGACAGAGATGGGGCAGAGTGCTGGACAGAGATGGGGCAGGATTGGACACAGATGGGGCAGAGTGCTGGGGCAGAGTGCTGGGCAGAGATGGGGCAGAGTGCTGGGCAGAGATGGGGCAGAGTGCTGGGCAGAGATGGGGCAGAGTGCTGGACAGAGATGGGGCAGGATTGGACACAGATGGGGCAGAGTGCTGGGCAGAGATGGGGCAGAGTGCTGGGCAGAGATGGGGCAGAGTGCTGGGCAGAGATGGGGCAGAGTGCTGGACAGAGATGGGGCAGGATTGGACACAGGTGGGGCAGAGTGCTGGGCAGAGATGGGGCAGAGTGCTGGACAGAGATGGGGCAGAGTGCTGGACAGAGATGGGGCAGGATTGGACACAGATGGGGCAGAGTGCTGGGCAGAGTGCTGGGCAGAGATGGGGCAGAGTGCTGGGCAGAGATGGGGCAGAGTGCTGGGCAGAGATGGGGCAGAGTGCTGGGCAGAGATGGGGCAGAGTGCTGGGCAGAGATGGGGCAGAGTGCTGGGCAGAGATGGGGCAGAGTGCTGGGCAGAGATGGGGCAGAGTGCTGGGCAGAGATGGGGCAGAGTGCTGGACAGAGATGGGGCAGGATTGGACACAGGTGGGGCAGAGTGCTGGGGCAGAGTGCTGGGCAGAGATGGGGCAGAGTGCTGGACAGAGATGGGGCAGGATTGGGCAGAGATGGGGCAGAGTGCTGGACACAGATGGGGCAGAGTGCTGGACAGAGATGGGGCAGGATTGGACACAGATGGGGCAGAGTGCTGGGCAGAGTGCTGGGCAGAGATGGGGCAGAGTGCTGGGCAGAGATGGGGCAGAGTGCTGGGCAGAGTGCTGGGCAGAGATGGGGCAGAGTGCTGGACAGAGATGGAGCAGAGTGCTGGACAGAGATGGGGCAGGATTGGACACAGATGGGGCAGAGTGCTGGAAAGAGATGGGCAGGATTGGACACAGATGGGGCAGAGTGCTGGACAGAGATGGGGCAGAGTGCTGGACAGAGATGGGGCAGAGTGCTGGACAGAGATGGGGCAGAGTGCTGGACAGAGATGGGGCAGAGTGCTGGACAGAGATGGGGCAGAGTGCTGGACAGAGATGGGGCAGAGTGCTGGACAGAGATGGGGCAGAGTGCTGGACAGAGATGGGGCAGAGTGCTGGACAGAGATGGGGCAGAGTGCTGGACAGAGATGGGGCAGAGTGCTGGACAGAGATGGGGCAGAGTGCTGGACAGAGATGGGGCAAGATTAGAGACAGATGGGGCAGGATGGATACGATGGAGACAGATGGGGCAGAATGGGGAGATCATATGGGGCAGAATGGATACTCATGAGGGCAGGATGGGAGAACATATGGCTGGAGCCTGGAATGAGACACACGGGGGCTAGGATGGCGAATATTACCATAGGGGCTAATTAAGGGATATTATTATTGCAGTGATGTATTTATTTTATTTTTTGAGTATACTGTTTTAAATGGGGGGGCGGTCCTGTTACTGGGTAGAGTGATACTATGTTGCCTTCTTCATGTGGTGTAATGTAGAAGTTGGGAAAATTAAGTAATGTGTTCTACAATCGGAACTCGAGATAACTGTTTTATTTCCTGCACCTGCAGAGACGAGTCCTGGCTGGATGAAGTGATGGCGGTCTGTGCTGGATGAAAGATGAAGGACTTCACCTAGAGACGTCACTGGTGAGTCAGTGTTACCTATACACTGACACTATACACTGTATACTATATACAGAGGTCCTGTGTACAATGTCACCAGTGATCACTGTATTACCTATACATTATATACAGAGCTCCTGTGTATAATGTCACCGGTGATCACTGTATTACCTGTACACAGACACTGCTTACTAATTACAGATCTCCTGTGCATAATGGCACTGCTGGTGATAGTATTGTGGGTTTTTTTTTTATTACTGATCAGTATTGTAGTATTCAGTCATTGGTGGTAATATGTGGTCTGGTCATGGTGTAGCGGTATTTGTTCCTTGTATTTTATATTATTCGATCACTGTGGTGGTAATATGTCATCTGGTCATAGTGCTGTGGTATTTGTTCCTTGTATGTAGTATTATAGGTCATTTTAAAAATTGAAAAAGAAATAAAAATATACCTAAATTGTATTGCATATTTTAACAAATATTTAATAGGTTACAGCAGAGTAGGGCCCGGCCAAAAGTGTCTACCGTGTTATGGTGGCGGCTTAAAAAATCTTTTTGGCCAAAACAAAAGCTGCCGGCTATATGTGTGATCTGGTGATGGGAACTGTCAATGTGTGATAGGTGAGAAGTGGAGATTTTCCAAGAGAGAGCGGTGGGACTGTGGACAGTTCGTGGGGTGGAGCCTGGAGGCGGGGCTGGGGTGGAGCCTGGGCGGAGTCTCAAGGGGGCCCCGAAAATTTTGCCAGTATGGGGCCCCGAAATTTCTAGTGGCAGCCCTGGATGTGCCTAAACAGTGATAACCCCTCAATTCTACCTCCAACACTAACCCCAACACACCCCTAACCCTAATCCCAACTGTAGCCATAACCCTAATCACAACCCTAACCACAACCCTAATTCCAACCCTAACCCTAAGGCTATGTGCCCACGTTGCGGATTCGTGTGAGATTTTTCAGCATCATTTTTGAAAAATTTACGGGTAAAAGGCACTGCGTTTTACCTGCGGATTTTCCGCGGATTTCCAGTGTTTTTTGTGCGGATTTCACCTGCGGATTCCTATTGAGGAACAGGTGTAAAACGCTGCGGAATCCGCGCAAAGAATTGACATGCAGCGTTTCCGCGCGGTATTTTCCGCACCATGGGCACAGCGGATTTGGTTTTCCATGGTACTGTAAACCTGATGGAACACTGCTGCGAATCCGCAGCGGCCAATCCGCTGCGGATCTGCAGCCAAATCCGCACCGTGTGCACATAGCCTAATTCTAAAGGTATGTGCACACGCTGCGGAAAACGGGGCGGATTCGCAGCAGTTTCCCATGAGTTTACAGTTCAATGTAAACCTATGGGAAACAAAAATCGCTGTACACATGCTGCGGAAAAACTGCACGGAAACGCAGCAGTTTACATTCCGCAGCATGTCACTTCTTTCTGCGGATTCCGCAGCGGTTTTACAACTGCTCAAATAGAAAATCGCAGTATTAAAACCGCAGTGAAATGCGCAGAAAAAACGCGGTAAATCCGCCATAAATCCGCAGCGGTTTAGCACTGCGGATTTATCAAATCCGCAGCGGAAAAATTCGCAGAGGACCAGAATACGTGTGCACATACCAAAACCCTAACCCTAGCCCTAACCCTACCCCTAACCCTACCCTTAACTATACCCCTAACCCTACCCCTAACCCTACCCCTAACCCTACCCCTAACCCTAACCCTACCCCTATTCTAACATTAGTGGAAAAAAAAAAATTCTTTAGTTTTTTATTGTCCCTACCTATGGGGGTGACAAAGGGCCCCCCCGGTCATTTATAATTTTTTTTATTTTGATCACTGAGATATAATCTATCTCAGTGATCAAAATGCACTTTGGAACGAATCTGCCGGCTGGCAGATTCGGCGGGCGCACTGCGCATGCGCCCGCCATTTTGGAAGATGGCGGCGCCCAGGGAGAAGACGGACGGACCCCGGCAGGATCGGTAAGTATGATGGGGTGGAGGGGGACACGGGGGGGGGGGGGATCGGAGCATGGGGGGGTGGATCGGAGCGCGGGAGGGGTGGAACGGAGCACGGGGGGGTGCATTGTAGCATCGGGGGGTGGATCGGACTGCAGGGGGGGTGGATCGGACTGCAGGGGGGGTGGATCGGAGTGCAGGGGGGGTGGTTGGAGCACGGGGGAGGGTGATTGGAGCACGGGGGGAGCGGACAAGAGCACGTGGGGAGCGGAGCACAGGACGGAGGGGAGCCGGAGCAGTGTACCGGACAGATGGGAGGGCTGGGGGGGCGATCGGTGGGGTGGGGGCACATTAGTGTTTCCAGCCATGGCCGATGATATTGCAGCATCGGCCATGGCTGGATTGTAATATTTCACCAGTTATAATAGGTGAAATATTACAAATCGCTCTGATTGGCAGTTTCACTTTCAACAGCCAATCAGAGCGATCGTAGCCACGGGGGGGTGAAGCCACCCCCCCTGGGCTAAACTACCACTCCCCCTGTCCCTGCAGATCGGGTGAAATGGGAGTTAACCCTTTCACCCGATCTGCAGGGACTTGATCTTTCCATGACGCCACATAGGCGTCATGGGTCGGATTGGCACCGACTTTCATGACGCCTACATGGCGTCATGGGTCGTGAAGGGGTTAATCTCCCACTGATTTTTTTTTTTTCAGGGAGGCTTTAGAAACAAAATAAAATAAAATGATTTTTTTAAGGAAGAATTTAGAAACCAAAAAAAAGTAAAATGATTTTTTGCCGGGAGAATTTAGAAACCAAATAAAAAAAAAATTGCCTTTCTATGGCCCAGTGCCCACTATTTTAGAGAGAGATGGCACACCCAGGAGTCAAGACTGGCACACAAGCAGAAAGGGCAATATTAATCTCCCACTGATTTTTTTTTTTTTCAGGGAGACTTTAGAAACCAAATAAAATAAAATGATTTTTTCCAGGAGAATTTAGAAACCAAATAAAAAAATAAATTGCCTTTCTATGGCCCAGTGCCCACTATTTAAAAGAGAGAGATGGCACACCCAGGAGTCAAGACTGGCACACAAGCAGAAAGGGCAATATTAATCTCCCACTGATTTTTTTTTTTCAGGGAGACTTTAGAAACAAAATAAAATAAAATGATTTTTTTAAGGAATAATTTAGAAACCAAATAAAATAAAATGATTTTTTCCGGGAGAATTTAGAAACCAAACAAAAAAAAATATAGGCTTTCTATGGCCCACTGAGTGAGAGATGGCACACACAGGAGTCAGGAGTGGCACACAAGCCCAGAGGCCAATATTTATCTCCCACTGATTGATTTATTGATTTTTTCAGGTAGAATTTAGAAACCAAATCAACCAAAAAAATAAATAGGCTTTCTATGGCCCACTGAGTGAGAGATGGCACACACAGGAGTCAGAAGTGGCACACAAGCCCAGAGGCCAATATTTATCTCCCACTGACTGATTTATTGATTTTTTCAGGTAGAATTTAGAAACCAAATCAACAAAAAAAATTAATAGGCTTTCTATGGCCCACTGAGTGAGAGATGGCACACACAGGAGTCAGGAGTGGCACACAAGCCCAGAGGCCAATATTTATCTCCCACTGATTGATTTATTGTTTTTTTTCAGGTAGAATTTAGAAACCAAATCAACCAAAAAAATAAATAGGCTTTCTATGGCCCACTGAGTGAGAGATGGCACACACAGGAGTCAGGAGTGGCACACAAGCCCAGAGGCCAATATTTATCTCCCACTGATTGATTTATTGATTTTTTTCAGGTAGAATTTAGAAACCAAATCAACAAAAAAAATTTATAGGCTTTCTATGGCCCACTGAGTGAGAGATGGCACACACAGGAGTCAGGAGTGGCACACAAGCCCAGAGGCCAATATTTATCTCCCACTGATTGATCTATTGATTTTTTCAGGTAGAATTTAGAAACCAAATCAACCAAAAAAATAAATAGGCTTTCTATGGCCCACTGAGTGAGAGATGGCACACACAGGAGTCAGGAGTGGCACACAAGCCCAGAGGCCAATATTTATCTCCCACTGATTGATTTATTGATTTTTTCAGGTAGAATTTAGAAACCAAATCAACCAAAAAAATAAATAGGCTTTCTATGGCCCACTGAGTGAGAGATGGCACACAGGAGTCAGGAGTGGCACACAAGCCCAGAGGCCAATATTTATCTCCCACTGATTGATTTATTGATTTTTTCAGGTAGAATTTAGAAACCAAATCAACCAAAAAAATAAATAGGCTTTCTATGGCCCACTGAGTGAGAGATGGCACACACAGGAGTCAGGAGTGGCACACAAGCCCAGAGGCCAATATTTATCTCCCACTGATTGATTTATTGATTTTTTTCAGGTAGAATTTAGAAACCAAATCAACAAAAAAAATAAATAGGCTTTCTATGGCCCACTGAGTGAGAGATGGCACACACAGGATTCAGGAGTGGCACACAAGCCCAGAGGCCAATATTTATCTCCCACTGATTGATTTATTGATTTTTTCAGGTAGAATTTAGAAACCAAATCAACCAAAAAAATAAATAGGCTTTCTATGGCCCACTGAGTGAGAGATGGCACACACAGGAATCAGGAGTGGCACACAAGCCCAGAGGCCAATATTTATCTCCCACTGATTGATTTATTGATTTTTTCAGGTAGAATTTAGAAACCAAATCAACAAAAAAAATTTATAGGCTTTCTATGGCCCACTGAGTGAGAGATGGCACACACAGGAGTCAGGAGTGGCACACAAGCCCAGAGGCCAATATTTATCTCCCACTGATTGATTTATTGATTTTTTTCAGGTAGAATTTAGAAACCAAATCAACCAAAAAAAAAAATAGGCTTTCTATGGCCCACTGAGTGAGAGATGGCACACACAGGAGTCAGGAGTGGCACACAAGCCCAGAGGCCAATATTTATCTCCCACTGATTGATTTATTGATTTTTTCAGGTAGAATTTAGAAACCAAATCAACAAAAGAAATAAATAGGCTTTCTATGGCCCACTGAGTGAGAGATGGCACACACAGGAGTCAGGAGTGGCACACAAGCCCAGAGGCCAATATTTATCTCCCACTGATTGATTTATTGATTTTTTTCAGGTAGAATTTAGAAACCAAATTAACCAAAAAAATTAATAGGCTTTCTATGGCCCACTGAGTGAGAGATGGCACACACAGGAGTCAGGAGTGGCACACAAGCCCAGAGGCCAATATTTATCTCCCACTGATTGATTTATTGATTTTTTTCAGGTAGAATTTAGAAACCAAATCAACCAAAAAAAAAATAGGCTTTCTATGGCCCACTATGTGAGAGAGATGGCACACACAGGGATGGCACTCTAGCAGAAATGCCAATCTTAATCTCCCACAACTTATTTTTTGTAGGGAGAATTAAAAAAAAAAATAAATAAATAAAAGGGACTGTCCTACAATTACTATCTCCCTGCAGTAATCTCAGCCAGGTATGGCAGGCAGCAATAAGGAGTGGATTGATGCACAAATGAAATAAAAAGTGTGGACAAACAAAAAAGATAGCTGTGCAGAAAGGAAGGAACAAGAGGATTTGTGCTTTGAAAAAAGCAGTTGGTTTGCACAGCGGCGTACACACAGCAATGCAGCTATCAGGGAGCCTTCTAGGGTAGCCCAATGAGCTACAGCGCTGAGAAAAAAAAAAAATGTAGCTTCCACTATCCCTGCACACCGAAGGTGGTGTTGGACAGTCGAAATCGCTACAGCACAAGCGGTTTGGAGGTTAATGGACCCTGCCTAACGCTATCCCTGCTTCTGACGAAGCGGCAGCAACCTCTCCCTAAGCTCAGATCAGCAGCAGTAAGATGCCGGTCGGCGGGAACGCCTCTTTATAGCCCCTGTGACGCCGCAGACAGCAAGCCAATCACTGCAATGCCCTTCTCTAAGATGGTGGGGACCAGGACCTATGTCATCACGCTACCCACACTCTGCGTTCACCTTCATTGGCTGAGAAATGGCGCTTTTCGCGTCATTGAAACGCGACTTTGGCGCGAAAGTCGCGTACCGCATGGCCGACCCCGCACAGGGGTCGGGTCGGGTTTCATGAAACCCGACTTTGCCAAAAGTCGGCGACTTTTGAAAATGAACGACCCGTTTCGCTCAACCCTAACCGCCTCGCCATCGCCAGAGCCGCCACCTCGCCCCTACCTTCTGTCTCTTCCCCACTATCCCATAGAATGTAAGTCCGCAAGGACAGGGTCCTCTCCCCTCTGTACCAGTCTGTCAATGTAAACCTGCTTACTGTAATCGATATCTATAACCCTGTATGTAACTCCTTTCTCATGTACAGCACCATGGAATTAATGGTGCTATATAAATAAATAATAATAATCTATATCTATATTTATAATTGCCTAAGGGTTTTTCCGTCTGTCTGTCTGTCTGTCCTGGAAATCCCACGTCTCTGATTGGTCGAGGCCGCCAGGCCTCGACCAATCAGAGACCGGCACAGCATCGACGTAGAAATCCTGCGTCTCTGATTGGTCGAGGCCGCCAGGCCTCGACCAATCAGCAACGGGCACAGAGACGATGATGTCATAAAGGACGTAGACATCCCGCGTCTCTGATTGGTCGAGGCCGCCAGGCCTCGACCAATCAGCAACGGGCACAGCGACGATGATGTCATAATGGTTGCCATGGCGACGATGATGTCATAAAGGTTGCCTCGACCAATCAGCGACGGGCACAGCGACGATGATGTCATAATGGTTGCCATGGCGACGATGATGTCATAAAGGTTGCCTCGACCAATCAGCGATGGGCACAGTCTGCCGCGAATTTTGGAATCATCATTGTCCATATACTACGGGGACATGCATATTCTAGAATACCCGATGCATTAGAATCGGGCCACAATCTAGTATATATATAATTGTCTAAGGGTTTTTCCGTCTGTCTGTCTTTCTGTCTGTCTGTCTGTCCTGGAAATCCCACGTCTCTGATTGGTCGAGGCCGCCAGGACTCGACCAATCAGAGACCGGCACAGCATCGACGTAGAAATCCCGCGTCTCTGATTGGTCGAGGCCGCCAGGCCTCGACCAATCAGCGACGGGTACAGCGACGATGATGTCATAAAGGACGTAGACATCCCGCGTCTCTGATTGGTCGAGGCCGCCAGGCCTCGACCAATCAGCAACGGGCACAGCGACGATGATGTCATAAAGGACGTAGACATCTCACGTTTCTGATTCAGCGACGGGCACAGTATCGACGTAGATGTCATAATGGTTGCCATGGTGACGATGATGTCATAAAGGTTGCCTCGACCAATCAGCGACGGGCACAGTCTGCCGCGAATTCTGGAATCATCATTGTCCATATACTACGGGGACATGCATATTCTAGAATACCCGATGCGTTAGAATTGGGCCACAATCTAGTAATAATAATAAATAGGGTGCCAGCACCTCAGCCCACTGCTTTGGCGGAAGCCTCTCACGCTCAGCTACCCGCTGAAACTCAGTCAAAAAGGCTTCAAATCATACCACTGGGTCATTTTCCGTATGGCTTGTCTTAACGTTTTCCAGACACCGACCTTACACGAACCGCCTCTGCGAGGGGCTCCATTTGCCGTGTTATGCCTCCTGCTGCTGTCGCTGCTGCTGCAGCTGTTGTTGAAGCTGCTGTGCTAACAGCTTATTCATTTCCTGCTGCACCACTTGCTGCTGTTGACTGGCGAGATGATGTTGCTGCTGTACTTGGACGAGATGCTTCACAAGCTCCTCCATACTTGTTCCTAGAACGCTGCCCACACTCAAAACACCACTTGTGAGGGGTTGACACACTTAGCTGCTTCCTCAGGTAGACATAGGAACTGTTCTGGCAGAAGATCACCTGCTAGTTTATTGTGGATAGCATAAACCTTGGCAGGGTTCAGCAAAATAAACAGATCCTTGCTGGCATAATGGTAAACAAAACAAATAAGGTATGACAGAGTCCTTTACCTGCAGGTTTCAACCAGCAAATAACCCGCACAGTCCCTTAGCTCCTCCGGAAACTACAGTATGTGGGAGTTTCTGCTGATCACATGACCTTGACCTCACACAGGTCCTGGCAGGACTCTGCAGGTGGAGATTCAGTGGACCTCCGCCCACCCGCTCGATGGAGGTCCACTACATAGTTATTAAGGTTGAAGGAAGACTTTAAGTCCATCCAGTTAACCAGCCTATCACATAGGCTCCTATTAACCCTCTCAGAACTTAGAATGCAGGAGGAAAAATCACTCTGGTTTTACATTACTGACCGCAGTATGCGCAGTGGCACAGATCTCCCTTCACTTACTATGCCAGTGACTCTGTCACACTGTATATACATTAGATGTGAGTATACTTGAGATTACAGAATAGGAGAAGGATGGGGATTCTGTATATGCCCCCCTCAGCTTATACACGAGTCACGGGACAGAAAGCCAGCAGGGGAGGGGGGGCGGCGGAGCAGCGAGTGCCAGGAGCTGGCACAAACATCATACTCACCTACCTGTATACACCAATGTGAAACATGGCTACGGTTTCAACCGACAAGATGACATCTACGTTAAGGTGTATGCAAATGCTGCCTCGGTGAAGTTCAGCAGGCCCTTAAAAGAAGGAGACTGGATCAATTTTTACCTGGCAGATTGCCCTCGGGGATACTATGCTGTTGCCATTACCCTACGGGAAGAAAGGGAATTGGGGCTCTATGTGGGCACAGAGTCAGCCCAAGCAGAACCCAGTTCCCAGGCCGCTGTGCAGCCAACTAATGCCCCTGCCTTGTGTGGCACCCCTAGGGGTATTTGCCACAAAAACAGTTACTGACACTAAATACAAATACTAAAATAGCAAGACTGCACTACCACCTCCGGCCAGAAGGGGGAGCTCCAGAGACTCCCCTTGATCCATTCTGGTCTGAGAGAAGAACTGGCAGTTGGGCTAAGGAGCTGAAAGTGAGAGGTCATACAACTGAATTTCTAACAGTCCTATGACGGTTTCCAGGCCCAAATCACCGGCCTGAGGAGAAAAGGGACGGAGAAAAAGGACATTGTGAGAACCGGGTAGCATTAATCACTACCCAGAACAGGCGCAAAGACGGATACCGGATCCGTGGCTGTATTCATTATATATAATACAGCAACCGGAAAAACGTGAGGTGATATCAGCTTCACTAGGGCCGGACGCAGCAACAGACACAGAGTTCAGCGGTACTCCTGGAGGGGGTAAGCCGATAAAAGGACTCGGGTTGCCCGTCGAACTAGGACCCGGAGGGGACAGATTGGGCCGGCAGCCAGTTCACATACAGCAGCAGGGCCACACAGAAACTGCGTACAATAAGAGGCGAAGACCCCGGCAGGGTCAAAGTAACTCAGAGTTCACATACAGACTCCGGTGACAGGACTGGTTGTAAATCCCTTTATGTTGAAGTAAACTGGTTAAACGTTTCAGTGCCTCAGACTTTCATTTGGACAATAGCTATCTATCCAGGATCAGGATCATCACCGCTGAGAGAACCTGTTGCTGATCAAGTAAGTGCCTGTTCCCTCATGATACCCCTTACACTGTGCATTGCCTGAGGCCACAGCATCGGGTCAAGCCACCCGTGACATCTCCCTCAAGAGACAGACCCCATTGGTCCGGTGCTGGGTACCCCGGTCTCCTGGGCGTCACACTTGCCTCGGCAGCCTGCGATGACTGCGGCTGCAGCGTCATCATCAGCCCAAATACAGGCACAAAATTTAAAAGGAGACCAGGCGACAAGGGACGGTTGTTGCTGAAAAAAAAGCTTCAGCTGATATATAGTGCTTGGTGCACCAAGTAAAATGGAACTGTTTTGCGTCCCGGTGGGCAAAGGAGCCCTGTAGCAACAGTACAGTGAGGCCGGTATGGGCCTAAGTTTGACGTGTTTTTTGTTTGTGTGTGGACCCTCACCTTTAAGTTTTTGTTGCGCTTGTTGCGCCCTTTCTGCTGGATGGCGGAACTTTGCCTTTAAGGAAAATACGGGTCCTTGGTCTAACGGATCGTGTGCGTCTATAGCAACAAACTGGTTTTCTGGAACAGGCAGCCTACACACACCTCCTGGAACTGTACTTTGCACAAAGGAAGGGGGGAGGGAGAGAAGCCCCTTGGACTAGTGAAATGATGGACAGGTCAAGCTATTAATGGACAGATTTGGTGGGAAAATGCAGCGTGCAGCAGGGGAATTTAGGTGCTCTTTCCTCTGAGCACTGTGACAGCGCAGGACCGCTCAGCATTGTCTCGGCGGCTCTCTACAAAGACTGCCATCGGAGAACAGTTTTCCACCTGTTGGTCCCCATGGCTCAAGTAACTACTTGTCTCAGGCCACCGTATAACATGCGCGTGCCGCCTAAAAGAAACCGCGTGACTTACTGAGAACTTTTTCTCTTACCTACCCGCTTATATCTGCCTGGCTCTGTCCAGCCCCGGCAGTGCTAGGGACTTTACTTCTCTCTGAAACGTCAGACTAATAAGCTTACTATTATTGTACCTTTGTTATACCTTTCCTCCTCATTAACCCTCTCAGTAATACTACCTCGATTAACCATTTATCTCCCTGCATGGAGTATTATATGTAAAAATAAAGTTTTCATATGATATGGTCAGGGACGACCATCTTAAAAAGAATGGGGAATGTAAGGGGCTCTAAGGACTGTTGCTCACCACACCCCTTTAACATGTGGATGTTATAGAAATACTGATATGTTCATGTGTGCTGCTATGTTGATGCCACTTTGTGTGCTGTTGTATAATGTGGATTACTTTGTTAGAGGGAAAGACTAGTACCGTAGTTTAGGGTAAATGCAATACCCCAGGGTGGACACTAGATGGGCACTTTAGTGTATAGCTCACTCATAGGAGGGGCCAGCGGTGGGTAAGACAAGAGTATTTCCTGATCAGAGTTCAGTGAAGACTGGGAGCTGAGACAGCTCAGAGGGGCTAGGGAGCTTAAGAGCCCGGGACAGCACAGCTGCACTGCACTGCACAGCACTGCTATGCAGTGTTCTAGGAAAGGGTCCAGTGCCAGTGGGTCAGAGAGTTACAATTAAAGAATTGCAGCAGGATAAAGACGCAGGTCGCTCTGAAAATGTGGCAGCTATCTACATGGGCTGAAGCCCTTCTGTCTGGCGCAAAACAGACGAGGGAATTCCTAAGAGTAGTCATGCTTGACAGGGAGGATGCTGCAGTACCGAATGGTTCGGTATGTCCCGGGGAAACCCTGGGACGAATAAGCGAAGACACAGGGAAAGTAAAAAATGTGAACAATGCCGTACTCTGTGTTGATGCTGTAACTGTTGTGAATGTGCTGCGAATGAAACTAAAGATACCTTCACACTGAACAACATTACAACGATAACAATAGCGATCCGTGACGTTGCAGCGTCCTGGATAGCGATATCCTTGTGTTTGACACCCAGCAGCAATCTGGATCCTGCTGTTACATCGCTGGTCGGAGCTAGAAGGCCAGAACTTTATTTCATCGCTGGATCGCCCGCTGACATCGCTGAATCGGCGTGTGTGACGCCGATCCAGCGATGTGTTCACTGGTAACCAGGGTAAATATCGGGTTACTAAGCGCAGGGCTGCGCTTAGTAACCCGATTGTTTACCCTGGTTACCATTGTAAATGTAAAAAAAAAAACACTCACATTCCAGTGCCTGTCACGTACCCCGGCATCCGCTTCCCTGCACTCCTCCTGCATCCTGTGTCAGCGCCGGCCGTAAAGCAGAGTGGTGACGTCACCGCTGTGCTCTGCTTTACGGCCGGCGCTGACACAGGATGCAGGAGGAGTGCAGGGAAGCGGACGCCGGGGATGTGACAGGCACCGGAATGTGAGTATGTGTTTTTTTTTTTTACATTTACAATGGTAACCAGGGTAAACATCGGGTTACTAAGCCTAAGTTCACATTTGCGTTGTGCGCCGCAGCGTCGTCGCCGCAACGCACAACGCAAACAAAAACGCAGCAAAACGCATGCACATGCGGCCCATGCGGCGCCAATGTTAAAAGATAGGGCCGCACGACGCATGCGTTTTTGAAAAGGTCGGCGCCGCCCGAAAAATGCAACATGTTGCGTTTGACGCGCCCAGGCAGGTGCGCCCTAACGCCGCATGCGGCGTAAAACGCAACAAAACGCAACACAACGCATGCACATGCGGCCCCAATGTTAAAGATAGGGCCGCACGACGCATGCGTTTTGTTGCGGCGGCGACGCTGCGGCGCAAACCGCAAATGTGAACGTACCCTAAGCGCGGCCCTGCGTTTAGTAACCCGATGTTTACCCTGGTTACCCGGGGACTTCGGCATCGTTGGTCGCTGGAGAGCTGTCTGTGTGACAGCTCTCCAGCGACCACACAAGGACTTTCCAACGATCATGGCCAGGTCGTATCGCTGGTCGTGATCGTTGGAAAGTTGCTGAGTGTGACGGTACCTTAAGTAAAGTTCTTCGTTTACAGTTTGAATTGAACTCTGTCTCTTTGTACTCAACAACACCAGCAGCCAAACTTCAGCAGCTCCGATGGGACCCTGACGGTGCAGATGGTGCAGCAGAAGGTATGCAAGAAAAGGGACATTGTTTATATGTGACTGGAGGTCAGGGCATGCTTAACCAGATTAACTCAGCCAGGACTTCGGCCCTGGCTCTGCCCCTCACATGAACACAGGATGGTTGCTGGAGGACTGTACAATAGAGATGAAGTGAAGTGCTGTGACTGAGGTAACATCAGAGCAGCTTTTTCTTCAGCTCACATGAAATGATACAGTAAATTAGACAGGTGACTGCAAAGCCAAAGCCGGAAAAGGAGAGCAGACTATATCGCCAAACTGGGAGACAGAAAGTAGCATCATTAACAAAGTGTTGTCTCCTGAAACGCAAGCAATATTCCTGACCTCCAAATGTGGTGTGAGGCTGTCATCTCCCCCTGCCTTCCATGATTAGTGTGGGGTCTGTCATCTCTCCCTGCCCTCCATGATTAGTGTGGGGTCTGTCATCTCTCCCTGTCCTCCATGTGTAGTGTGGGGTCTGTCATCTCTCCCTGCCCTCCATGTGTAGTGTGGGGTCTGTCATCTCTCCCTGCCCTCCATGTGTAATGTGGGGTCTGTCACTCTCTACCTGTCCTCCATGTGTAGTGTGGGGTCTGTCGCTCTCTCGCTGTCCTCCATGTGTAGTGTGGGGTCTGTTATCTCTCCCTGTCCTCCATGTGTGGTGTGGGGTCTGTCATCTCTACCTGTCCTCCATGTGTAGTGTGGGGTCTGTTATCTCTCCCTGTCCTCCATGTGTAGTGTGGGGTCTGTTATCTCTCCCTGCCCTCCATGTGTAGTGTCGGGTTTGTCATCTCTCCCTGCCCTTCATGTGTAGTGTGGGGTTTGTCCTCTCTACCTGTCCTCCATGTGTAGTGTGGGGTCTGTCATCTCTACCTGTCTTATAAATAGTAACAAAGAGAAAAAGAGTTTGTAGCCAGCTCACCGGTAAATCACCGCAGGTGCACGGAACTCCGCTGCAGGAAGACGATCCAATCATCAGAGAAAAGAAAAAAAAAAGTTGAATTCCAGCTCCTTAAAACATGACGTTTATTGTATCCAAATAAAACGTCTTTGATAAAGATCACTCCGATCGAAACGCGTAGCCGTTTATCTCTGTCATCCCAGGCACTTACCGGTGGGAGGTTGCACACCATGGACATTTGGATTTTTTATCTCTACCTGTCCTCCATGTGTAGTGTGGGGTCCGTCCTCTCTCCCTGCCCTCCATGTGTAGTGTGGGGTATGTCATCTCTCCCTGTCCTCCATGTGTAGTGTGGGGTCTGTCATCTCTCCCTGTCCTCCATGTGTAGTGTGGGGTCTGTCATCTCTACCTGTCCTCCATGTGTAGTGTGGGGTCTGTTATCTCTCCCTGTCCTTCATGTGTAGTGTGGGGTCTGTCATCTCTCCCTGTCCTCCATGTGTAGTGTGGGGTCTGTCATCTCTACCTGTCCTCCATGTGTAGTGTGGGGTCTGTCATCTCTCCCTGTCCTCCATGTGTAGTGTGGGGTCTGTCCTCTCTCCCTGTCCTCCATGTGTAGTGTGGGGTCTGTCATCTCTCCCTGCCCTTCATGTGTAGTGTGGGATCTGTCCTCTCTCCCTGTCCTCCATGTGTACTGTGGGGTCTGTCATCTCTCCCTGCCCTCCATGTGTAGTGTGGGGTCCGTCACTCTCTCCCTGTCCTCCATGTGTAATGTGGGGTCTGTCACTGTCTACCACCCCTCCATGTGTAGTCTGGGGTCTGTCACTCTCTACCACCCCTCCATGTGTAGTGCGGGGTCTGTCACTCTCTACCTTCCCTCCATGTGCATTGCGGTATCACACAGCTTAGATACACTAGCTGTTGCATGAGAGCTTTCTGTCCTCCCTGAGCTCATCATCGCAGACATTATTACACATGACAGATCTTGATATAGCAGCTCAGCAGAAAACATCAAACATGATAGGTTTGGGTACGGAGGCTCAGCAGGAGTTATCACACATGATAGGCTTAGATGTATCAGCTAGCTGCACAGTATGTCACAAGATAGGCTTAGATAGAGTTCAGGAACACAGTAATTCCCATATTAGAATTAGACACATCATGTCATCCTATCAGTATCACACATGACAGGCTTAGATACAATGGCACCGAAGACAGTATCACAAATGATAGGCCTAGATACACCAGCTGAGCAGTCCATGTACCTAGAAAGGTTTACAGGAGTCATGTCCCAGTGTTGAGGGAACATGACACCCATAATTGACAACTGTGGGCCAGGACCACTGAGCTGAATATGGGTCAGGGATTTTATAGACTGCATCCAAAAGTGGGAGGATCAGAAATGTTGGAAACTATGTTCACCGAAAGAGAAGGAAACGTTGACAATGATAGAACAAGCTCACATTAAAATGTAAAACCATCCAAAAATGTAATGTCAAATAAATAGACCGAAACGCGTTTCTCCTTTAATTTTTTTTTAATTGAATCCTTCAACTTTTTTAAGAAATCATAAATAGTCTGTTTCCTTCTAAACACATAAAACATTGTCACGGTATTTACAGTTTTTTTTTTCCAAGAGCTTGTTTAAAGGTCATCAAATATATCTACAAGCAAATTGAGGCTCTCGTGGCAGAACGGAGGTAAGACTCGAGTCCTGGTCAGAGGCCAGCACCCAGTCCATGTAATTTTCTTGAATTTTTCCTCATAAAAAGTGCACAATACAGCAAATAAATAATGACTTATATAAATAAATAAAAATAAATTAATTTCTTAATTCCTGGCACATAAATTTTGGGTTTCTTAAAGGGAATGAACATGAAACAAAGGCAACAGAAGCCACAAAGGGAAAGATAATGGACGTAGAGTGTAGATGTAGCACCGGCATGAGGTGAGAACTTAAGATTAAAAGCCTTCAACCTATAGGTTGTGTGGTTTTACGAAATATCTCAGCATCACATTTCTGCTCCATGTCATGTAACCCTGGGCTCCAAAATCCAAGGTAGAATTTTCATCATTGCTCTAGAAATGTTATGTATTATGAAAGGTCTTAAGCGTTTTTGAGTTAATTCGTTCTAAAAGTTAGAATGTCCTGAGTGCATTCAGGAAAGGTGGCCCGATAGCAAATATATAACCATGGTTTCAGTTCTCGATTACCTTCCTACACCTTGTAGGGTGGTGACCTTTTTACCAGTTCTCAATTTTGGAGGAGCCATCTACTTGTCAACACCAACCATGTGGAACTGAATGAACTAGGAGGATAAACATATCCTTCTTTCTGATGGCTCCTTAATGGTATGTACACCCTTGTCCAAAAGGTAGAACTTTATCTGAACAATTAAAATTTCCAAATTCCTAAACTATCTATTCATTAAGGAGCATATTATGTTACCTTTGGCTACGAGATAATCTACATTGCTGTCCTTCATGCTCCTATCTAGAGTAGGTAGTATTGGTTGTTGCATTGAGACTTCCGAATATGAGTTACTTGAAGTTGGAGATATTATACAGTTACCTTTTTTCTATTTGCCATATATTGGTTAAAAGAAAACTTCAAGGATGTCATCTATGTAGTGTAACTACTGGAGTTTTCCATGAGCTCTTAAAGACAGTCTCTTGAATTTGGTAGCCCCTCACTGAAGATGTATCAACCAACCACAAGCAACCAAGACTTGTAGACACAATTCTCCCCATTACCATCCAAATAACAAAGACTAATCAACTAGATATTGACTTTCATATGAAAGGAAAGTGCACATTTGATACTATATATTGTCAGTAAGTAACTTCCTGCCTAGAAACGGACTATTTATTTCACTATACCAATAGTAAACTGTACATGGGAGGTGGCAGTAGTCTTTTGATGGTGCGCTAAAGAGGCCAATAGGTCACGCTATAGAGAACTTATGTTTTAAATATGAGAGCTAGATGATATCAAGGAGACATAAGGATGGATCAATAAATGGAGCTCTAAAGATTCTCCTTTAGGAGAAGGCCACCACCCATGGTTGCCATGATGCTTATGAAGAAGAAGAATTCAAAGGCTCTCACTGATAACGTCCCCATCTTCTAAGACCCCATAGTTATCTATGTTTACACTGCACCTATTTGTCTTGGGAGAGGCATCCTAGCTAAACCAAGTTCTTGTAGACCAACCTTCACTAAACAATGAACAAGTGCAACTTGACTATAAGTCTGGAGTTTTAGCAAGAATTCATGACCATTTATATGGTCTTCAGAGTTCTTTGAAGATGAACAATGGTGTTATTAATAAGTATTGGTCTTGTTTAAACTATATTCATAGGTAGATAGAATTGATGGTCCTAATTCCACATACATATCCCATGAAGTCCATAACAATGAGAAGATGTGACTACGCTTGTGGAATAAGCTTGGTACTGGTGACCAGAATGGGAGATATCTGGATGGCAGGTGCTTTACATTCTACGTTGGGAGGTGGGGACTCTACGAAAATCCATAAGAGAAGATAAAAACATGGCCCCAAAGGTATTCTTCTGTAGTAAAGTCCTAGTCTGAAGCTGAATACAGCAGCATTAAAAGAAAGAGGGTGAGATATAACTCCATTTAGTGCACCTTGAAGCAATCACACATCTAAAACGTGGTTGAGATAGGAGATGTAGCAGATAGCTAGTCGTAGGATCTCAATTTTGGAAAGTTTTTTGTCTGGGGGAAGAGTTGGCAGAAGCTTTCTCAACTCTGCAAAAGCCAAATTAAATGCTTCCACTCGTATGCGTTCCCTTGTAGCATGTGCTGTGCGGTATTTGGCTGTCGCTCTTCTCCGTCTGCGCCTCTCCTCTCTACTTAAGTGCTGAAGCTCTCGTTTTACTGCATCACTCGCTTCGCAAATCCGTGTTTCTCCACATAAACTGATCCCACCTGCGTCATTTAGTCCCCCTCCACCTCCACAATCACTAAACACGGATTCAGTCTCTGAATGAGCGGGGATTTCTGTTTGTTCGGAGTTTAACATCATTCCTCTTTCAAGATTTTTTGATTTTGTCTCTTTGAATTCCCCAGATCAGTAGATAAAGTGCTTCAAGAAAGACAGCGTCTTTTGGATCTCATGGATCACGTTGGAATGTATGGGTTGGCTGTGAAATGTGTCGTTTCAGGCACGTTGCGCTTTTGTGGGCTCTCACAATGCACTTAAGAGGAAAAATTTAACTCATAAAAGTGTTCAGCTGAGATTAAGCTTTTATTTTCCTCTCTGCTCTCTTGTTTTTGTTTTTCCCCCTGGAACAAAAGAGAAATAGAGAGATTATAAAATGGTTCCTTAATGGCTATGAAGGGAGTTGTGCCAGCAAGATAAAAGGTGAATTTAATGAGAATGTGGTAGTATGGTATATATGAGAAGAATAAAACCATACAAACGAATATAAAGCTAAATAACACTTTTGGCAATGTTGTAAAAGGAAAAGCGAGTCAACAGAGGTTTATTCGAAGCACAATAAATCCTTTGGTTTCAAGTATTAATTATATCATGGAAACACAGACACCACACACATAAAAACATCCTTCGCTATGGTCGGAACAATTTTCATATAGTAAGATTGTTCCTATCACAAAAATGAAAAAAAAAAATCTTAACCAATTTTTGCCCCTGCTGCTACTTCAGATAAATTAGTTTATATATTTTCAGAATCATGAAAAATAACTAGTGGCTTGGTAAAAAAAAAAAAAAAGAGTGAAAAATACTCTTCCAACATTTCAAAAGTCGCCAATGATTCTCCCCTCTTGAAATCCACATCTTAGATCAACAGTGAATTAGGCTGTCTTATTTAGTCTATTGTCAATAATAGTCACAATTTCTCTTGAGGTAGGGTGAAAACTCAGGTTATGGTACCATAATGGGGTACAGATTAAGCCCATTGCTTCTCTTTCATGGAATTAAGTTCTTAAAAAATATGGAATAGGAGTATTCTGTAAAGGCATGATATATTATGTTATCTACTATAAACAATTATAAAGTACCCAGGATAGGTATTAAAACATAATGGTTTAGTTGGTAACCAGGCATGAACCATGAGGTGATATTGTACCCATGGCGGGACCAAAAACTGAAATACAATGGCAATTTTAATGTACATTTACTTTGTTTATCCAGTCAAACCAAAGGGACTATATATTTTTATATATCACTGGAAGTCAACTTATGCCAACAACAACGCTCATATTCATAAAAGTATAAAGACTAATTCAATACTTGAAGTCCCAGGCTATAGCAGAATGGCTCTCTGCAAAATTACATGTACCTAAAAAACATGTACCTAAATAAAAAATTAGAGGCATCAAAGATATAGGGATAGATAGACATTTCAGCCACAGTAAGCCTTTATCAAGCCTGAAATACAAATAATACAAATTCAGCCCTGTGCATTTCAGAAGTCTAGACAAACTGGATATCTCTAGTTGGAACAGTCAGAGTAGCCATAATGGTTATCTCACAGGTTTCCCAGATTTGACAAAAAATACAATTCAAGTACTTATAGACACAAGAAGCAGTACCTATAGGAACAGGGCAAAAATATCTATGTACACATGCACACTATCATGCATTAGTCAGGAAAATAAGATGTCATAGTAATGGCAAATATATTATGTGTCAGGGAAAGGTGGCGGAACAATAATGGAGAGAAAATAACCCAGAAACAAGCCTGGAACAAGGGAAAGATGAATGACAGGCCAAAGAAAAATGTGCTGATATCACAGTCAAAGATTATTTTGAGAGTGAAGTGTCTTCTCCTCTCACACTAAGTGGAGCTGACGGGGAGGACAAATGAGAGGGATAGAACCAAGCACCCAAAGGCACTGGCCGGAGCCCGGGGAGAATGCAGCCCATTTCATAAAGATAGATGTAAATGAAAATGCATTTTTCTCTCTGGGGTCTCATGAGACAGGACAGGTGGTGGATGGATGGGAAGAAGAGACATAGGGAGGGGGATGGAGAATAGGTCTGGGGTGGGGGGGTATATTAAATTATCCCGTATGTCACAGATTCTACCACTGGAGACATATGGAACCCAACACAGCTGTTTGTGCAATGTGTCTGAAAAGGTCTCAACTCTATGTGGGTCCCAGTGGGAATGTGACACAGATAGACGCTCCTCCTAGTATACTCTCTTCTCCACCCAAGTAAACCGCAATGTAAGTCTCTCTCTCTATCTACAATATCTATCTATCTATTATCTATCTATCTATCTATCATCAATCTATTATGTATCTCATCTATCTTTTATCAATCTATATATTAGCTAGCTATCTAATATCTACCTATCTACTATCTATCTATTATCTATCTATCTATCTCTCTATTATCTATCTATTATCTCTATCTATTATCTAGTTCAGAAAGATGAAGGCAGCACTCCAGTAGAAAAAATAAGAGTATTTTATTGGCCCATGTGCGACGTTTCAGTCCAAAGTGTGGACCTTTCTCAAGCAGTTATAAAGTGCAAATGCATACATATATATAGTGGATTGAACAAGCAAAGAAATTTATAACAATCAGTGAATAATATTAAATATGAAGCTAGTACAAGATTCACAGAAAAAAGACCAATCAAAAAAGGCGCAGTGATGTATGTATGCACTTTATAACTGCTTGAGAAAGGTCCACACTTTGGACTGAAACGTCGCACATGGGCCAATAAAATACTCTTATTTTTTCTACTGGAGTGCTGCTTTCATCTTTCTGGACAATAGCATGAGGTTTGGTATATACCTGGAAGGATTTTTTGCACCCTCTGTCTTCTTTTGGTGCTGCTTTTTGTTTTCTTTTTCTATATTATCTAGTTCATCTATTATCTGTCTCTATTATCTATCTATTATCTATCTATTATATATCTATCTACTATCTATATCATATCTACAGTATATATCTATTTAATCGATCGTCCTTTAGCCAACAAGTTTTTCAAGTCACCTAACTTACTTGTGTTGAGATGTTACAGTTTAAGGTTTCCTGTTTGGAAGCACCTGGAAAAGTCACATCCACTGGTTGTCAGTGACTATAATGGAAAGTAACTGCAGGCGAACTGGGGGATGAGAAATGCTGGCGGCTATACAATGTTCTCTTAATCTGCCATAAAGTCTAAATTTCATGCTTTACCTAGCACCAACAGCTGGGGTTAATGTTAACCTGTTCAATGCTGCGGTCCATCAATATAGGCAATGATTATTTGCATGATGCATAACACATAGGAAAAAAAGCAAGATATATATTAGAACAAAAGATTAAATAACTAATAGAAAGATAGATAATAGATAGATAAATAGATAGATAATAGATTAATAGATAATAGATAGATAATAGGATAGATAGATAATAGATAGATAGATAGATAATAGAAATAGATAATAGATGATAGATAATAGATAGATAGATAGAGAGATAGATAGATAATAGAGAGATATATAATAGAGAGATAGATGATAGATAGATAATAGGATAGATAGATAGATGATAGATAGATAGATAGATAATAGAGATAGATAATATATGATAGATGATAGATAGATAGATAATAGAGAGAGATAATAGATGATATATAATAGATAGATAGATAGATAGATAGATAATAGAGAGATATATAATAGAGAGATAGATGATAGATAGATAATAGGATAGATAGATAGATAGATAATAGATAGATAGATAGATAATAGAGAGATATATAATAGAGAGATAGATGATAGATAGATAATAGGATAGATAGATAGATAGATAGAGAATAGATAGATAGATAGATAGATAGACAGATAATAGAGATAAATAATAGATAGATAGATAGACAGACAGATAGATAATAGAGAGATAATAGATAGATAATAGAGATATATAATAGATAGATCGATAATAGAGAGATATATAATAGAGAGATAGATGATAGATAATAGGATAGATAGATAGATAGAGAATAGATAGATAGATAGATAATAGAGATAAATAATAGATAGATAGATAGACAGACAGATAGATAATAGAGAGATAATAGAGATATTTAATAGATAGATAGATAATAGAGAGATAATAGATAGATCTATGTATGTTTCATTATATTCTTTCTTTTTCTGCCTGTCTATCTTCCTATTCAGCTCTTCCTTCCTTTTTCCTTCTTTCTTTGACTTTCTTTGTTTCTTACTTTCTTTCTCAAATCCATCCATTTCTCTATATATCTATAGAGGCAGCAGTAGGGTGAACTGTATGGATTATTCTGCCCCTTGTACATCCTCTCCATCCTCAGATCAGATACGGGGCCTTGTATTTGCCATTTAAAGTAAGTGCTGCTTCTCCCTGGCGAATGGCTCCAGATAATACCGTATATCACCCCCCCTCTCTCCATCTTATCCCATGGTGACATGTAGGTAGGCGGAGGGGCTGCTGATGATTAATGGGCGCACCTATTGTCAGGAGGAAAACAGGATAAATATGGCCTCTTTTCTGTAGGAGACCTGGGAATTTCATCTGATTACCGTGGCCGAGCGCTCCGGATTGTAGGGCACGTCGCTAACCACTAATACAATCTTACAGATTGGATTCTACAAACACTGAGGGGATTAAGGTGTAAAATTCGCCGAGGAAAGAAGACATTATTTCATTTCAGCAGACACCATCTATAACAGTTGTCATCATCGAGTTACATGTGTGTACAACTATATATATATTTATGTATGTCCATTGTCAGAGCTCATCTGTTATTAATAAAGTTTAGTAAAAAAAACAAACAGTAAAATCAGTCCAATACTCCGACTAACTTTTTAACCTATTTTAATTTGTTAAGCTCATTTTCTTTATCACTCCGGGGACCCAATCTCGGATTTGAGAAGTCATTATGACCACTGAAAACTCAACAGGAAGTTAAGTGTGCGCTGCAAAAAACATTCCCCCTTAGGGCCCAATGGGCATTTAAAGAGGACCTTTTGTTTTTGCATTTCTTTCTGAGAATTGGTAGAATTAAAAAATATAAATAAATAGTTTAGAAAAATCCTAAAATACATTTTTGGAAATCAAAAAGGTTGAGATGAACTAAATTTAGGTAGAATTAAAGGAAAAAAGTCACCGGGTCTAAAGTGTAAAGTTTTTGCTCTTATTTTATTCCCAATGCTCCCCTGAGTATTCAGTTTTTTTTTTGTTTTTTTTTTAAATCCTCTATAAGGTTCCAGAGATGTGAACCTTTTCATTAAGGGCTAATTTCTATGGTCTTGTATCATGGGGGCGTGTCTTTTTGGCTGCTTTGCATAATAAGCACCACCCTCTTAGTAATGACCATAAAAATTAGCACTAAATAAAAATGCCCATATCTCAGGAGCCTTATGTTGGATTAAAAAAAAATAAAAAAAATAGTGCAGTAGCGAGAAAAAACTAATAATAAAAACGGACCATTTGATGGGTCCTATTTTTTACCATTAATTTTACTTATATTTAGGATAGGTCAACATTTTGACCCGAAAATTTTTTTTTATGACTTTTCAAAATGTTTTCTACCAATTTCCAGAAGAAAATGTGAAAAAAAAATGGGTTGTGCTTGATGAGGTAGCTTTTTTTTTTTAATGAGTGAGGTAGCTCCACACTTGGCTCATTAGTGTGGACAATGGGATTAATGTATTGAAATTTCTCTGATGGGATTTTGCCGGCTGACAGAGTAACGCGTGTTGTAAAGTTGAACAACCTTCGTTTTTTTTTTTTTTACTCCTGCATCATACTCGATCCGGAAAAACTGCGCTCTATGAAATGAAATGTAAGAGGCATCCGGTTTATACCGGCTGCGAGCCTCCATATATAAGCAATCACACGGCCCACTGGAGCCTCGTTAGAGGTGTTTATTGCTTAATGAAATGTGAGCTTCTGAAAAAAAAAAACTACAGTGACAGAACAAGGAAAGTTGGGATTTAACGAGATCCGAGGAAATTCCCTAATTGCTTGTAAATCCATATAATGGAGTGAAGTTAGGGGGGTTTACGGACATTTCCAGGTTGTAGAACAGTCGTGAGATCTAAGGGGTTAATATAAATTTAAAGGGGAAAAATAATGTTATTTTCATAATTTTACCAAAAATTTCGTTATTTTTCCCCACAAATGTACTTTTATTATAGTTATATTTTATACTATTTGTATTTATGTATTTAAAGGTATTGTTATATAGTCGAAGTTTTACAGCTTTTTATTGTTATACTTTGAACTTTTTTTTTTAAAGCAACTTTTGGTTCAGAAAGAAAATAGGTGACATGGGAAACAAAACTTCTTTTTTTTATCTAATTTTGTATTTTACTTAAAATACGTTAATAACTGAAAGGATTTTCTTACAGTTTCACTTTTTAAGGTGAAAAATGTGGTTGAGATGACACCATAAATCAATTTATATGGGAAATTATAAATAATTCAACTGTTACAAAATAAAACAAAACAAAAAATGTTGCTTGTAAAAAATTTTTGTTGGTCAGCTGAAAACTTTTAACCTTTAAAAATAACTTTTTTTTCATTATTGAATTGAAGAATCTCATATTGTGTAAATTGTTTTGAAAGCTACATTCAACAGGCAAAAAGATCTGAAAGGATTGTCAGGCTGACATACGGCTCAATGCTGAATCACCCATCTGTCACAAGTTAGGGGTTTGTCAATGATCAATTGTACAGAATCTGTCATTGTCCCTTTGTGTCCAATGTAACCTCTGCAACCTTTGAAACTCATGTGTGGATAGATAGATAGATAGATAGATAGATAGATAGATAGATAGATAGATAGATAGATAGATAGATAGATAGATAGGAGATAGATAGATAATAGATAGATAGATAATAGATAATAGATGATAGATAATAGATAGATAATAGATATATAGATAATAGATAGATGATAGATAATAGATAGATAGATAATAGATAATAGATGATAGATAATAGATAGATAATAGATATATAGATAATAGATAGATGATAGATAATAGATAGATAGATAGATAGATAATAGATGATAGATAATAGATAGGTAATAGATAGATAGATGATAGATAGATGATAGATAGATAGATAATAGATAGATGATAGATAATATATAGATGATAGATGGATAGATAATAGAGATAGATAATAGATGATAGATAATAGATGATAGATAATAGATAGATAGATAATAGAAAGATGATAGATAGATAGATAGATAATAGATAGATAATAGACAGATAGATGATAGATAAATAGATAATAGATAAATAGATAGATAGTAGATTATAGATAGATAATAGATGGTAGATAGATAGATGATAGATAATAGATTATAGATAAATAGATAATAGATGATAGATATATGATAGATAATAGATAGATTATAGATAGATAATACATAGATAATAGATGGATAATAGATATATAATACATAAATAATTTATAGATAGATAATAGATAGCTAGATAATACATAGTTGATAGATATATAAATATATAGATATATAATAGATAATTGATAGACAGATATAGATAATAGATAGATAGATAGAAAGATAGATAGAAAGAAAGATAATAGAGAGATACTTAGATAGATGAATAGATAGATGATAGATAATAGATAAATAATAGATAAATAATAGGTAGATAATAGATAGATAGGTAGATACATAGATATTAGTGATAGTCATATAGATAGAATGAGACAATATAGAATTATACCTGTAATTATTATTGATAATAACATACTTACAATACTAATACTAATAATATCATTAGGAACTAGGACTAAACAAATATATAATTTCTGATATGAAAGCATCAGATGGATAATACAATATAGAATGGAGCACGTAACATGAGATGGTAATCTATGATCCCTGTATGTCACCAGGACTCTGTATTTCATCGTCATTTGCCAAATGTTATTAGATTTACAGATTATAGGTTTATAGAGACGGCTGAATAATGATACCATCATCATTATTATTATTATTACGCTGTAGTTGGCCACCGTCCAGGCTCGGCCTCCGCACACACACGTTGCTATGTCTAGATTGTAAGACCCTCTGACAAGGATACTCGTTTCTTTGTTTCTCTGTCATATCATCTGATTTTATACTAAATACACAAATGAATGATAAAACATGGGAGACCCAATCACCGGGACATTGCAGGTCATCAGTGGCAGATCCCGCTGTGACTGACAGCTGTCATTCACTACATGATAGGCATGTCACATTGGCATCTGTTCTGCTGGGAGTTAACTGTTTAATGGCTGTCAGGATAAGGAGTACCGGGCTCAGACTGCGGCCTATGGCAATGTGGGAGATTGTGTTTTGGTGCCGAACGTTGTTTGTTGTTGTCAGTTGAAAGGAAACCACCCCAGACGGGGAGGAAGCATATGACAGCAACACTAAGCGACTCTGACAGATGCGGGGTGAGGACCACTGCCATCCACTTGCTAAAGCACATCCAGAAACTTTCCACACAAAGGGACTTGTTAACCCTTGTTGGCTAGAGAATATAGCTGACAGATAGATAAGAGATAGATAAATAAAAAGATAATAGGTAGATAGATAATAGATAGATAAGAGATAGATAAATAGATAATAGATATATATATAGATAATAGATAGATAAGAGATAGATAAATAGATAATAGGTAGATAGATAGATATAATAGATAGATAATAGATAGATAATAGAGATAATAGATAGATAGATAGATAGATAAATACATAGATAATGTATTGATAATATATAGATAATAGATATATATATAGATAATATATAGATAGATACAGATAGATAGATAGATAGATATAGATAATAGATAGATATGGGATAGATAGATGATAGATGACAGGTAAATAGATAATAGATAGATAGATAATAGATAGATGATAGATATTAGATAATACATAGATAAATAATAGATAGATGATAGATAGATAGATAGATAGATAATACATAGATAAATACATCCCAATAGACAGATATGAGATCAATAGGTGGAAATAGATATACATTCATATATAATAGTAGATAGAAATAAATGAATTGATGGATAGATAGATACTTATACTAATGGAAAAACAGATACATTGAGAGATAGATGAAATGATAGACAGACAATGGATATGACAGCGATAGATAGATAGATAGATGATAGATAGATGATAGATTGATAGATAATAGATAGATGAAAGATAGATAATAGATAGATAGATAATACATAGATAAATAATACATAGATGATAGATAGATAGATAGATAGATAATGCATAGATAAATAATAGATGATAGATAGATAATAGATATATATTAGATAATACATAGATAAATAATAGATAGATAGATGATAGATAAATAATAGATAGATAATACATAGATAAATACATCCCAATAGATAGATATGAGATCAATATTTGGAAATAGATATGCATCCATAGATAATAGAAGATAGATAGAGATAAATAAATTGATGGATAGATAGATAGATAGATAGATAGATAGATAGATAGATATCTATAGATGGATAGATAATAGATAGATAATAGATAGATAGATATAATAATAGATAAAAGATATGACTGTAATGTCAGATAGATATAGATAATTCTGAGATGAATAGATATAATACGACATGATATGATTATGAGCCTATGAAGAGCTGTACAGATGGACAGATACAATACAGATATTTTATAGACAGATAAGTAGATAATTCTGTGTTCTATTATTTTATTGTGAACTCTCCACATTGCCTTCTTGACCACCCTTTTCCCCTTGTGCAGACCCCCGGCCCTTACCTGCACATGGCCGTGTCACGCTGGCGGCGGCCCCCTCCTCAGGTATCCATGTATGCCGGGAGTAGTGTCAGGTAAAGTTTCCTTCTTCAGGTCCAGGGGGGAAGAAGTTTGTGTCCTGAGCTCCTGGACGCACATATAGGACAGCCGTACGCATACACCCATGTGTATAGGAGCCCCATATATTTATATATATAGGGTGACACGGAGCACACCACATGAGGAAGAGGTGGCGGCGCTCATTGGCCACGGCAGAGCCTTCCATCATACATATTAAACAGCTGGGATGGCACGACATTGGCTGGCAGGATGGGAAAGCCCTGGGGATGGGAGAGGGAGGCGTTGGAACGGCTCCTGTGACTTGGCTGAGGGGCAGAGGGAGAGGACCAAGACTGGCTGGGGGATGAGGACATCTGTTCGGCATGCATATTTCATAAAGAGAAGGAGGGAGAGGGATACACAGGCCGGAGACAGTCAATCAGGGGAAAGTGACAGACGGGGTGAGCTGCCACATTATAACCCCCTATAAGAGAGAGACACTAAACTACTGCTCTGTTGGGCACCATTCCCTCTTGTGACTGAGTTTTAGGACTTTATTGAGAACCTCAAGTTTGATTTCGGACACTAACATGTTTCATAGCAGGAGTTATCGCACCGTGGCACCCTCCATGGCATCACACATTTTTTATATACCGCCAGATAATGAACTCCCCCCTCTGCCTGTAATATAATTATCATTACTTTACGGAGGACATGAGTTATACAGGAAATATCTTTTCTTTCTAAATTAGTTTTTTCCTAATATTGCGCTTTGCCATTCAGCTTTAATTATTTAAACACTTGGAAATGCGTTGCGCCTTCATGTCAGGGTACCGTGGTGACAAAGCAGCGAGGATAGGGTTGTGAATGCCTGTGGCACTGCAAGCAAGGTGAAGGCCAGAAAGAGGTGAGAGTACAGCAGGCAAAGGGTTAAATGTGTTTTTACCAGAGACTTAGAAGGGACAGAGCGATGCTCTGCAGATTTGTGAAGTAATCACGGGTGAAATAGTCTGCAGAATATATCACTATGTTATAGGTAGAAGGGACAGAGCGATGCTCTGCAGATTTGTGAAGTCATCGTGGGTGCAATAGTCTGCAGAATATATCACTACGGTAAGACGAAACAGAGCGATACTCTGCAGATTTCTTAAAACAGTAGGGTAATAATCTGCAGAATATGTCATTATGTATCTGACAGGAATCGACGCAAAAGGAGACAGGCCATGAGACTGCTATGGCGCCCATGAACTGGAAGGCTTTTGGCACCCACTTCTACCAAAATCCACTGTTTCTGTACGTGAGCAGTCATGAAAATTGTTAAGGATCCATACGTGTCAAGTGTCAGCCGTTTTACACAACAGATACCAACTAGTAACTGCTGTGATTGGAGCTAGCTCTGATCCCAACAGTTTAAGCCCCTTAGATGCCTTGGTGAACAATGACCATGGCATCTAAGGGGTTAGATGTCTCCATTTAATGTGAGGGGTTGTTACATGACACGGAGCCCCAATACGGTCCTTCACTATGTGACTCCCTAGATTTCTAAGTACACCTCCTAGTGTGGAGGGAGAGGAGACAGAACAATGTTCTGCAGTTTTCAGTGGTGTAATAATTTAGAAGAATTTAACAGTACCTATCTGATACAGGAGGAGGAGAGGGGGAAAAGCGATGTACGGCAGATCTGTAGAAAAACACAGAATTAGGTATGAAGGCTGCGATTTCCCTAGAGGTGAGTGATGACATCAGAGTATAATTCAGGAGGAGATCACTGGAGCGTCACCTCCTGCATAATTATACACCAAATAATTCATAATATGGGCCGAGCGGGTGCACCCTCCCATTAATCGCCATGCTCCCTTGTCACACCAGAGTGTTACAGTAGAAAAAAAATGAGAGATCAGTTCACCACCTAAATAGTTGTGATCCAAGATCATTTGGGGATGACCAGCCTTTAAAGCAGGTGTGGCATGCGGAGTAACAAGATGGGCCCCAGATCAAGTAGCTCCAGTGATCCATTAAGTAGTGGACTCTCAAAGAAGGTCTTGGGAAATCATACACTAAGGTCAATAGGTAGCTAACCAAGAAGGTCTTAGTAAATTGCCATGATGACTATATTAATCATAAGAGAAGCCACCATCAGGAATTTCAAGACCCCATAGCCAAATCGTATGGGCCTCTGACCCAAGAAATTTGCCCCTTTTTGTTTAGCACAGTCATTACCCACAGGCTGTGGAGGAGGCTCAGCTCTTGGGCCCACTACATACATCTGGTACGCCCATCCATCATACAGATGTTGCTTAGGGGTTAAAGGGTAATAACTCCACCTACAGCATGGACTTTGAAACCACTAATGGAATTTTTTTTGTTGTAGTTCATACACATCAAAATTATAGGAAGCAAATTTCGGTGTGGAATATGCTCAGATGAGCTGTGAAAACTGCATCAGGTAGCTGATCGCACATTAACCTTATTGAATGGGGCTCATATTCTCAGCTCTTGTGTAGATTCACAGCTCTTTAAAGTGAAAATAGTCAACAGATATCTGAGGTTGAGACTAAAGCTGACTTACACATTAGAGGGCCGTCAGCTGAATGATGCTTTACTTGGTCGAGCATTCCTGTGTTCTCTATAAAAAAGCTGCCGATAGAGATCTTTCCCAGAGAACAAAACAATCAGCAGTCCAAATCGAATATTCTCCTCCCTTCCTCACACAGGACTATGAAACTTATAATGATGCTGGAGGAGGTGGGCCTAAAGTGTCAAGTTATTGGTGTATTTGGCTAAAGCTGGGACGGTATAATTTAGCCTTGACAGTAGGATATGGGTTCACCACACTTTAGTATGTCAAACAGAGGTTGGTGGTCACTGGTCTCATTTATTTCTACATTTGGTACGGGCCCCTGATAGCAGTACTGCCCTTATTGTGGCACTGACCATAAAGCCTTAGAAATATCACATTTGTAGGTCAACAAGTAGAGCAACATCTACCCAAGTACCACCTTAGAAAGGTCACATCTACCAAAACATGTAGCCAACCAAAGTATTAGTAAATTTCCATCGTCTACTAGAGCTTCAGAAAAGATCACAAGATCACATGAATACATAAACATCTACTCAACTGCTCAAAGATCAACTAGTAGACCAACCTGTGGTTATCCTTTGTAAAAAAAAAAATCTCCATTTAGAAATTCTTAGAGAAATGTTTAGCTTAGGAGAACTTCAGGAATTCTCATACTTTCATGAGTAAATCTGAGACATAAAGGACTTGTGGTATCCTAAACCCACAAGAACATTAATGGAGCTGTCTCATCATGACTTCTGGTTCATAGAGCTACTTGATTATCATTTGAGTAATTAGCGTTCTAACAGAACATTGCGTCTTGTGAGACAGAGCTGAACATTCTCTCTTCTCCATTGATCTCTTAATACAATGGGTCATTTATTAAAAGCCTGACAGATTGTCATCTTCTCCAACCTGTTGTCCTAAAAGAGGTTCTTCTGTGCTTTCCTTGTTTTTCACAGTTGTTTTACAACCAACTACATCTCAATTAAACACTTACTTTTTTGTTAAGCCAAGATCAGATGTGGCTGATTTAATGTTCAATGTTTACCCTTTTGCAAATTTTTTTTTTCTATAAAATTTTGGGTAATTTTGCATGTGGTCTTCAATGCTAAATGATGGGTTTTTAATATTCTTTTTTTTTTGTTTTATTGACATCTAGTAAAAATTATTTATGGAGTTATCTAATTAAAAGTGCCAGTTGTAGGATTTACTCAGTTTAAATTAAAATACATAGTGAAAGGTCTTTTTTAAGTCTCAGGCTTTAAATATTTCATAACATACTCCATTTAAAAAGGAAATTTTACCTAATTTTGTATTAAGATGGAGACATGACAGAAGACAAAACCACTAAAAAAAAACATTACTCTGAAAATAACATGTCAGAAGATAATATGACTAAGGGGACAACTGTTGTGAATTCTGTGGCAGAGCTCCCTCCTGTGGTCACAAGTGGTACTTCGGCTGATTCTCTCTGTAAGCTTCCATTGGTGGAGGGAAGTGGTACTGCGGCTTCTGAGTTTCCTCCCTCAGGTGATGTGGTGAGGTCGTTAGGTGCTGCTCTACTTAACTCCACCTAGTGCTTTGATCCTGGCTTCCTGTCAATGTTCCAGTATTGGACTTGTTTTCCTCCTGGATCATTCCTGTGGCCTACTGTTCTGCATAGCTAAGTTTTCCTTTGCTATTTTGTTTGCTTTTCTTCTGTCCAGCTTATCTATTTGTTTGCTGGAAGCTCTGGGACGCAGAGGGTGTACCTCCGTGCCGTTAGTTCAGTACGGAGGGTCTTTTTGCCCCCTTTGCGTGGTTTTTAGGGTTTTGTGTTGACCGCAAAGTTACCTTTCCTATCCTCGCTCTGTTCAGAAAGTCGGGCCTCACTTTGCTAAATCTATTTCATCTCTACGTTTGTCTTTTCATCTTACTCACAGTCATTATATGTGGGGGGCTGCCTTTTCCTTTGGGGTATTTCTCTGAGGCAAGGTAGGCTTATTTTCTATCTTCAGGCTAGCTAGTTTCTCAGGCTGTGCCGAGTTGCATAGGTAGCGTTAGGCGCAATCCACGGCTGCCTCTAGTGTTGTTGGATAGGATTAGGGATTGCGGTCAACAGAGTTCCCACGTCTCAGAGCTCGTTCTATGTTTTTGGATTATTGTCAGATCACTGTATGTGCTCTGACCTCTATGTTCACTGTGGTACTGAATTGCCTAATCATAACAGACAACCATTTCACCAGACATCATTCATGGAACAACATGTAAGAAGATAACATCACTCAGAAGGTAATATGTGTCTTGGGTCTCCTGCTTGTCGCTTCTTAGGTCTTGCAAGTGTGAGAGGCAGAACCAGGGCCATATTCATGGCTGAGTTTCCATACTTTAACACGCCCTGGTCTCCCATCACATGAAAATAGTGTCCCCTCCGCAGCATGCCTTCCACTTCACCTTTTGTATCGTCAGGGTCCCATCGGGCTGGCTGAAGATCCACTGTTGACTCTGTTGCACACAAAGACACAGAGTCCATTTCAAACTTCAAATGCAAAACTTTACACACAGCATGTGCCCGGGATGGACCGTATCATACTGTTCCTCAGCGTCCTCCCTGTTCAGACTCTCTGCGCTTGGGGGTTCCCTCAGCTGTTTCTGTGGGCATCAGCCCATGCGATGATCTGCCGCATGGTTAGCGCCATACCCTTCTTTACTGCTGTGACTTCTCCTGCAGCTCCAAATCTTACCAACGCTGTCAATGCTGCTGATCCGGCCAACTGGCCCTGAATGGCTGGGCTTCCCCCTTAACATTACGTGGTCACTGTTCGGTCCCGGCATTGAGCCCATTGGGACTGTCTGGGTGCTCAGGCCCTCCTGAGCTGTTCAGCTCCCAGGCTTCTCTGCCCCCTACCAGGAAATCATCCTATCTTATCCCACAGTGGCTTCTCCTAAATTAACTATTAACAGGGTACTGGCTGCTAAACTATAAGGTGCTCCCTCTAGTGGACCGGTTAGTTGACTTTGCTTTCCCTAGCCAGATAACATACAAATATATATACATCACATTACACCCAGCAGCATACAGGAAACTGACAATATTTACATTACATTAACTAGTAAAAGGGAAGGGGTACAAGACAGTCCTGGTGCACCCCTTACATTCCCCCTTCCTTTAATTATAGTCGCCCCTGACAATTTAGTGCAAAATTATACTCCACTCAGGGAGGTAAACGGTTAAACGAGGTAGTCCATCTTTCAACACAGTCAAAGGTGCCATCATCACCCGTCGCAGAAAGTCTAATGGCTCACATGGGAGCCAGTTATACAAAAAAAACACATCTGTGGTTAGCAAAAGTCCATGCTCCACAACAACATCCTTTTTTTCAGTGGTGCCTGGCGCACAGTCCTCCAAATGACAACTACAGTTTATTAAACTCCGATCCCGATCACCGGACTCAAGTATGTACACCAACATGACCCTTCCATTGTGTCCACAGTCCTTTGGGGGCTCCCCCTTCCTTTGTGCAGAGTGCTACCCTTTGCTGGTATGTGCTTACTGTCCTGAAAGCAGTCTGTGATGCAGTCCAAGGGGCATATTCCTGCTGTCCAGCAGAAGGGGCACAACAGGCACAATAAAAAAAAAAAACTGATTCATCAATACGTTTTTTGTGACTCGTTCCAGTCACACTACCCCCCATCCTTTGGCATGATCAGGGCTCTATTTCCATAGCCATAGGGACGCGGAACAGTCCCAAAACTTAGTACAGTGCAATGAGCACAATGTCCTTTCATCCAGCACATAGTCATAGTTCAACGGCACGTGTCCCATGCCACTCCATCACAACTGTTCCATGCTCGGGTACGAGCTGTAGAGGACTCTGCAGCTGCAGAGTCTGTAGGCTGCCAGGATGCAAAAGAGGCAGTACTGGAGGTGATGGTAGATGAAGCACGGGGCACCGATTGTTCACGCCTCGGGCAGGTGTACAGCTCTGAGTCATCATCCTCAGTACACAGAGTCATTACCACCGCAAAATAGCCCCTTGGGCAGTCTTCTTTATAGAAGGAGGCCCAGTCCCCTTCTACTAAGGGTCTCCCGAGCTTGATGGAGTCAGCATTGACATAAACCTTTTCACTAGTTCCCGCCTCTCATATGAAACTGTATCATTGATCAATGTTGGTGTGGACCAACTGCCCATGAAAACGGCACCCGGCCATAGCGCCTTCTCCGTGTCAGCGCAGCTGGGCCCAGATTTCCTTCTCTTGCTGTTTCTTTTGTTCAATAATGCCTGTAATCCAGGTGGACTGACCAGGGGATGGGAATGGACCTTCCACTGCCTTATGAAAATTGGAAGTGTCCAGTGCTAACCCTGCACCAGATGTGGGTCTAGTCTCCTACTCCCGATGGCCACGGGATGGATCAAGAGACTCACTCCTCGAGATAGGAAGCCTAGGGACAGCCTGGCCTGGAGGAGCAGAAGGCTGCGGTAGTGACCAATGTTTTGAGGTCAAGGGCCGAGGTGCGCTATTGTCCTCTGTGGTCCGGCCGCACCCGTCCCGCGATTGGTGGAACCCTCCAAGGACGCTGCTGCACAGTTTGGCTCCCGATGATGAAATCCCGGCTGGACATCACTTCCGATTCAGGCTCCTCCGGGGCTTTCATTGGTTCTGGTCCCCGCTGTTAGTGGAGAACTGGCTCAGAGCAAAGGGGTTCTGCTTCCCGATGCTTCAATTCCCGCTGATGGCATTCCTTCTCGGTCATCGTTGAAGTTCCGGCTCCGTGACCCATTGCTCCTGCTTGGCCTTCACTTCCGGAGATGGTACCCATGGACGGTGTTCTGGCCCCAGCAGCCACCAGGAATTCTCCTCCACAGGTACCGGGAACAGCAGTGTCACCTCTTTGTCACCCGGGTTGGGCCTTCTCTTCCTTCTGCCGCCTGTCCCACTCTATGCGGCCTACTCCCTCTGCAGTGACGAGCGCAGGAGTGGTGCATCGCTTCCAGTGACGTGTCTCATAATGTCACCGCGCAGCAGCACGCAGGGTTTGCTTGTGGGCCCCACCGGTTCCAAGGTGAGGTCAATTCTGGCCACTCCACCAATTTCCTAGTAGCATGTGTAAGAGGGCGAGGCATTCTCCTCCTGTGGCGCACCCTTCATGGGTGGGAAAAGGGATGTGGTGGGACAGATATTTGCGCCATACCTGGGGGGTCACGCCCATGAAGGGTGAAGTCATAGTTGTCATTCTCCCTGTTGGCGCCAACGTCTGCCATGTTTAGAGCTACCATCTTTTCCATCACCACGTCAGTAACATTCAAGGTTCAAGACAAGTCCAGTATATCAGTCACATCCAGTTTTTCAGTAACATCTGCAACATCTTCATCTTTACTTTTTCTGGTCACATCAACATCTACGGCATATTCCCACACAGCGTGGTTATGGGATCCTGCCGCAATAAGCCAAGTGTGAGAGGCAGAACCAGGGCTGTAGTCAGAGCTGAGTTTCCATACTTTAATATGCCCTGGTCTCCCATTACATGAAAATAGTGTCCCCTCTGGAGCATACCCTCCGCTTCACCTTCTGTACTGTCAGGGTCCAATCGGGCTGGCTGAAGATCCACTGCTGCCGCTGTTGCACACAAAGACACAGAGTCTGTTTCAAGCTTCAAATGCAAAACTTTACTCTCTTGATTTCACAGCACATCCATATTCCTTACAGCTTCAACAACAGATTCCACAATGCACATATCTCTCTCTTTCCCTGTACTCCTTTCCTTGTCACATAGCATGTGCCCGGGACGGACCGTATAATACTGTTCCTCAGCGTCCTACTTGTTCAGACTCTCTGCGCTTGGGGGTTCCCTCAGCCATTTTGTGTCACTGCTGCTGTTCTGCTGCTGATCTGGCCAGCTGGCACTGGATGGCTGGGTTTCCCCCTTAACGTTACGTGGTCACTGTTCGGTCCTGGGCATTAAGACCGTCGAGATTGTCTGGGCACTCAGGCCCTCCTAAGCTGTTCAGCTCCCAGACTTCTTTGCCCCCAACCAGGAAATCCTCCTTTCTTATCCCACAGTGGCCCCTCCTAAATTAACTATTAACAGGGTACTGGCTGCTAAATTATAAGGTGCTCCCTCTTGTGGACCGGTTAGTTAACTATGCTTTCCCTAGCCAGATAACATACAAATATATATACATCACATTACACCCAGCAGCATACAGGAAAATGACAATATTTACATTACATTAACTAGTAAAATGGAAGGGGTACAAGACAGTCCTGGTACACCTCTTACACAAGGTCATGACATTGTTGGGCCAGTGCCATCTCCAGAGCACTTCTGACTAGAGTTGAGCGACCTTGACCTTTTTAGAGTCGAGCCGGGTTTCGCGAAACCCGACTATCTCAAAAGTCGGGTCGAGTGAAATCGGCCGATTATGACGTAAAGTCGGGATCGACCGAAACACGAAACCCAATGCAAGTCAATGGGGCAGCATAGTCGGCAGTGAGTGGGGGCCAGGAAAACACCTAGAGTGCCCATTTTAATGTCAAAACCATCCATTCTTCTTAATGAAGCTTGTCAAGCATAATTTACCTTATAATAATTGGAAGGCATTTGAAATTGGGGGTCATTTGGCTAAAGTTGTGGTGGGTAGGGCTGGTTCAAGTAATTAGTGGGCCCAGGAAATCTGGACCACGTCACGGCAGTGGAGCAGGGAGAGGTAAGTATTTCAACTTTGCAAGTGCTGTGAACCTGAGCAAGCAGGGGGGGCCCACTCGTTGGCGTTGGCACTGGCACAGGGCCCCTCAAAGTACAGCTATGTGTTTGCACGGCGGGGGCGCCTCCCACCGGCAGCAACACTTTTGCGTACTATGAGAGGCCCTGTGCCAGTGACGTCGCCAACTAGTATTCCTCCCCCCACCTGATGAAGGAACCTGCACTTTCATCTGCACCTTCCTCTTTGTCCCCGTGTAAGGTGGTATGGTATGCGGGAAGAGCAACCTGACTTTCAGCAGGGTCACAATGTTGTTGTGTAGCGTGCACGGGGAATGTTGCGTTATGGGTCAATGTACCAGCAGACTCATCTATCACTGGCTGGGCAATGGGCAGGATGAGGAGGAAACACAGATATAGGCCCAAAGAATAAAGTTGGCTAAATGCAGTTCAAAATTGGTAACACAGGAATAACCAGGGGGCATTGCAGTGGAGGACAACTGGAATGAGAGGCTGACACAGAGAGTAGGCCCAAATCAGTAAGTAGTCGAAATGCAGTTCAAAATTGGCAACCGTAGTAAACAGGCGGCACAGCTTTGTTCAGTGGAGGAGAACAGCAAGGAGTGGCAGACACCGATAGTAGGCCCCAACCCAACTAGTAGGCCAAATGCAGTCTAACATTAACAACTACTTAACGAGCGCCTGAAAACGGAATTTCAGGACAGGAAACCAGGAGAACAGCAAGGAGTGGCAGACACCGATAGTAGGCCCCAAACCAACTAGTACGCCAAATGCAGTTGTTCCGTTTAACCACAATTTAATGAGAGCCTGAAGATAGAAGTTCAGGGAAGGCAACCTGGAGAACACCTTGGAGTGGAACACACCATCTCTCTACACCCCATACCCAATTTGTAGTCCTAATGCAGTGTAGTTTCCAAGAACTACTAAACGAGAGCCGGAAGATCGAAGCTCAGGAAAGGCAACCTGGAGAACACCTTGGAGTGGAACACACCATCTCTCTACACCCCATACCCAATTTGTAGGCCTAATGCAGTGTAGTTTCCAAGAACTACTAAACGAGAGCCGGAAGATCGAAGCTCAGGAAAGGCAACCTGGAGAACACCTTGGAGTGGAACACACCATCTCTCTACACCCCATACCCAATTTGTAGGCCTAATGCAGCGTAGTTTCCAAGAACTACTAAACGAGAGCCGGAAGATCGAAGCTCAGGAAAGGCAACCTGGAGAACACCTTGGAGTGGAACACACCATCTCTCTACACCCCATACCCAATTTGTAGGCCTAATGCAGTGTAGTTTCCAAGAACTACTAAACGAGAGCCGGAAGATCGAAGCTCAGGAAAGGCAACCTGGAGAACACCTTGGAGTGTAACACACCATCTCTCTCCACCCGATACCCATTTTTTAGGCCTAATGCAGTGTAGTTTTCTACAACTACTAAACGAGAGTCGGAAGACCGAAGCAATGGCAAGGAAACCTGGGGAACACCTTGGAGTGGAACACACCATCTCTCTCCACCCCATACCCAATTTGTAGGCCTAATGCAGCCTACTTTCCGACAACTACTAAACGAGAGCCGGAAGATCGAAGCTCTGGAAAGGCAACCTGGAGAACACCTTGGAGTGGAACACACCATCTCTCTACACCCCATACCCAATACTGTACCAGATTTTTGTTGTATGTGTTTGTTTTTAATGTTAAAATGTCTGCATTTGATATCTCTCCAGTATTTTCTTTTTTATAAGCAAAATACTTATTTTTATATTTTCTGATGTTGGTTCCAGGGGTACACGGGCAGCAGTGGTGTGGTCAGTGGAGGCCTAGTGGAAGGAGTGACCGCAGACAGGCATCGAAGGCCTAAAATAATAACACATGGCTGTAGGCAATTTTAAATTGGTTCCAGGGGTACACGGGCAGCAGTGGTGTGGTCAGTGGAGGCCTAGTGGAAGGAGTGACCGCAGACAGGCATCGAAGGCCTAAAATAAAAAAATTGGGCTGGCTGTAGGCAATTTTAAATTGGTTCCAGGGGTACACGGGCAGCAGTGGTGTGGTCAGTGGAGGCATAGTGGAAGGAGTGACCGCAGACAGGCATCGAAGGCCTAAAATAATAACACATGGCTGTAGGCAATTTTAAATTGGTTCCAGGGGTACACGGGCAGCAGTGGTGTGGTCAGTGGAGGCATAGTGGAAGGAGTGACCGCAGACAGGCATCGAAGGCCTAAAATAATAACACATGGCTGTAGGCAATTTTAAATTGGTTCCAGGGGTACACGGGCAGCAGTGGCCTGGTCAGTGTAGTAGTAGTGGAAAGAATGGACCGCAGACAGGCATCGAAGGCCTAGAATAAAAAAATTGGGCTGGCTGTAGGCAATTTTAAATTGGTTCCAGGGGTATACGGGCAGCAGTGGTGTGGTCAGTGGAGGCCTAGTGGAAGGAGTGACCGCAAACAGGCATCGAAGGCCTAAAATAAAAAAATTGGGCTGGCTGTAGGCAATTTTAAATTGGTTCCAGGGGTACACGGGCAGCAGTGGTGTGGTCAGTGGAGGCATAGTGGAAGGAGTGACCGCAGACAGGCATCGAAGGCCTAAAATAATAACACATGGCTGTAGGCAATTTTAAATTGGTTCCAGGGGTACACGGGCAGCAGTGGCCTGGTCAGTGTAGTAGTAGTGGAAAGAATGGACCGCAGACAGGCATCGAAGGCGTAAAAAAAAAAAATTGGGCTGGCTGTAGGCAATTTTAAATTGGTTCCAGGGGTACACGGGCAGCAGTGGTGTGGTCAGTGGAGGCATATTGTAAGGAGTGACCGCAGACAGGCATCGAAGGCCTAAAATAATAACACATGGCTGTAGGCAATTTTAAATTGGTTCCAGGGGTACACGGGCAGCAGTGGCCTGGTCAGTGTAGTAGTAGTGCAAAGAATGGACCGCAGACAGGCATCGAAGGCCTAGAATAAAAAAATTGGGCTGGCTGTAGGCAATTTTAAATTGGTTCCAGGGGTACACGGGCAGCAGTGGTGTGGTCAGTGGAGGCCTAGTGGAAGGAGTGACCGCAAACAGGCATCGAAGGCCTAAAATAAAAAAATTGGGCTGGCTGTAGGCAATTTTAAATTGGTTCCAGGGGTACACGGGCAGCAGTGGTGTGGTCAGTGGAGGCATAGTGGAAGGAGTGACCGCAGACAGGCTTCGAAGGCCTAACATAACAAAAATGTCAATATAATGGTATTGTCAGTGGCAGGCATTGAAGGATGTCAGCGCATAGACTAAACATTGGTGGAGCTGTGAGATAATTTTGCAAGTGGTAGAGCACTGTTTGAGCTGGGGGGGGGAACTGTCTTGTGGCCGGCGGTACAGGCCCAGGGCCCCTCATATTACAACGGTGTGTCTGACGTTGGGTGCGCACCACCACCGCCAGAGACACTTTATTGTACTAGGAGGGACCCAGTGGCAGTGCCGTCGACCAAAAGCGGGCACACCCACCTCTTCAGACAAACAGCACTCTCACGGGTGCTGTCGCCAAGTGTCGATACCACGGCCCCGTGTGGGGAGTTTGGCCATTTAGTGAGGTGTAAACATGTCGTATGCTGGACAATCAGGTGCAGAAAATTACGAGATTGGAAAAGGCATTCAGAATAGTCCACAGGCAAGACCTTTTCATAGGAATGCTAGGTGTCGGCCGGGCAAGGTGGGGCAAAAGATTTCGAAATCCAGTTGTGGTTCATTTTAATGAAGGTTAGATCATCTACATTTTGGGTAGCCAGACGAGTCCTTTTTTCTGTTAGTATTGAACCTGCAGCACTGAATACTCTTTCTGATAGGACACTAGCTGCCGGGCAAGCAAGCTCCTGCAATGCATATTCTGCCAATTCTGGCCAGGTGTCTAATTTTGATGCCCAGTAATCAAATGGGAATGACGGTTGAGGGAGAACATCGATAAGGGATGAAAAATAGTTTGTAACCATACTGGACAAATGTTGTCTCCTGTCACTTTGAATTGATGCTGCAGTACCTGTCCTGTCTGCGGTCATAGCAAAATCACTCCACAACCTGGTCAGAAAACCCCTCTGGCCAACGCCACTTCTGATTTCTGCCCCTCTAACACCTCTGGTCTGCTGGCCCCTGCAGCTCGTGTGAGAACGATCACGGGCGCTGTGTGCAGGGAATGCCAGAAGCAAACGGTCAACAAGAGTTGATTGTTTGGTTGCTAATATTAGTTCCAAGTTCTCATGTGGCATTATATTTTGCAATTAGCCTTTATAGCGAGGATCAAGGAGGCAGGCCAACCAGTAATCGTCATCGTTCATCATTTTAGTTATGCATGTGTCCCTTTTGAGGATACGTAAGGCATAATCCGCCATGTGGGCCAAAGTTCCAGTTCTCAAATCTGCGGTTGTGCTTGGTTGAGGGGCAGTTTCAAGCAAATTCTCGTCACTTGTGTCCCTCCAAAAACCAGAACCCGGCCTTGCCGCGCCACCAATTTCCAGTGGCCCCGGAAAAGCTTCCTCATTAAAAATATAATCATCCCCATCATCCTCCTCGTCCTCCTCCTCCTCTTCGCCCGCTAACTCGTCCTGTACACTGCCCTGGCCAGACAATGGCTGACTGTCATCAAGGCTTTCCTCTTCCTCAGCTGCAGATGCCTGATCCTTTATGTGCGTCAAACTTTGCATCAGCAGACGCATTAGGGGGATGCTCATGCTTATTATGGCGTTGTCTGCACTAACCAGCCGTGTGCATTCCTCAAAACACTGAAGGACTTGACACATGTCTTGAATCTTCGACCACTGCACACCTGACAACTCCATGTCTGCCATCCTACTGCCTGCCCGTGTATGTGTATCCTCCCACAAAAACATAACAGCCCGCCTCTGTTCGCACAGTCTCTGAAGCATGTGCAGTGTTGAGTGCTCTTGCTGCTCCGGCTTTAAAAGCGGTTTTCCTACTCCCAGAAAAGGGAGCGTTCGAGGCCTTGTGTAGCCAGACGACGAACCTGGCTCCACAGCTCCAGACTTAGGTGCAATATTTTTTTTCCATGACCAGCTGATGCTCCACCACTACCACTACCTTCATTACCAGCTGACAATGAACGCCCCCGGCCACGACCTCTTCCACCAGACTTCCTCATTGTTTTAAAAACGTAAACAAACTAACGGTATTTGTTGCTGTCACACAAATTACACGGTGAGCTATAACTTCAGTATGATTTAGCTACCCCTTTACAGGTGAGTGAGACCACAACGAAAATCAGGCACAATGTTACACACTCTGTTGTTGGTGGCAACAAATGAGAGAGATGCCACACACGCAGGACTGTCACTGAAGCACAAATGTAAATATTAATCTCCCACTGATTTGATTTTTTTTTTTTTCAGGGAGACTTTAGGAAAAAAAAAATAATAGAATAAAATGATTTTTTCAGGAAGAATTTAGAAACCAAATAAAATAAAATGATTTTTTCAGGGAGAATTTAGAAAACAAATAAAACAAAAAAAGGCTTTCTATGGCCCACTGAGTGAGAGATGACGCACACAGGAGTCAGGAGTGGCACACAAGCCCAGAGGCCAATATTTATCTCCCACTGATTGATGTAGTGATTTTTTCAGGTAGATTTTGGAACCCAAATCAAGCTAAAAAAATAATAGGCTTTCTATGGCCCACAATTGGAGAGAGAGAGATGGCACACCCAGGAGTCAAGACTGGCACACAAGCAGAAAGGGCAATATTAATCTCCCACTGATTGATTTATTGATTTTTTCAGGTAGAATTTAGAACCCAAATAAAGCAAAAAAAAAAAAAAGGGCTTTCTATGGCCCACTGAGTGAGTGATGATGCACACAGGAGTCAGGAGTGGCACACAAGCCCTGAGGCCAATATTTTTCTCCCACTGATTGATGTAGTGATTTTCTCAGGTAGATTTTATAACCCAAATCAAGCAAAAAAATAAATAGGCTTTCTATGGCCCACTGAGTGAGAGATGGCACAGACAGGAGTCAAGAGTGGCACACAAGCCCTGAGGCCAATATTTTTCTCCCACTGATTGATGTAGTGATTTTTTCAGGTAGATTTTATAACCCAAATCAAGCAAAAAAATAAATAGGCTTTCTATGGCCCACTGAGTGAGAGATGGCACAGACAGGAGTAAAGAGTGGCACACAAGCCCTGAGGCCAATATTTTTCTCCCACTGATTGATGTAGTGATTTTTTCAGGTAGATTTTATAACCCAAATCAAGCAAAAAAATAAATAGGCTTTCTATGGCCCACTATTTGTGAGAGAGATGGCACGCTCAGGACTGGCACACAAGCCCAGAGGCCAATATTAATCTCCCACTTTTTTTTTTTTTGTTCCAGGGAAAATTTATAAACCCAATAAAAAAAATAATAAATAGGCTTTCTATGGCCCACTATCTGAGAGAGAGAGATGGCACGCTTAGGACTGGCACACAAGCCCTGAGGCCAATATTTTTCTCCCACTGATTGATGTAGTGATTTTTTCAGGTAGATTTTATAACCCAAATCAAGCAAAAAAATAAATAGGCTTTCTATGGCCCACTGAGTGAGAGATGGCACAGACAGGAGTCAAGAGTGGCACACAAGCCCTGAGGCCAATATTTTTCTCCCACTGATTGATGTAGTGATTTTTTCAGGTAGATTTTATAACCCAAATCAAGCAAAAAAATAAATAGGCTTTCTATGGCCCACTGAGTGAGAGATGGCACAGACAGGAGTCAAGAGTGGCACACAAGCCCTGAGGCCAATATTTTTCTCCCACTGATTGATGTAGTGATTTTTTCAGGTAGATTTTATAACCCAAATCAAGCAAAAAAATAAATAGGCTTTCTATGACCCACTGAGTGAGAGATGGCACAGACAGGAGTCAAGAGTGGCACACAAGCCCTGAGGCCAATATTTTTCTCCCACTGATTGATGTAGTGATTTTTTCAGGTAGATTTTATAACCCAAATCAAGCAAAAAAATAAATAGGCTTTCTATGGCCCACTGAGTGAGAGATGGCACAGACAGGAGTAAAGAGTGGCACACAAGCCCTGAGGCCAATATTTTTCTCCCACTGATTGATGTAGTGATTTTTTCAGGTAGATTTTATAACCCAAATCAAGCAAAAAAATAAATAGGCTTTCTATGGCCCACTATTTGTGAGAGAGATGGCACGCTCAGGACTGGCACACAAGCCCAGAGGCCAATATTAATCTCCCACTTTTTTTTCTTTTGTTCCAGGGAAAATTTATAAACCCAATAAAAAAAATAATAAATAGGCTTTCTATGACCCACTATCTGAGAGAGAGAGATGGCACGCTTAGGACTGGCACACAAGCCCTGAGGCCAATATTTTTCTCCCACTGATTGATGTAGTGATTTTTTCAGGTAGATTTTATAACCCAAATCAAGCAAAAAAATAAATAGGCTTTCTATGGCCCACTGAGTGAGAGATGGCACAGACAGGAGTCAAGAGTGGCACACAAGCCCTGAGGCCAATATTTTTCTCCCACTGATTGATGTAGTGATTTTTTCAGGTAGATTTTATAACCCAAATCAAGCAAAAAAATAAATAGGCTTTCTATGGCCCACTGAGTGAGAGATGGCACAGACAGGAGTCAAGAGTGGCACACAAGCCCTGAGGCCAATATTTTTCTCCCACTGATTGATGTAGTGATTTTTTCAGGTAGATTTTATAACCCAAATCAAGCAAAAAAATAAATAGGCTTTCTATGGCCCACTGAGTGAGAGATGGCACAGACAGGAGTCAAGAGTGGCACACAAGCCCTGAGGCCAATATTTTTCTCCCACTGATTGATGTAGTGATTTTTTCAGGTAGATTTTATAACCCAAATCAAGCAAAAAAATAAATAGGCTTTCTATGGCCCACTGAGTGAGAGATGGCACAGACAGGAGTCAAGAGTGGCACACAAGCCCTGAGGCCAATATTTTTCTCCCACTGATTGATGTAGTGATTTTTTCAGGTAGATTTTGTAACCCAAATCAAGCAAAAAAATAAATAGGCTTTCTATGGCCCACTGAGTGAGAGATGGCACAGACAGGAGTCAAGAGTGGCACACAAGCCCTGAGGCCAATATTTTTCTCCCACTGATTGATGTAGTGATTTTTTCAGGTAGATTTTATAACCCAAATCAAGCAAAAAAATAAATAGGCTTTCTATGGCCCACTGAGTGAGTGATGGCACAGACAGGAGTCAAGAGTGGCACACAAGCCCTGAGGCCAATATTTTTCTCCCACTGATTGATGTAGTGATTTTTTCAGGTAGATTTTATAACCCAAATCAAGCAAAAAAATAAATAGGCTTTCTATGGCCCACTGAGTGAGAGATGGCACAGACAGGAGTCAAGAGTGGCACACAAGCCCTGAGGCCAATATTTTTCTCCCACTGATTGATGTAGTGATTTTTTCAGGTAGATTTTATGACCCAAATCAAGCAAAAAAATAAATAGGCTTTCTATGGCCCACTGAGTGAGAGATGGCACAGACAGGAGTCAAGAGTGGCACACAAGCCCTGAGGCCAATATTTTTCTCCCACTGATTGATGTAGTGATTTTTTCAGGTAGATTTTATAACCCAAATCAAGCAAAAAAATAAATAGGCTTTCTATGGCCCACTGAGTGAGAGATGGCACAGACAGGAGTCAAGAGTGGCACACAAGCCCTGAGGCCAATATTTTTCTCCCACTGATTGATGTAGTGATTTTTTCAGGTAGATTTTATAACCCAAATCAAGCAAAAAAATAAATAGGCTTTCTATGGCCCACTGAGTGAGAGATGGCACACACAGGAGTAAGGAGTGGCACACAAGCCCTGAGGCCAATATTTTTCTCCCACTGATTGATGTAGTGATTTTTTCAGGTAGATTTTATAACCCAAATCAAGCAAAAAAATAAATAGGCTTTCTATGGCCCACTGACTGAGAGATGGCACACACAGGGATGGCACTCTAGCAGAAATGCCAATCTTAATCTCCCACAAAAAAAAACAAAAAAAACGGAGTGTCCTACAATTACTATCTCCCTGCAGTAATCTCAGCCAGGTATGGCAGGCAGCAATAAGGAGTGGACTGATGCACAAATTAAATAAAAAGTGTGGACAAACAAAAAAGATAGCTGTGCAGAAAGGAAGGAACAAGAGGATTTGTGCTTTGAAAAAAGCAGTTGGTTTGCACAGCGGCGTACACACAGCAATGCAGCTATCAGGGAGCCTTGTAGGGCAGCCCAATGAGCTACAGCGCTGAGGAAAAAAAAATGTAGCTTCCACTGTCCCTGCACACCGAAGGTGGTGTTGGGCAGTGGAAATCGCTACAGCACAAGCGGTTTGGTGGTTAATGGACCCTGCCTAACGCTATCCCTGCTTCTGACGAAGCGGCAGCAACCTCTCCCTAAGCTCAGATCAGCAGCAGTAAGATGGCGGTCGGCGGGAACGCCCCTTTATAGCCCCTGTGACGCCGCAGACAGCAAGCCAATCACTGCAATGCCCTTCTCTAAGATGGTGGGGACCAGGACCTATGTCATCACGCTGCCCACACTCTGCGTTTACCTTCATTGGCTGAGAAATGGCGCTTTTCGCGTCATTGAAACGCGACTTTGGCGCGAAAGTCGCGTACCGCATGGCCGACCCCACACAGGGGTCGGATCGGGTTTCATGAAACCCGACTTTGCCAAAAGTCGGCGACTTTTGAAAATGAACGACCCATTTCGCTCAACCCTACTTCTGACACTTCCTGAGCCCAGTGACATCAAGACACAGATGCCCAGGAGATGCGAGGCAAAGGATGCAGGCCATAATAGTAATGTCCGACGAAGGACTGGATTAGACGTCGGAACCGTGTACTATGAATCTTTTTGCTTATTTCGAAACAATAGGTCGCATTACTCCAGAGAAATTATGTCCATGTTAAAAGATAGACATATCAGAAGAAAAATGTACTTGAAAGATGACTTATCAGAAGATAACATCAACCTAGAGATAACATGCCAGAAAACAGAGAAATGTCAGGAGAAAATATCTCTAAGCATAAAACATGTCAGAAGATAACATGACTCTGGAAGTGACATGTTAGGAGATGGAGACATGTTAGAAGACAACATGACTAAGGACAACATGTAAGAAAATAGCATTCAGGATGTAACGTCAGAAGATAACATCAATCACAAGATAATCTCTCAGATAACAAGTCATAAGACAAAGACAAGTCGAAAAGCAATGTATCTCAGGAGATAACATATTAGAACATAGATATGTTCCAGAAGACATCACTCAGAAAGATAAGATGTCAGAAGAGAACATTACTTTCACGGTACCATGTCAGAAGAAAATATCACTTGGGAGATGAGACAGTAGGTTTCATTACTCAGGAGAAAACATTTCAAATGTTAGAGATATGTCAGAGTCCATGTCACAATATAGACATGTCAGAAGACAACATCACTCAGGATATAACATGTCAGAAGTAATGATGGGCGACCCCTGTTCGAGTCCGGTGGGTTAGGCCGAACATTTAAAAAAAAGTTTGGTCCAGATACCTTGGTTCAGAAGTACCCAAACCCGGATCCCATTCAGATGAATGGGGGCCCAAACATTCATTTTTTGCCACGTTGGCAAACACTGCCTGATGTGAGTACTACTCCCATTAGCCTACGCCTGCTATCATTGATAACAGCAAGAGCAGGTGTCAGCTGATGGGAGTATTCATCTGCTGGAATCTGTGCTATAAATAAATACATTTTAAAAATGACATGGGGTCTGTTGTATTTTTGATAACCAGCATAGAAAAACTGACAGCTCTGGGCTGCAACCCTCAGCTGTCAGCTTTATCATGGCTGGTTATCAAGAATAGAGCGGTCTCCAAGCCATTTTTAAAATTATTTAATGAAATAATAAAAAAAAACAGCATGGGGCCCCTCCATTTTTGACAACCAGCCTAGCTAAAGCAGAAAGCCGAGGTCTGGTATTCTCAGGCTAGTAAGGGGCCATGGATATTGAGCACGCCCTAGCCTAAAAATAGCAGCCCGCAGCTGCCCTAGAAAAGGCGCATCTATAAAATGTGCAGATTCTAGTGCTATGCCAGGCTCTTCCCACTTGCCCTGTGTCAGTAGCAGGTGGGGTAGTAGTTGTGTGGTTGACGTCACCTTTGCATTATCAGGTGATATCAAGCCCAGGAATTAGTAATGGAGAGGCATCTATAAGACAACTATCCATTACTAATACTATAATCATATTGTGAATAAAAAACACCCAGGATAAAGTCCTTTATTTGAAATAAAAATCCACACCCTGTTTTACAAATGCATTTAAAAATAACAAAGTTATGCCCACCTTACGCCAATTCTATTGAAGCCCATGTCACCTGTAAAAAAGAAAAATAATAAATAGCCATGTCCTTCACCTGTCCAATGTGCAGCTAATGCATTATGTGCCACGACGATTCGGATGATTTGGAAAGCGGTGACCGCTATCCCCGCCAGCCAGCACACACTGACAGGAGCATAATCGCTCCTGTCGCTGTCTAGCGCTGAGCTGCGGCAGTGAGAAAGTTCACCGGAGTTCAAAGCTGAACCCCGGTGAACTCAATTATGGCATGGCTGCGTGAGAACTTTCAGTGCGAGTGGGAAGAGGAGGGGAAAGCGTCAGAATTGGCGCCTCTAATAAATGCGCCTTTTCTGGGGTAGCTGTGGGATGCTATTTTTAGACTGGAAGGGCCAATATCTATAGCCCCTTACCAGCCAGAGAATACCAGCCCCACAGCTGTCTGCTTTATCTTGGCTGGTTGTAAAAAAAAATGGATAGGACCCCACGCATTTTTTTTTAATTATTTATTTAAATAATCTTAAAAAAAGGTGTGGGGATCCCTCTATTGTTGATAACCAACCATGATAAAACTGAGAGTTGAGGGTCCAAGTGGCCATCGTTTAGTATGTTGTTAGAGCTATTGCAGCCCACCCAGGAATTGCAGGGTTAGTATATCTAGTCTGCACAGGAACCAGCTGGGTCAGTTGCAGTTTCTTATGTTTTGCCTGTGAGTTGTTACACAATCACAACAGGAACATGTAAGATATCATCAATCTGGAGATTGTCAAAAGACAGAGAAATGTCAGAAGAAAATATCACTCAGGAAATAACCTGTCAGAAGATGACATTATTTTGGAAATACAATATCAGGACATAGAGATACTATGTCAGAAGATGGTATGACTTAGGGAGCAACATGTCAGAAGATATAATTTAAGAAATAAAAGAAATAACAATTTTGAAGACAGAGACATGTAAAACACAACATTGATCAGGAATATCAACTCAGGGGATATCAAGTCTGAAGACAGATATATTTCAGAAGATATCATGCAGAAGATAAGATTTCTGAAGATTATATCACTTAGAAGTCAGAAGACAATATTACTCAGGAGATTAGTAGTCTACATTACTCAGGAGAAAACATGTCAGGTGATAGATACATGTCAAAATATAGAGACGTGTCATAAGACAACATCGCTCAGGATATAACATGTAAGAAGACAACATCACTCTGGATATAGCATGTCATAAGACAACATCCCTCAGGATATAGCATGTCAGAAGACATCATAACTCAGGATATAGCATGTGAGAAGACAAACATCCCTCAGTATATAGCATGTCAGAAGAAAACATCACTCAGGATATAGCATCAGGATATAGCAGGACAGAAGACAACATAACTCAGGATATAACATGTCATAAGACAACATCATTCAGGATATAGCATGTCAGAAGTCAACATCACTCAGGATATAACATGTCATAAGACAACATCATTCAGGATATAGCACGTCAGAAGTCAACATCACTCAGGATATAACATGTCATAAGACAACATCACTCAGGATATAGCATGTGAGAAGACAAACATCCCTCAGGATATAGCATGTTAGAAGACAAACATCCCTCAGGATATAGCATGGCAGAAGACAATATCACTCAGGATATAATATGTAATAAGACAACATCCTTCAGGATATAGCATGTCAGAAGACAACATTACTCAGAATATAGCATGTCAGAAGACAACATCACTTAGGAGGATATAGCAGGTCAGAAGACAACATAACTCAGGATATAGCATGTGAGAAGACAACATTCCTCAGGATATAACAAATAAGATGTCATGAATCTGGAGATAACACGTCAGAAAACAGAGACATTTCAGAAGAAAATATCACTAAGATAGAAAACCATTCAGAAGAGAGACATATTTCAGATCCGTCATTTAGAATATAAAATATCTGAAGATAAAATCATTCACGAGATAACTTTAGGAAACATTATTCAGGAGGAAATATGCCAGATGATAGAAATATGTCAAAATCTATTTAACAAATACTGAAACATGTCAGAAGAAATCATTATTCAGAAGAAAACTTGTAAGGGGATAACTTGTCACAATACAGAGAAATGTCAAAAGAAAATATCACTCAAGATAACATGTCAGAGCAAAAACATCAGCAGATGAAAACATAGAGACATGTTAGAAGACAAAATCACTCAAGAGATGACATCCTGCAAGATATCATCACTCAGAAAATAGTGTGTCAATGTGTCAAAAGCTAGACATGTTATAGAACATAACATGTCAGAAGTAGTGTTGAGCATTCCGATACCGCAAGTACTGGGTATCGGTCGATATTCATGGTAACGGAATTCCGATACCGAGTTCCGATACTTGCAGTATATCGGATACCGGAATCGGAAGTTCCCATAATGCAAAGAGCCAGGATTCAGCCAATGAGGAACCATTAGAAGTGTGGGCACATCCTGTTCTGCATGTTAGGCATGTAACTACTGGCATGGCTGTGATTGGCTGCTGAAATGATGTCATGGTGCACTATAAAAGTCGCCGCCGCCATTTTGAGTTCACTCTGCTGTGAATTCAGTTAGGGACAGGACGCTGTGTTCTGACTGAGGGCCAGTTTTGAGATAGCGATTTGCTTCATTGTGCTTTACCCAGGCTAATTTAGCAACCGCTGTGTGAGAACCTTGTTTTTGCCTTGCAGCGCTGTTTACAGCTCTCTGCAAGGTGTCTGTGTGATTGCAGCTCACTCTGTAGTCTGTTCTGCCGCCACAGCCGGTTGTAGTCAGCTCAGGGTGCGTCACTGTCTCATACTGTTCCATTGTCCTTTTTTCAATTAGTGCAGCCTGCTGCACATTTTTTCAAATTTATCCTATTAGTGGCTTTCCATCCATATCCTGCTAGCTTGTGGAAAAACACTATATAGGATTACATAGAGGAGCTTTTTTGGCCTTGCAGCGCCATTCACAGCTGTCTGCACGGTCTCTGTGTGAGTGCAGCTCACTCTGTAGTCTGTTCTGCGAAAAAAACAAAAAGTTAATAAAGTTCACCAAACACTCCACTTTACAGTTGTGTAGGCCACATTAGCTCATATTAAAGTCTACTCCACACTTTAAAAAATTAGTGTTTCTTATACCTGTTAGCAGCTGTTCAGGAATAAGCACACTAAGCCCTTAGTACTTTTCTGCCTATCTTTATCAGTCTACGAAGATGAAGAAGGCAGGGAGTAAGGCACGTGGTCGTGGGCGTGGAGGTGGAGCAGGGAGAGGAAGTGGGGATTCTGTGCCTGCTGCAGGCACCGGTGACTCATCATCCCCCAGTTTTAGCAGGGAACAGTCCTTCATGCGCAGCTTTGTAGGAGCTCGCCATACCCCGCTGCTGCGGGATGAACAAATTGAAGCCATTGTTGGATGGATGGCAGCTAACACATCGACTTCAATTAGTGCCACATCCTCTCAGGCACAGAGTACTGAAGGGCACCCATCTGTCTCTTCACCACCTGCCAAATTGCCCAGGCAGTCAGAGAGCCCAGGACAGGAGCCATCTCTACTTCTGTTCTCTGAATCTCTTGGCTTGGAAAGACATTCAACTAGCGGCGGATACCGCGTTGATGCACACCATCTACTCCTCCTACACCGGAGCGGACTTCACCAGCGTGCCTACCCCTTGAGCCCTGAATAATAGATCCCACGCTACTATAACGGCGTCCAAAGCCAGCGTGCATCAAATCTAATCTATCCTATGCTACGGCCATCTCATTGGGCATCACCTTAGCCCTTGCTATTCCAGTGTATATACCTAATTTCTCGCTCACATCTAGCTACATATATTAGACTACCTCCTAGAGTTCCACCATTATATCTGAATACTAGATGCTTACGCCATTCTTTGACAGGTCCGTATGATACCACAACATAGGACCCTGTTGACATCTAACAATAGCCTACACCTACCGTGATACAAGCAGTCGGCTTACTGAAGAAGGTCTAATGTTTGACCGAAACGTTTAAATTGGACTGCAATCCAAGTAATAAACACCTATTTTGACTTAATTTCATCACAAATTATCTGTTGAGTGCCAAGTTATTTATTTATTCTGCTTACTGGTGTGGGAAACCTATCTTGAGCACCGACACAGCAGTGCCACGATATATTTCACTAAAGCAGGGGACAGCGTTTCTTGCCAGTAGGCAGTCTGCCGCACATGGTTGATTTCATGCTGCAGTGCCTGAGAAACAACCGCTGCATCACCCACATTCTCAACACGGCTGATTATTGGGTGTACACCCTTCTAGATCCTCACTACCGGGACAACTTTCAAAGTCTCATAACACCGTTGAATCGGGAGCGTAAAATGCGGGAGCACATAGACACACTGGTGCATTCCATCATCTTCTCCAGTTCAATCGAGAGCAGTGCTGCTAGTGCATTACAAAGCAGCTCAGTGTGTCGAGGCTGTGGAGGAAGCTCTGCACAAAGGGAGCAGAAGCAGTGCCTCAGCACAAGGCAAGACCAGTATGGCCCAACTGTGGCAAAGTTTTGTGTGCCTGCCACAAATGTCTACACCATCACAGACTGCTCCAGTCAGCAGGAGGCAACGTTTCCGTCAGATGGTGACAGACTGCATGTCTTGCCCTCTCACTGTACTCCCAGACGGCTCTTCCCCCTTCAAGTTTTGGGTGTCTAAGCTGGATACATGGCCAGAGCTTAGCCAGTATGCATTGGAGGTGCTGGCTTGCCCTGCTGCTAGTGTATTATCGGAACGCGTCTTTAGTGATGCAGGTGGTGTACTAACAGACCGTCGAATGCGATTATCCACCGATAACGTTGACCGGCTTACTTTTCTGAAAATGAACAAGGCCTGGATCTCGCAGGAATTTGCCACTCCTCTTCCAGATTAAATAATTGGTTGGCAACAGTATCCAGGTCTCCTTTTGTGTTCATGTTTCTACCACCTGAACTGTAATCCCTGGGCTCCAACACCGCCAGTTGCTGTTCAGAAGTGCACAGTCAACACATGACACAGTGTTATTGGGTTTCAGTAACGTCAGCTAATCCCCAGCTGGGCATCCGGCAATTGCTCCTGCAACCTCCACCCTCACACTACTACAGAAATGAAAGGGAACCTGTACCCCCCCCCCAGGCGTTTGGAACTGAAAGAGCCACCTTGTGCAGCACTAATGCTGCACAAGGAAAAGGTGGCTCTTTTAGTTATGCTCCTTGCACAAGCTGAACTTAACACTTATAAAATGTGTCCCCTCATACCGTGAAACCATCCTGGAGGTGGGACTTTCCTTCCTAATGAGACGCAGCACAGCCGTCATTCATACCCTCTTGGCGCCAGGCGCCGCCTCCTCAGCGTAGGGCGTGATCTCAGGCAGCGCGGCCGCACAGGCGCAGTCAGGCTGACACCAAATCATGTCAGAAGATGGGCAGCGCTAACTGCGCATGCCCAAGGTTTAACATAACAGCGCAGGCTCCAGGACAGATTCAAACAATGCTGAGGAGGAGGCGCCCGGCGGCAGGGGGGTATGATTGATGGTTGTGCTGCTTCTCATTACGAAGGAAAGTCCCACCTCCGGGACTTTCACGGTATGAGGGGACAAATTTTTTAAGTGTTTAGTTCAGCATGTGCAAGGAGCATAAGTAAAAGAGCCACCTTTTCCTTGTGCAGCATTAGTGCTGCACAAGGTGGCTCTTTCAGTTACAAACGCCTGGTGGGGTTAAAGGTTCCCTTTCAACTTGCTCCAATTAGGCCTCAGCCTACACTCTGCTTCTCTTTTATTCCCTGGGCTCCAACACCGCCAGTTGCTGCTCGGAAGTGCCGTCTGCGCAGTCAACACTTGCTGCAGTGTTATTGGGTTTCAGTAACGTCAGCTGATCCCCAGCTGTGTATCCGGCAATTTCGCCTGATACCTCCACACTCACACTACAACAGATATTAAACTGACTCAAGTTGTAGGCCTCAGCCTACACTCTGTTTCTCCTGGATTCCCTGGGCTCCAACACCGCCAGTTGCTGCTCGGTAGTGCCATTTGCACAGAGAAAAACACTCGCTCCTGTGTTAGTGGGGTTCAGTAATGTCAGCTGCTCCCCTGCTGTGTATCCGGCAATTGCTCCTGCTACCTCCACCCTCACACTACTACAGATTTGAAACTTGCTCCAATTAGGCCTCGGCCTACACTCTGCTGTAATCCCTGGGCTCCAACATCGCCAGTTGCTGCCTGGAAGTGCTGTTTGCATAAAGAAAAACACTCTCTCCTGTGTTAGTGGGGTTCAGTAACGTCAGCTGCTCCCCTGCTGTGTATCCGGCAATTGCTCCTGCTACCTCCACACTCACCCTACTACAGATTTGAAACTAGCTCCAATAAGGCCTCGGCCTACACTCTGTTTCTCCTGTAATCCCTGGCCTCCAACACCGCCAGTTGCTGCCCGGAAGTGCCGTTAGAACAGAGAAAACAGTCGCTCCTGTGTTAGTGGGGTTCAGTAACTTCAGCTGCTCCCCTGCTGTGCATCCGGCAATTGCTCCTGCTACCTCCACACTCACACTACTATAGATTTGAAACTTGCTCCAATTAGGCCTCAGCCTACACTCTGTTACTCCTGTAATCCCTGGCCTCCATCACTGCCAGTTGCTGCCCGAAGTGCCATCTGCACAGAGAAAAACACTAGCTCCTGTGTTAGTGAGGTTCAGCAACGTCAGCTGCTCCCCTGCTGTGAGTGCAGCAATGTCTCCTGCACCCTCCATATTCACATAACATCAGATATTAAACCTGCTCCAATTAGGCCTCGGCCTAAACTCTGTTTCTCCTGTAATCTCTGGGCTCCAACACTGCCAGTTGCTGCCCGGAAGTGCCGTCTGCACAGGGAAAAACACTAGCTCCTGTGTTAGTGGGGTTCAGCAACGTGAGCTGCTCCCCTGCTGTGTGTGCGGCAATGTCTCCTGCACCCTCCACATTCACATAACATCAGATATTAAACCTGCTCCAATTAGGCCTCGGCTTACCCTCTGTTTCTCCTGTTATCCCTGGGCTCCAACACCACCAGTTGCTGCCCGGAAGTGCCGTTTGCACAGAGAAAAACACTCTCTCCTGTGTTAGTGGGGTTCAGTAACATCAGCTGCTCCCCTTCTGTGTATCCGGCAACTGCTCCTGCTACCTCCACACTCACACTACTACAGATTTGAAACTTGCTCCAATTAGGCCTCGGCCTACACTATGTTTCTCCTGTAATCCCTGGGCTCCAACACCACCAGTTGCTGCCCGGAAGTGCCGTTTGCACAGAGAAAAACACTCGCTCCTGTGCTAGTGGGGTTCAGTAACGTCAGCTGCTCCCCTGCTGTGTATCCAGCAATTTCTCCTGCTACTTCCACACTCACACTACTACAGATTTGAAACTTGCTCCAATTGGGCCTCAGCCTACACTATGTTTCTCCTGTAATCCCAGGGCTCCAATACCACCAGTTGGTGCCCGGAAGTGCTGTTTGCACAGAGAAAAACACTTGCTCCTGTGTTAGTGGGGTTCAGTAACGTCAACTGCTCCCCTATTGTGTGTCTGGCAATTGCTCCTGCTACCTCCACACTCACACTACTACAGATTTGAAACTTGCTCCAATTAGACCTCGGCCTACACTCTGTTTCTCCTGTAATCCCTGGGCTCCAACACCGCCAGTTGGGGCTCGGAAGTGCTGTCTGCACAGTCAACACTTGCTGCCGTGTCATTGGGTTTCAGTAACGTCAGCTGATCCCCAGCTGCTTAGCCGGCACAGCTGCCCGTCTTCTGACATCATTTGATGTCAGGCTGACTGCGCCTGTGCGGCCGAGCTGCCCGAGATCCCGCCTCGCAGTGTCTTCTGATTTATTCACACAGCGGGGCTGGGATTCATGGGCTTGCGCAGTGTATATCTTCGCCTCAGGCTCTCACTCATCTCCCTCTGCCTTCTTCAGACTAGGCGCCGTCAGCTGATCCCTAATCAAATGCCACGGCCATGACACGACACAGTCTGAAGAAGGTGGAAGGAGATGAGTGAGAGGCAAAGATATGCACTGTGCATGCCCATGAATCCCAGCCCCGCAGTGTGAATAAATCAGAAGACACTGTGGGGCGTGATCTCAGGCAGCGCGGCCGCACAGGCGCAGTCAGCCTGACACCACATGATGTCAGTAGATGGGCAGTGCTAACTGCGCATGCCCAAGGTTTAACATAACAGCGCAGACTCCGGGACATATTCAAACAACGCTGAGGAGCCGGCGCCAAGGGGGTACAAATGACGGCTGTGCTGCGTCTCATTACGAAGGAAAGTCCCACCTCCGGGACGGTTTCATGGTATGAGGGGACACATTTTATAAGTGTTTACTTTTGCGTGTGCAAGGAGCATAACTAAAAGAGCGACCTTTTCCTTGTGCAGCATTAGTGCTGCACAAGGTGGCTCTTTCAGTTACAAATGCCTGGAGGGGTTAAAGGTTTTTAATTGCTCCTGTTATCTCCACGCTCACACAACAACAGATATTAAACTGCCTCAAGTGCAGGCCTCGGCCTACACTCTGCTTCTCCTGGATTCCCTGGGCTCCAACACCGCCAGTTGCTGCCCGGAAGTGCTGTCTGCACAGTCAACAGTTGCTCCTCTGTTATTGGGGTTCAGTAACGCCAGCTGCTCCCCTGCTGTGTGTGCGGCAAGTTCTCCACTCAGTTTCTTGCATTGACCCTGGGCTTCAACACTGCCAGTTGGTGCCCGGAAGTGCTGTCTGCACAGTCAACAGTTGCTCCTCTGTTATTGGGGTTCAGTAATGCCAGCTGCTCCCCTGTTGTGTGTGCGGTAAGTTCTCCACTCAGTTTCTTGCATTGACCCTGGGCTTCAACACCGCCAGTTGGTGCCTGGAAGTGCTGTCTGCAGAGTCAACAGTTGCTCCTCTGTTATTGGGGTTCAGTAACGCCAGCTGATCCCCTGCTGTGTGTGTGGCAATTTCTCCTGCTCCTTCCACACTAAGACTACAACAGATATTAAACTAGCTCCAAATAGGCCTCGGCCTACACTCTGTTTCTAGCATTGACCCTGCGTTCCAACACCGCCAGTTGGTGCCCGGAAGTGCTGTCTGCACAGTCAACATTTGCTCCTCTGTTATTGGGGTCCAGTAACGCCAGCTGCTCCTCTGCTGTGTGTGCGGCAAGTTCTCCACTCAGTTTCTAGCATTGACCCTGGGCTCCAACACCGCCAGTTGCTTCCCAGAAGTGCTGTCTGCACAGTCAACACCCGCTCCAGTGTTAATGGGGTTCAGTAACGCCAGCCGGTCCCCTGCTGTGTGTGCGACAAGTTCTCCACTCAGTTTCCTGCATTGACCCTGGGCTCCAACACCACCAGTTGCTGCCCGGAAGTGCTGTCTGCACAGTTAACAACTGCTCCAGTGTTATTGGGGTTCAGTAACGCCAGCTGGTCCCCTGCTGTGTGTGCGACAAGTTCTCCACTCAGTTTCTTGCATTGACCCTGGGCTCCAACACCGCCAGTTGCTGCCCGGAAGTGCTGTCTGCACAGTCAACAGTTGCTCCTCTGTTATTGGGGTTCAGCAATGCCAGCTGCTCTCCTGCTGTGTGTGCAGCATGTTCTCAACTCAGTTTCTTGCATTGACCCTGGGCTTCAACACCGCCAGTTGGTGCCCGGCAGTGCTGTTTGCACAGTCAACAGTTGCTCCTCTGTTATTGGGGTTCAGTAACGCCAGCTGATCCCCTGCTGTGTGTGTGCAATTTCTCCTGCTCCCTCCACACTAAGACTACAACAGATATTAAACTAGCTCCAATAAGGCCTCGGCCTACACTCTGCTTCTAGCATTGACCCTTGGCTCCAACACCGCCAATTGGTGCCCGGAAGTGCTGTCTGCACAGTCAACAGTTTTTCCTCTGTTATTGGGGTTCAGTAACGCCAGATGCTCCCTTGCTGTGTGTGCAGCAAGTTCTCCATTCAGTTTCTTGCATTGACCCTGGGCTTCAACACCGCCAGTTGGTGCCCGGAAGTGTTGTCTGCACAGTCAACAATTGCTTCTTTGTTATTAGGGTTCAGTAACGCCAGCTGCTCCCCTACTGTGTGTGCAGCAAGTTCTCCACTCAGTTTCTTGCATTGACCCTGGGCTTTAACACCGCCAGTTGGTGCCCGGAAGTGCTGTCTGCACAGTCAGCAGTTGCTCCTCTGTTATTGGGGTTCAGTAACGCAAGCTTCTCCCCTGCTGTGTGTGCGGCAAGTACTCCACTCAGTTTCTTGCATTGACCCTGGGCTCCAACACCGCCAGTTGCTGCCCGGAAGTGCACTCTGCACAGTCAACAGTTACTCCTCTGTTATTGGGGTTCAGTAACGCCAGCTGCTCACTTGCTGTGTGTGCGGCAAGTTCTCCACTCAGATTCTTGCATTGACCCTAGGCTTCAACACCGCCAATTGGTGCCCGGAAGTGCTGTCTGCACAGTCAACAGTTGCTTCTCTGTTATTGGGGTTCAGTAACGCCAGCTGCTCACCTGCTGTGTGTGCGGCAAGTTCTCTACTCAGATTCTTGCATTGACCCTAGGCTTCAACACTGCCAGTTGGTGCCCAGAAGTGCTGTCTGCACAGTCAACAGTTGCTCCTCTGTTATTGGGGTTCAGTAACGCCAGCTGCTCCCCTGCTGTGTGTGCGGCAAGTTCTCCACTCGGTTTCTTGCATTGACCCTGGGCTTCAACACTGCCAGTTGGTGCCCGGAAGTGCTGTCTGCACAGTCAACAGTTGCTCCTCTGTTATTGGGGTTCAGTAACGCCAGCTTCTCCCCTGCTGTGTGTGCGGCAAGTTCTCCACTCAGTTTCTTGCATTGACCCTGGGCTTCAACACCGCCAGTTGCTGCCCAGAAGTGCTGTCTGCACAGTCAACACTTGTTGCCGTGTTATTGGGGTTCAGTAACGTCAGCTGATCCCAGCTGTGTATCCAGCAATTTCTCCTGCTCCCTCCACACTGACACTACTACAGAAATTAAAGGGAACCTGTCCCCCCCCAGGCGTTTGTAACTGAAAGAGCCACTTGTGCAGCACTAATGCTGCTTTTGGACAATGGTGGCTCTTTTAGTTATTCTCCTTGCACACGCTGAACTAAACACTTATGAAATGTGCCCCCTCATACCATGAAAGTCCCGGAGGTGGGACTTTCCTTCCTAATCAGACACAGCACAGCGCTCATTCATACCCCTTTGGCACCGTGTGCCGCCTCCTGAGCGTTGTTTGAATCTGTCCCGGAGCCTGCGCTGTTATGTTGTCCCTTGGCCATGCGCAGTTAGCACTGCCCATCTTCTGACATCATTTGATGTCAGGCTGACTGCGCCTGTGTGGTCGCGCTGCCCGAGATCCCGCCCCGCAGTGTCTTCTGATTTATTCACACTGCGGGGCTGGGATGCATTGGCATGCGCAGTGCATATCTTTGCCTCTCACTCATCTCCTTCCATCTCCTTCAGACTGTGCCGCGTCACGGCCGTGGCATGTGATTAGGGATCAGCTGACACCACACAGTCTGAAGAAGGCGAAAGGAGATGAGTGAGAGGCGAAGATATGCACTGCGCAAGGTCATGAAGCCCAGCCCCGCAGTTTCTTCTAATTTATTCACACTGCGGGGCTGGGATTCATGGGCATGCACAGTCCATATCTTTGACTCTCACTCATCCCCTTCCGCCATCTTCAGACTGTGCCGCACCACGACCATGGCATGCGATTAGGGATTAGCTGACGCTGCACAGTCTGAAGAAGGCAGAAGGAGATGAGTGAGAGGTGAAGATATGCGCTGCGCATGCCCATGAATCCCAGCCCGACAGTGTGAATAAATCAGAAGACACTGCAGGACAGGATCTCGGGCAGGGCGGCCGCACAGGCGCAGTCAGCCTGACACCAAATGATGTCAGAAGACGGGCATCGCTAACTGCGCATGCCCAAGGTTGAAAATAACAGCGGATGCTCTCGGACAGATTCAAACAATGCTGAGGAGGCTGCGCCCTGCGCCAAGGGGATATGAATAATGGCTGTGCTACATGTCATTAAGAAGGAAAGTCCCGCCTCCATGACGGTTTCACGGTATGAGGGGCCACATTTTATAAGTGTTAACTTCAGCGTGTGCAAGGAGCATAATTAAAAGAGCCACCTTTTCCTTGTGCAGCATTAGGGCTGCACAAGGTGGCTCTTTTAGTTGCAAACACCTAGAGGGGTTAAAGGTTCCCTTTCAACCTGCTCCAATTAGGCCTCCGCCAACACTCTGTTTCTCATGTAATCCCTGGGCTCCAACACCGACAGTTGCTGCTCAGAAGTGTCTTTGGCTTGGGTACTCCCTCCTGCCCAGCCTAGTTCCAGCACGCCAGCTGTTTCTGGGTAGTGTCAAGGTCACTTTGCCTCCAATACGTTGTCCTGTCGTGTTGCGGTCGGGTTATCCGACTCTATGGTGCCTGCAGTTTAGGTGCTTCCTATGTGGGCTGTGGGAACTGGCAATCAAGGCTGGTTCCGTAGTGCCAATAGGACAAGCTCCTCCTGTAGGACTGTGGGTTTTCGGTAACTCCAGCCGGCTCACGGCCTAGCAATTTTTTTTCCTGTAGACCTTCTGCTGCCTATTTGAGTTCCAGCACCATTAGCTGGTTCTTAGGAAGACAATCTTGAGTAGGTCCCCCTGGTTCCAGTACCGTCAGCTGGTTCCAGGCAGAGCCTTTGGCTTAGGTGCCTCCTTCTGGGTATCCGAGTTCCACCAACATCTGGTGGTCCTTGGTAGTGCTTTCTGGCACGGGTACCTCCTGCTTAGTAACCGGGTTCCAGTACCATCAGCTGGTCCTCGGTAGTTCCATTGGCTCTTGTACCTTCTGCTACCCATCCGGGTTCCAGTACCATCAGCTGGTTCTCGGCAGCGTCTTTTGCTCTTGTACCTTCTGCTCCCCATCCTTGTTCCAGTACCGTCAGCTGGTTCCAGGCAGAGCCTTTGGCTTAGGTTCCTCCTTCTGGGTATCCGACTTCCACCAACATCAGGTGGTCCTTGGTAGTGCTTTCTGGCACGGGTACCTCCTGTTAGTAACCGGGTTCCAGTACTGTCAGCAGGTCCTCTGTAGTTCCATTGGCTCTTGTACCTTCTGCTACCCATCCGGGTTCCAGTACCATCAGCTGGTTCTCGGCAGCGTCTTTTGCTCTTGTACCTTCTGCTCCCCATTCTGGTTCCAGTACCGTCAGCTGGTTCCGGGCAGAGCCTTTGGCTTAGGTGCCTCCTTCTAGGTATCTGAGTTCCTCCAACGTCTGGTGGTCCTTGGTAGTGCTTTCTGGCACGGGTACCTCCTGCTTAGTAACCGGGTTCCAGTACCGTCAGCTGGTCCTCGATAGTTCCATTGGCTCTTGTACCTTCTGCTACCCATCCGGGTTCCAGTACCATCAGCTGGTTCTCGGCAGCGTCTTTTGCTCTTGTACCTTCTGCTCCCCATCCTTGTTCCAGTACCGTCAGCTGGTTCCAGGCAGAGCCTTTGGCTTAGGTTCCTCCTTCTGGGTATCCGACTTCCACCAACATTAGGTGGTCCTTGGTAGTGCTTTCTGGCACGGGTACCTCCTGTTAGTAACCGGGTTCCAGTACTGTCAGCAGGTCCTCTGTAGTTCCATTGGCTCTTGTACCTTCTGCTACCCATCCGGGTTCCAGTACCATCAGCTGGTTCTCAGCAGCGTCTTTTGCTCTTGTACCTTCTGCTCTCCATCCTTGTTCCAGTACCGTCAGCTGGTTCCGAGCAGAGCCTTTGGCTTAGGTTCCTCCTTCTGGGTATCCGACTTCCACCAACATCAGTTGGTCCTTGGTAGTGCTTTCTGGCACGGGTACCTCCTGCTTAGTAACCGGGTTCCAGTACCGTCAGCTGGTCCTCGGTAGTTCCATTGGCTCTTGTACCTTCGGGTAGCCATCCGGGTTCCAGTACTGTCAGCTGGTTCTCGGCAGTTCCTCAGCCTTCTTGTACCTTCTGCTACATTTCCAAGTTCAAGACCCTAAAGACGACGACCCTGAAGACCACCCCGAAGAAGACGACAACCCCGGAGATGACGACCCCGGAGACGACGACCCTGGAGACGACGACCCCGGAGACGACAACCCCGGAGACGACGACCCTGGAGACGATGACCCTGGAGACGACGACCCTGGAGACGACGACCCTGAAGCCCGAGAAGCAGAAGAACAAGAAGCTGCAGAACAAAAAGCAGAAGAACATTAAGCATAAGACTAAAAATCAGAGCAAAAGATATTATCTAAATTATAAGCAGAAGAAGACTAAGCAGTGTATGGGGGTGAGTCCGTTCCTCCTCGTGGTGCCCCTGGAAAAAACCTGCTGCTGCAGGCCAAACTGAACGCGGACAAATCCTGTTGTAAATCTTTTGTGACAGGCAGAACAGAAGGTGTAATCTGCAAACTTTTATAGATAACAACTACAGGAATGCCTGTCACAAATAAGAATATGATGAAGAAGAAGTATATGAAGAAGATGAAGAAGTAGAATATGAAGAAGAATAATAGTTGAAAAAAAAAGAATATGAAGAATGTAAAAAAAAAGAATAATAGGAAGAAGGTGAAGAAGAAGAAGAGGAATAAGGTGAAGGAGAAGTTGATGAAAAAGATGCTTCTGCTGAGGATGACGAAGAAGAAAGTGTGGGAGAAGTAAAGAAGAAGGTGAAGAGCATGAAAGTGGTGAAACATTAATATCTGACAAAATATAAAAAATCTTAACACAGTCAATATCTTTGTAACTCCGAACGTCTTTAAAAAAAAAAATTAATTCCTGCTATTCCATTTGATTGGGCTAAACCTCTATGCCTTTAATGTCTCCTCCACCTCTCCCAATACATCCTACATTATTTTTAGTTGTTTTCCTTCATGTAGAATTAACCTACAAGGAAAGAAAGGGTTCATTTTAATTCCGATATTTTTGTCCCATTGACTTGCATTGGTATCGGGTATCAATATCGGCAATATCCGATATTTTTTGAATATCGGCTGATCCAATCCGATAGTGATACTTCTGGATATCGGAAGGTATCGCTCAACACTAGTCAGAAGATATCTTCTGACCTGTTATCTTTTGAATGAAGTTAAAATGTCAGAAGTGAAAATGTCCAAGGATAACTTCCCAAAAGAGAAATGTCAAAAGATAACATATCAGAAGATAACAGGTCAGGATTAGTGCTGATCAATACCTTGCGATATCGGGAAATATCGGATTGGATTGTATCGCACCGATACCCAAAAAATATCGGTTATCGCCGATTCCGATACCGGAAACCAATGCAAGTCAATGGGACACAAATATCGGAATGAAAATAAACCCTTTCTTCCTTGCACCTCCAGTTTGGGATGGGGGAAGAGTGTGGGCGGTGCATGGGCGGAGACTGTGGGTGTCTGTGTGTGCAGGCGGGGTCTGTACGGGCCTCTCAGGGGTCTGTGCGGGCCTGCCGGGGGTCTGTACGGGCCTCTCGGGGGTTTGTGCGGGCCTGCCGGGGGTCTGTACGGGCCTCTCAGGGGTCTGTGTGGGCCTGCCGGGGGTCTGTACGGGCCTCTCGGGGGTCTGTGCGGGCTTGCTGGGGGTCTGTACGGGTCTCTCGGGGGTCTGTGCAGGCCTGCTGGGGGTCTGTATGGGCCTCTCGAGGACTTGCGGGCCTGCCGGGGGTCTTTGTGTCTGTGTGCAGGCATCGTCCGTTAGGATAACAAGTCCCATCGGGCTATGCCTGCTACAATGACTGATTGACACATTAGCCAATGATGGGACAGTAGTAGTCCCATCATCCGGCTAATGTGTTGAATGTAAAAAAACAAAAACACAAATATACATACTACATACAACATACTACATACATACTACATACATACTACATACGTACTACATGCTACATACATACTACATACATACAATATACTATATACTACATATATACTACATACATACATACAAAATACTACATACATACTACATACATACATACAACATACTACATACATACAGCATACAACATACATACAACATACCAAATACATACAACATACATACAACATACTACAGACATGCAACATACATACTACATACATACTACACACAACACACTACATACATACTACATACATACATACATACGACATACTATATACTACATACATACTACATACATACATACAACATACTACATGCATACTACATACATACATGCTACATACATACAACATGCATACAACATACTACATACATGCAACATACATACAACATACTATACACTACATACATACTACATACATACAACATACTACATACATACTACATACATACATGCTACATACATACATACATGCAACATACATACAACATACTACATACATACTGCATACATACAACATACATACTACATATATACTACTATCATACCGCTGCTGCCGCCTGCAATGTCATACTTTCCTGTCTTCGGCCTCCCGACGCGCCTCTCCTTCTGCAGCGTCCTTCCCTCCGCGCTCGCTCCCGGCCTCTGCTTCCCGTGTGCGCGCGCATACCAGGTTCAGTTCTGCGCGCACACACTTCTGATCTTCTGTCGGCGCTCCTCTTCAACTTCTCTTTGGTCCCGGAGGACTAGTACCCGGAAGTCGGTGCTCCTTATTGTCCTCTCTATGGTTCTGGAGGACTGATACCCGGAACTGCTCCACTGCCCTAAGGTATTTAAACTGCTTCCTGCCGTCCCTCTGTGCCTGGTTATCATTTGATCCTTCATGTGCTCCTGGCCGCCCCTGGTCTCTGTGAGTTCTTCTCCCTATGACTGGGTTAATCCTGTCTTTCCAGTACCTTGCCAGCCTCTGCGTACCCCCAGTGCCTCCGTCAGTCCCTGCACTGCTGCAGTTCACCCGTCAGTCCCTGTGTCCCTACAATTCCTCCGTCAGTCCTTGTTCTGCTGCAGTACACCCGTCAATCCCTGTGTCTCTGCTATACCTCCATCAGTCCCTGTGTCACTGCTTTACCTCCGTCAGTCCCTGTCTCTCTGCATTGCTTTGGCACGGTCTGTGTTTCTGCAGTGTTCCCGTTATACCCGCCAGTTGTCTCTCTGCAGTACACTCCTATCCTGTGGTCCTACCATCTCCGCCTCTTCTTGGTCTTCTCCCATCCTGGTCCTCCAGCTGCCGTGGCAATAGTCCCTCTCGGGCCTGCCCCTAACTCTCCCTGTATAGGGGGAGGTCTATCTGGTCAGCTCGTCCGTGGGGGGTTCGTCGTCGCAGTCTAGAGGGTCCACCTTACGTTTTCCCTCTTTGAATCGTCACAACTACATACATACTACATACATATAAACATGCAATACATACAGTATAGATATATCTATAGATACATAGATGTTTCTATCCATATATCTATCTGGCTAATTTCACACATCAGGTTTTTGCCGTCAGGCACAATCTGGTGAGTTTTGAAAAAAAAAATCAGTTTTTTTTTCCTGCTGGATACGTTTTATCTCATAGAGTTGTATTAGCGCCGGATTGCCACACGTTTCCTCCGTTTTTTGCCTGATCCATCAAAAAAGCTGTTTCTGCCGGACGGAAAACACATACAGAGGAATGGTTTTTCTGTCCAGCGAAAAACGCACAGCCACGGATCCGGCGAAAAACGTATGAAACTGAGATGTGAAATGATGAATCCGGCCTCCGAATCCATTTTTTCATGCATGTTTACATTCAAATCATTCACATTTTCCGTTTATTTATTTATTTATTTATTTCAAAAAACTGCATCAAAACTGCACAAAAAATTGCATAAAATTGCGTCAAAAACCACACCAAAAACTGCACCAAAACCGCACCAAAAACTGCATCATAAGGCTATGTGCACACGCTGCGGATCCGCAGGGTTTCCGTAGCTGCGGGTCCACAGCGTTTTCCCATGCGTTTACAGTACAATGTAACCCTATGGGAAACGCAATCCACAGTGCACATGCTGCAGAAAGAAACGTGCGGAAACGCAGCGGTTTACATTCCGCAGCATGTCAATTCTTTGTGCGGAATCCGCAATGGTTTTACACCTGCTCCATAATAGGAATCCGCAGGTGTAAAACCGCAGTGGAATCCGCACAAAAACCGCGGTAAATCCACCATAAATCCGCAGGAAAAACACACAGTTTTTGCCCTGCGGATTTATCAAGTCCGCTGCGGAATAATCCGCAGAGGATCATTCTACATGTGTGGAGCACCCCCAGACGCAGGGCCGCGGGTTACTCGGTACCGGTGCTCTTTGGCTCAGTTCTGGGGTTGTCATGGTGGCTGGACCCGGTCCGTGACCCTGCTAAGGGGCGTCCAATGAAAGGTGATGGTGCGTGGTGCAAGGTGCGAGGAATAACGATGACACAGGGTTGCAGTCTCTTTACCTTTTACTGAAGGTTTCAGGATCCTCAATCCAGAGCACTGTCAACAGGGCTGTCTGAGACCGGCCGGTCCGAAGGCACATCCAAAGTTCCCTTTGCAGGTGGAAATCAGTGCCTACCACTAGCACCTGTGTATTGTAGTTCTTCCCTGCTGGGCATTTGGGATAGTCCTCACAACTTCTGTTCTCGTTCTTTCTAGATCTTTCTCTCTCCATCCCCCAGGTTTGTTATGGCCAGGACGCACCTTTATGACAGGTAGGCCTGGAGTTATTCTGGGACCCTAGAGACACCCCTCTCCCACGATTGCCTCCTATGTCCTTCTTAGGTGATGTAAGGTAGACAGCCAACCTGTAATTAACTGTCCTGCTGCTGTTTGAAGTAATGCGTGGAGACTGTTACTTCCTCAGTGCTCCAGCCACCGGCTACGCGCCTCAGTAGGATGTTGCCGATCTCGGGGCACGACTCCTACTGGCTCTCCTTTTTACATGATCTCTTTTCTCACTGTCCACAATATTCTTCGCTTCGTGTCCTTTCTTTAGATACCGCCGCAAGGTAGTGCAGGCGCGGTTCCATAACAATCTGTCCTTTCGGCTAGGTACCTGCCAGATTCCCAGTTCTGACAGGTCCTCCCTGGAGCTCTCTCAGGCTGCGTTCTGTCTAACTTCCTGTCCAACCCCTAGTTTTACCAGTGTGAGGAGTGACCTAATAAATAGTGCCTTTTGCTCCCCCTAGTGGCCGGAGTGTGAAGTGTAATGTGTTATGATCTGGTGGCCTTGGAGCAGCATGAGACGTACTCTGGAGAAGGTGGTCCCTGTACTGACCGCAAACCCTGAACCTAGCAGCACAACTAAAAGCAGCCGTGGGGGGTACCTAACACTCCCTAGACCCCTTGACACAGCCTAAGATCTAACTACCCCTAAAGACAGAAACAGGAAACCTATCTTGCCTCAGAGAAAATCCCCAAAGGATAGATAGCCCCCCACAAATATTGACTGTGAGAGGAGAGGAAAAAACATACGCAGATATGAAATCAGATTTTAGCATAGGAGGCCATACTAGCTAAAAAGAAAGAATAGAACAGAGTACTATGCGGTCAGTATAAAAACACTAGAAAAATATCCACCGCAGAAAATACGGATCACCACATCTGACTAAAGACATGGGGGGTATATCTGCATCTCCAGAGAAATAGCTAGACTGCAAAAAATCCTTCACAGACCAAGCTGGACAGGACAAAAACATGAAAATGCACAGAACTATTAAGTCCACTGCAGGTGGACAGCAAAAACAAAGCCAGGACTTATCTTAGTAGAAAAACACAACAAACTGGAGCGACCAGCAGGGAAGTGAATCCTTCAAGAACAATGGACAACTGGCACTGACTAAAGGATCCTGCAAAGCTATATACCCCAGTCAGTCCTGCAATTAGTAGATACACATGTCCACTCCTGCAATCCAGGCCCAACTGCATTACCCTCTACAACCACCGGAGGGAGCCGAAAAGCTGAATTCACAACAGTAATGTGTGCTGTGATACCTGGTCAGATGAACTCCTTTCGTGCAATCAGACATAACATCACCCTCCTTAGCGGCAGAGCGACATTACTGCAACGACCAGGTCTCTGGCATGTGCACATACCCTCACTACACCAAAACTGCATCAAAAACCGCACCAAAAACTGCATCAAAACTGCACCAAAAACTGAATCAAAACTGCACCAAAAAAATGCATCAAAACTGCACCAAAATCCGCACCAAAAACTGCATCAAAAACTGCATCATAACTGCACAAAAAACTGCATCATAACTGCATCAAAAACCGCACCAAAAACAGCATCAAAACTGCATCAAAAACTGCACCAAAACTGCATGAAAACTGCATCAAAATTTTGGTGCGGTTTTTGATGCAGTTTTGGTGTAGTTCTGATGCAGTTTTTGGTGCAGTTATAATGCAGTTTTTCGTGCAGTTTTGATGCGTTTTTGATGCATTTTTGGTGCAGTTTTGATGCAGTTTTTGGTGTGGTTTTTAAGTGGTTTTGATACAGTTTTTGGAAATAAATAAATAAATGGAAAATGTCCATGATTTGAATGGAAACATGCATGAAAAAACGGACTCGGAGGCCGGATTCATCATTTCACATCTCAGTTTAATACGTTTTTCGCCGGATCCGTCGCTGTGTGTATTTTCGCCGGACAGAAAAAACGTTCCTCTGTATGTGTTTTCCGCTCGGCGAAAACAGCTTTTTTGACAGATCTGGCAAAAAATGGATGAAACGTGTGGCCATCAGGCGCAATCCGGCGCTACTACAACTCTATGAGAAAAAAACTGATCCAGCAGAAAAAAAGGATCGTTTTCTTTCAAAACTCGCCGGATTGTGCCTGACGGCAAAAACCTGATGTGTGAAATTAGCCATATAGATATATGGATAGAAACATCTATGTATCTATAGATAGATATATCCATAGATAGGCCGATGTTGATTAATGAACATAAAGAAAAACGGGAAAAAAATGTTGTGGGCTCTCGCGCAATTTTCTGCGCCAGAGGGGGAAAGCCGATGGCCGGGGGCCAATATTTGTAGCCTGGGAAGAGGTTAATACCCATGGCCCCTCCCAGGCTATGAATATCAGCCCGCAGCTGTCTGCGTAGCCTTACATGTTGTATGTATGTTATATGTATGTTGTATGTATGTAGTATGTATGTATGTAGTATGTTGTATGTATGTTGTAGTATGGATATTGAACCCCCCCCCCCCCCGGCTACATATACCAGCCTGCAGCCGCCCCAGAAATGGCGCATCTGTAAGATGCGCCAATTCCGGCACTTAGCCCCTCTCTTCCCACTCCCGAGTAGCGGTGGGAAATGGGGTAACAAGGGGTTAATGTCACCTTGCTATTGTAAGGTTACATTAAGCCGGGTTAATCCTAGAGTAGTGAAAAAGTTAAAAACAAAATAAAGACACAGCCAGAAAAAAGTATTTTATTATTCTTAATTTAACCATACTTACCATACTTCAGCACCTGCAAAAAAGGTAAAATAATAAACCATATACTCCCTGTCTGACGCAGTCCAATTAATAACGAGTGTCCCATGACGATCTCCCCTATAGAACAGTGACATCTGGTGATATCACTGCTCTATAGGACCTCCAGTGACACACTGACAGGAGAGAATGGCTCCTGCAGTGCATCACTGAGAGGTTACTGTAGTTCACTGGTCTCACTTTATAGCAAAAGCTGCGTGGGAACTTTCTCACACAGCAATGCCAAAAGTGATACTAGGGACTATTTTTTACAGTGGCGGAGGAATACAGTGCGGAAGGATACCTTCCTCCCGTCATTGTACTCCTGGAGCCCCTAGAGAGCGGTCGCATTAGCTGAGGCTGCTGCTCTCCACGGGAGATCATCGTGGGACACTCATGGATTACTGCGGATCAGGGAATATATTGTTTGTTTGTTATTTTAATATTTTTTACAGATGACACTTGCTTCGGGGAACAAAGTGACAAGTAATGGTGAGTATGTACTCTATGTTATATGTATGTATCATATGTAATGTATGAATGTATTGTATGTAGTATGTATGTAGTATGTATGTATGTTGTATGTATGTAGTATGTTTGTTGTATGTATGTAGTATGTTGTATGTATGTATGTAGTATGTATGTATGTTGTATGTATGTAGTATGTATGTATGTAGTATGTACTGTATGTAGTATGTATGTTGTATGTATGTATGTTGTATGTATGTTTTATGTATGTTGTATGTATGTAGTATGTATGTGTGTAGTATGTTGTATGTATGTGGTATGTTGTATGTATGTTGTATGTATGTAGTATGTTGTATGTATGTTGTATGTATGTAGTATGTATGTATGTTGAATGTATGTAGTATGTATGTATTTAGTATGTACTGTATGTAGTATGTATGTTGTATGTATGTATGTTGTATGTATGTATGCTGTATGTATGTTGTATGTATGTGGTATGTATGTTGTATGCATGTACTATGTATGTGTGTAGTATGTTGTATGTATGTTGTATGCATGCATGTTGTATGTATGTAGTATGTATGTTGTATGTATGTTGTATGTATGTAGTATGTATGTAGTATGTTGTATGTATGTTGTATGTATGTAGTATGTTGTATGTATGTAGTATGTGTGTATGTATGTTGTATGTATGTAGTATGTATGTTGTATGTATGTGTGTAGTATGTATGTATGTTGTATGTATGTTGTATGCATGAATGTAGTATGTATGTTGTATGTATGTATGAAGTATGTATGTAGTATGTATGTAGCATGTTGTATGTATGTAGTATGTATGCAGTATGTATGTATGTATGTAGTATGTATGTTGTATATATGTAGTATGTATGTAGTATGTATGCAGTATGTATGTTGTATGTATGTGGTATGTTGTATGTATGTTGTATGTATGTGGTATGTTGTATGTAGGTATGTTGTATGTATGTAGTATGTTGTATGTATGTTGTATGTATGTATGTAGTATGTATGTATGTATGTATGTATGTTGTATGTATGTAGTATGTACTGTATGTAGTATGTATGTTGTATGTATGTATGTTGTATGTATGTATGTTGTATGTATGTATGTTGTATGTACAGTACAGACCAAAAGTTTGGACACACCTTCTCATTTAAAGATTTTTCTGTATTTTCATAACTATGAAAATTGTACATTCACACTGAAGGCATCAAAACTATGAATTAACACATGTGGAATTATATACTTAACAAAAAAGTGTGAAACAACCGAAATTATGTCTTATATTCTAGGTTATTCAAAGTAGCCACCTTTTGCTTTGATGACTGCTTTGCACACTCTTCTCATTCTTTTGATGAGCTTCAAGAGGTAGTCACCGGGAATGGTCTTACAACAATCTTGAAGGAGTTCCCAGAGATGCTTAGCACTTGTTGGCCCTTTTGCCTTCACTCTGCGATCCAGCTCACCCCAAATCATCTCGATTGGGTTCAGGTCTGGTGACTGTGGAGGCCAGGTCATCTGGCGTAGCACCCCAACACTCTCCTTCTTGGTCAAGTACCCCTTACACAGCCTGGAGGTGTGTTTGGGGTCATTGTCCTGTTGAAAAATAACTGATGGTCCAATTAAACGCAAACCGGATGGAATAGCATGCTGCTGCAAGATGCTATGGTTGCCATGCTGGTTCAATTGGCCTTCAATTTTGAATAAATCCCCAACAGTGTCACCAGCAAAGCACCCCCACGCCATCACACCTCCTCCTCCATGCTTCACGATGGGAACCAGGCATGTAGAGTCCATCCGTTCACCTTTTCTGCATCGCACAAAGACATGGTGGTTGGAACCATAGATCTCAAATTTGGACTCATCAGACCAAAGCACAGATTTCTACTGGTCTAATGTCCATTCCTTGTGTTCTTTAGCCCAAACAAGTCTCTTCTGCTTGTTGCCTGTCCTTAGCAGTGGTTTCCTAGCAGCTATTTTACTCTGAAGGCCTGCTGCACAAAGACTCCTCTCAACAGTTGTTGTAGAGATGTGTCTGCTGCTAGAACTCTGTGTGGCATTGACCTGGTCTCTAATCTGAGCTGCTGTTAACCTGCGATTTCTGAGGCTGGTGACTCGGATAAACTTATCCTCAGAAGCAGAGGTGACTCTTGGTCTTCCTTTCCGGTGGCGGTCCTCATGTGAGCCAGTTTCTTTGTAGCCCTTGATGGTTTTTGCCACTGCACTTGGGGACACTTTCAAAGTTTGCCCAATTTTTCAGACTGACTGACCTTCATTTCTTAAAGTAATGATGGCCGCTCGTTTTTCTTTACTTTTTTCTTGCCATAATACAAATTCTAACAGTCTATTCAGTAGGACTATCAGCTGTGTATCCACCAGACTTCTGCACAACACAACTGATGGTCCCAACCCCATTTATAAGGCAAGAAATCCCACTTATTAAACCTGACAGGGCACACCTGTGAAGTGAAGACCATTCCCGGTGACTACCTCTTGAAGCTCATCAAGAGAATGCCAAGAGTGTGCAAAGCAGTCATCACAGCAAAAGGTGGCTACTTTGAAGAACCTAGAATATAAGACATAATTTCAGTTGTTTCACACTTTTTTGTTAAGTATATAATTCCACATGTGTTAATTCATAGTTTTTATGCCTTCAGTGTGAATTTACAATTTTCATAGTCATGAAAATACAGAAAAATCTTTAAATGAGAAGGTGTGTCCAAACTTTTGGTCTGTACTGTATGTTGTATGTATGTTTTATGTATGTTGTATGTATATAGTATGTATGTGTGTAGTATGTTGTATGTATGTTGTATGTATGTGGTATGTTGTATGTATGTTGTATGTATGTTGTATGTATGTAGTATGTTGTATGTATGTTGTATGTATGTATGTATGTAGTATGTATGTATGTAGTATGTACTGTATGTAGTATGTATGTTGTATGTATGTATGTTGTATGTATGTTTTATGTATGTAGTATGCATGTGTGTAGTATGTTGTATGTATGTTGTATGCATGCATGTTGTATGTATGTAGTATGTATGTTGTATGTATGTATGTAGCATGCATGTAGTATGTTGTATGTATGTAGTATGTTGTATGTAAGTAGTATGTGTGTATGTATGTAGTATGTATGTTGTATGTATGTATGTAGTATGTATGTTGTATGCATGAATGTTGTATGTATGTAGTATGTATGTTGTATGTTTGTATGTATGTAGTATGTATGTAGTATGTTGTATGTATGTAGTATATATGTAGCATATTGTATGTATGTAGTATGTATGTAGTATGTTGTATGTATTTAGTATGTATGCAGTATGTATGTATGTAGTATGTATATTGTATATATGTAGTATGTATGTAGTATGTATGTATGTATGTTGTATGTATGTATGTTGTATATAGTATATAGTATGTATTTTTGTGCGTTTTTTTTACATTCAACACATTAGCCGGATGATGGGACTACTACTGTCTCATCATTGGCTAATGTGTCAATCACTGTCATTGTAGTAGGCATAGCCCGATGGGACATGTAGTCCCATCGGACGATGCCTGCACACACACACAAAGACCCCCGAGAGGCCCGCACAGACGCCCGAGAGGCCCGTACAGACCCCCGGCAGGCCCGCACAGACCCCCGAGAGGCCCGTACAGACCCCCAGCAGACCCACACAGACCCCCAAGAGGCCCGTACAGACCCTCGGCAGGCCCGTACAGATCCCCGAGAGGCTCGTACAGACCCCCGGCAGGCCCGCCCAGACCCCCAGCAGGCCTGCACAGACCCCCAAGAGGCCCGTACAGACCCTCGGCAGGCCCGCACAGACCCCCGATGGTCACGCACAGACCCCGCACACACACAGACACGCAGTCTCCGCCCACGCACCGCCTACACTTACTCCATCATGACATCATTTGTGCAGCCAATCACAGCCATGCCATTAGTTAACATGGCTACCATGCCTAACAGGATGTGCCCACACTTCTTAGGATCCTCATTGGCTGAATAGAATAAAACTGTCTCATTGCATTATGGGAACTTCCGATTCTGGCATTCAATATTGTAAAAGTATCAGAACTCAGTATCAGAACTCCGATACAGCGAATATTGGCCAATACCCGATATTGCAGTATCGGAATGCTCAACACTAGTCAGGATAAAATGTCAAAAGAAAACATGTCAGAAGATAACATGTCAGAAAAAAACATGTAAAAAAATGACATGATTCAGAAGTAAACATGTCAGAACAGAAAATGTCAAAAAATTACATGACATTCCATAAAATTTCAGAAGCCAGCATCATTTAGAAGAGAACATATCAGAAAATCACATATCAGGATAACATGTGGGAATAAAACTTGTCAAAGGATAACAGGTGTAAAGATAACATGTTAGAAGATAACATGTCAAAAAGAAACATAATTCAGGAGATAACATATCAGAAGAGAAATGTCAGAAGAAATCATGTGAGAAGAGAACACGGCAAAGGAAAGCATATCAGAAGATAGTATGTCAGAAGGTAACATGTCAAAGGAGAACATGTCAGAGGATAGCATGTCACAGGATGACATGTCAGAAGACAACAACATGTAAAAAAATAACATAATGCAAAAGACAACATAATTTAGAAGAGAACATGTCTGAAGACAACACGTCAGAACTCAGAAGATAACATGTAAAAATAACATAATTCAAAAGATAATGTGAGAAGATATCAATATGTAAAAAAATAATAGAAGATATCATAAAACATAATTCAGAAGATAACATGTCAGAAGATAACATCTAAGGATAACATGTCAGAAGAAAACAAGTAAGAGAGTAACAATTGTAAAGATAGCGTAAAAAATAACATAATTCAGAAGGTAACATGTCAGAAAATAACATGTTAGAAAAAAAACATGTCAGGAGATAACATGTTAGAGGATAACATGTCAGAAAATAACATGTCAAAATAACATAATTCAGAAGAAAACATGTCAGAAGATATGTCGGAGGATAACTAGTCTAAAGACAACATGAGATGTCAGAACATGAGATGTGAAAAAGTAACATAATTCAGAAAATAACATGTCAGAAGATAGCATGTCAGGAAATAACATGTCAGAGGATAACAGGGGTAAAGATAACATGTAAAAAATAACATAATTCAGAAAATAACATGTCAGAAGAGAAATGTCAGAAGGAAACATGTCAGACGATAATAACATGTTAGAACTCAGAAGATAATATGTCAGAAGATAACATGTCAAAAATAACATAATACAGTAGATAATATGTCAGGCGACAACATATCTGAGGATAACATGTCAAAAAATAGCATGTCAGGATAACATGTTAGCAGATAACACGTCAGAGGATAACAGGTCTAAAAATAACATTTCAGAAGATAACATGTCAAAAATAAGATCATTCAGAAGATAACTTGTCAAAAGATAACAGGTCAGGAGGATAACATGTCACAAGAAAACAACAGGTAAAAAATAACATAATTTAAAAGATAACTTGGCAGAAGATGACATCATTTAGAAGAGATCATTCCTGAAGATGACATGTCAGAAGATAACATGTCAGGATAACACATCAGCAGAAAACAAGTCACAAGAGAACATGTCAGGATAGCATGTCAGAACATAACATATCAGAGGATAATAGGTGTCAAGATATCATGTCAAAATAACATAATACAGAAGAAAACATGGTAGAAAAGAAATATCAGAAGAAAACATGGCAGAAGATAACATGTCAAAGGATAACATGTCAGAAGATAACATGTCAGAGGATAACATGTCAAAATAGCATAATACAGAAGATAAAATGCCAAAAGATAACATGCCAGATGATAACATGTCAGAAGACAACATGTCAGAAGATAACATGTCAAAATAACAAAATACAGTAGAAAACATGTCAGAAGATAACATCATTTAGAAGAGAACATGTCTGAAGATAACATGTCACAGGATAACATGTCAGAGGATATCATCATTTAGAAGAGATAACATGTCAGATGATCACATGTCAAAAATAAGATAATACAGAAGATAACTTGTCAGACAACTGCATGTCTGAGGATAACATGTCAGAAGAAAACATGTAAGAAGATAACATATTAAGAATAACATAATACAGAAGAAACCATGTCAGAGGATAGTATCATTTAGAAGAGATAATATGTCAGAAGATAACATCATTTTGAATAGATAACATGTCAGAGGATAACATGTCAGAAGAAAACATGTAAGAAGATAACATATTAAAAATAACATAATACAGAGGAAAACATGTCAGAAGATAACATCATTTAGAAGACATAACATGTCAGAAGATAACATGTCAGAGGAGAACATGTTTGAAAGTAACATGTCACAAGAAAACAACATGTAAAAATAACAATACAAAAGATAACATGGTACAAGATAACATCATTTAGAAGTGAGCGTGTCTGAAGATAACATCTCAGAGGATAACATGTCAGGATAACATGTCAGAAGAAAACATGTCAGGAGATAACGTGTAAAAACTAACATAATACAAAATATAACATGGTAGAATATAACATCATTTAGAAGAAATAACATGTTAAAATATATCATGTCAGAAGATAACATATCAGAAGATAGCATGTCAGACGATAACATGCCATAGGACAACATGTCAGAAGGTAACATGTTAAAGAATAATATGTCAGAGGAGAACATGTTAGAGGGCAGAAGATGACATCATTTAGAAGAGAGCATGTCTGAAGATAACATGTCAGAGGAAACATGTCAGGATAACATGTCAAAAGAAAACATGTCAGAAGATAGCATGTCAGGATAACATGTCAGAAGATAATATGTCAGAGGATAACAGGTGTAAAGATAACATGTCAGAAAATAGTATACTTCAGAAGATATGTCAGACGGGAAATGTCAGAAGATAACATGCCAGAAGATAACATGCCAGAGGATAACATGTCAATAGATAACATGTCAGAAAAGAACATATCAGAGGATAACAACATGTAAAAAATAACAATACAAGATAACATGTCAGAAGATAGGACATCATTTAGAAGAGAAGATATCTGAAAATAACATGTCTAAAGAAAACACGTCAGAGGATAATAGGTCTAAAGATAACATGTCAGAAGATAACATTTAAAAAATTAAGATAATTCAGAAGATAACACGTCATAAGACAAATGTCAGAAGAAAATATTCCAGAAGATAACAGGTCAGGATAACATGTCAGAAAAAACATGTTAGAAGATAAAATGTCAGAAGATAATTTGTTAAAAAAAATAACATAATACAGAAGAAAACATGACAAAAGAGAACATGTCAGAATATAGCATGACAGAAGATCACTTGTCAGAATAGAACATGTAATAAAAGAACGACAGAACATAACATCAGAAGATATGTCAAAAGAGAATATGTTAGAAGAGACTGGCAGAACATAATGTCAGAGGATAATATGTCAGAGGATAATATCTTAGAGGATAACAGGTCTAAAGATAACATGTCAGAAGATAACATGTCAGAAAATAAAAACATGTTAAAAAATAACATAATACAAAAGATAACATGTCAGAAAATAACATCATTTAAAAGAGAACATGTCTGAAGATAGCATGACAGAAGATCACTTGTCAGAAAAGAACATGTCAAAAAAGAACAAGAGAACATTAAAGTAGAAGATATGTCAGAAGAGAACATGTCAGAAGAGACCAGCAGAACATAACCTCAGAAGAGAACATGCCAGAAGATAGCATGCCAGAAGAGAACATGTCAGAGGAGAGTGGCAGAGTAACCGCTGCTATTAACCCTGTGTGTCCCCAACTTTTTACTATTGATGCTGCCTATGCGGCATCAATAGTAAAAAGATCTAATGTTAAAAATAATTAAAAAAACTAAAAACCTGCTATTCTCACCCTCCGCCGTCCAACGATGCGCTTGCGCCTGCCGCCATCTTCCGTTCCCTGCGATGCATTGCGAAATTACCCAGAAGACTTAGCGGTCTCGCAAGACCGCTAAGTCATCTGGGTAATTTCGCAACGCATCCTGGGAACGGAAGATGGCGGCAGCTGTGCGCGTATCGCCGGAGCTTCGGTGGATCCCAGGGGTGAGTATATAACTATTTTTTATTTTAATTATTTTTTTAACAGGGATATGGTGCCCACACTGCTGTATACTACGTGGGCTGTGTTAGATACCGCGTGGCTGCTATATACTACATAGGCAGTGTTATATACTATGTGGGCTGTGTTATGTACTGCGTGGGCTGTGCTATATATTACGTGGCCACTGTTATATACTTCGTGGGCAGTGTTATATACTACGTGGCTGCTATATACTGCGTGGGCAGTGTTATATACTACGTGGCTGTTATATACTGCGTGGGCTGTGCTATATATTACGTGGCCAGTGTTATATACTGCGTGGCCTGTGTTATATACTACATCGCCTGTGTTATATACTGCGTGGCTGCTATATACTGCGTGGGCTGCGTTATATAGTACGTGGCTGTGTTATATACTGCGTGGCGACTGTTATATATTGCGTGGCCTGTATTAACGCATCGGGTATTCTACAATATGTATGTACTGTATATAGCAGCCACATAGTATATAGTGCAGGCCACGTAGTATTTGTCTGCTATATACTACATGGCTCCTATATACTACGTGGCCTGTGCTATATACTATGTGGCTGCTATATACATATATAAATACATGTTCTAGAATCCCCGATGCGTTAGAATCGGGCCACCATCTAGTATCATATAAAATGACATTAGTCTGAAGACAACCTGTCAGAAGAAAGAAATGTCAGTAGACAACATTACTCAGGAGTTAACATTTCAACAGATAGAGAAATGTCAGAATAAGTGTCATAGCAAAGAAAGAAATATTAGAAGAAAACATCACTTAGGAGAAAACAACACTTAGAAGACAACATGTCACAAGACAGAGGCATGTTAGAAGATGTGGATATGCCATTAGACCACATCTTATGATGTATCAGAAAATATTATTCAAGAGATAACATGTCAGAAGACAGAGACTGAGCATTAGATATTGTCTCTAGGAGCTAATGAACGGAGTCCACCATCAACAAAAAGGGAAAGTGTCATCCTTCACAATTGGTGATGTCACAAGTCACCCTTCTCCACCTCCCTTCACATTAACTTCAGATTACAAGCTCAGAAAGCTTCTATACAATCAAATATGATCCGAGTCAGTCTATAGCTGCTAATGTCTATGTGCCCAACATCAAGGGTAGACACGTACTGAACGCAGCAATACCTATATATCAAAAAGTAAAATATCAACCAATTTGTATGGTAGATGACATATAGTTGCTAAGTAGATGAATGTCAGACCATTCGAAAATTTTGAAGAAACCGAACAAAGAGAACCTCTGCAAGGTGTTTGTATGGGTGTTTGTGAGGGGTTCCTCCCATATTCCAAACATATACTGATAGGGAATTTAGATTGTGAGCCCCATCGGGGACAGCGATGATAATGTGTGCAAACTGTAAAGCGCTGCGGAATATGTTAGCACTATATAAAAATAAAGATTATTATTATTATTTTGTGAGCACTTTGCAGATTTGCTTGTGTATAATTCTGCACGGATTCTATCTCTTTTGGCAGAAACTGTAGTTGATATTCTGAGCGGATTTTCATGCGGACTTGTAAGCTAAATAAAGATATATTATTAAAATAAAATGTGATATCATTTCCTTGTTCAACCTCTTCAGCCAGATACCCTCATTAATATTAAATAAAGACACACCCACAAACACACATACACAATTAAATAAAGAAACACACACAATTAAATAAAGACACACACACAGTCACCAGCCTATGTAGCAGCATTGACATAATTAACCTACATATGCTGTTGGTACGCCCCCATGGGTCCGTGGGGTATTCGGTACCAGGTCCTGCGGTTCACAGGGGGATGTCACGGTGGCTGGCCTGGTCCGTGGCCCTGGGATGTCCGTGTAAAAGGGAAAGGTCTTTAAAGGGATAAAGTTTGTGTTCGTGACTCCACCTGTGGTATCGGTCAGGGTGACCAACGCTGCTTTAAGGGGTCTGCTGGGGTGATGTTATGGCAGCTAGATGGTATACCTTCCCACAGGTGAAGTATATCCCCAGGGCTTCCCAGTGTATAGATGGTGGATGGTGAGAGGCGCAGAGAAGAACAAGGACACAGGGTTGCAGTCTCTTTACCTTTACTGAAGACTTCAGCATCCACAGTCCAGGGCACCAGATCACAGGGCAGGCAGAGTCCGGTCGGTTTGGAGGCAAGTCCAGAGTCCCCTTGTCCAGGTGGAAATAAAAGCCTTCCTCTAGCGACGTGGTGTCATAGTCCCTTACTGCTAAGCTTCTCATAAGGTCCTCACAACTGTCGTAGATGTTATGTCTCTCTCTGTCCCCCGGATAGGATAGGACAAACCCGTATGACTGGTGGCTTGAGGCGGTTTATAGGGACTCTATCATGCCCCTTTCTCTAAGGGGTGCCACCGTGCCTCCTGGGTGTAGGGAAGGACAGATAACGTGAAATTACCTGTCCTGCGGTCTCTGAAGTAAAGCATAAAGGTCCTTACTCCCTCGGAGTTCCGGCTACTGGGATCCTGCGCCTCAGAAGGAGGCAGCCTGTGCAGAGCTGGTCCCCTTCTGGTATCCTCTCCTTTGCTTCCTTTCCTTTCACACTCGCTGCAATACAATTCTGCTTTCAACGTCTCTTTCTGGGAGCTGCAGCTCTGAGGGCATGCCCAGCTCCTTTAACCTTCCATCCTCCTCAGACTTTGGTCTGGAACTTTCTAACTGAACTCCTGTCTGGAACTAACTTACTTTCCCTACAGACTACCAGTTATATATATATGGGGAGTGACCTAATAAATAGGAGCAGAAGCTCCCCCTGGTGGCCTGGAGTGTAAACTGTGTTGCATCTTTGTGGTACCTGGATGCAGTTATCCTTGATTGCCTCCAAACGTAGCATCACTCTCCCCGAGTGGAAGGCAATACCACTGTGACGACCAGGACCCTGGGGCGCCGCACTGTAACAAAAACAGCAACTGTTATTAGGCTATGTCCCCACGGTCAGTCATCGGGAGTGCTTTGGACGCAGCACATGTCCACTGTGTCCAAAGCGCTGCTGTCTTTTGAACACAGTTGTTCATTGAACCGTGCGGAATCATCGTGCCCTATACATTGGATGGGTGATATTTATCTTGTGGAGACTGAGGGTCGACGCAAGATAAATAGACATGCTGCGGTCTGGAAAGATGCGACACATGTCTGTCTCCGCAGGGAAGCTGCAGGCACCGGTGCATGCATAGTGGACATGGGATTTCTTGAAATCCCATCCACTATGCTGTAACATCTGGCCATTGCAGGTTGGAAGCTGCAGATGTATGCAGCGTCCAACCTGCAGCGTTTACTGACTGTGGAAACATACCCTCAAAAATCTGCATGAAATGCAAGATCTGTTTATTTTTCAAAAAAAAAACTGAGTGGGCTCCCGCGTGATTTTCATAACCAGCAGTTGGACAGCCGATGGCTGAAGGCTGATGTTAATATTCTGGGATGGAGCCATACCCATGCTATTAATATCAGCTCACAGCTGTTGCTTAGCCTTTACTGGCTAGTTTACAGAAGAACCCCAGAAAAAAATTGACATGGGGTTCCCTTTTAAAATCAAACCAGCAAAGGCTAGGAAGACAGCTGCGGGCTGATATTAATAGCCTGGGAAGGGGCCATGTATATTGGCACCCCTCAGGCTAAAAGCATCAGCTCTCAGCCGCCCCAGAAATGGTGCATCTTATACTGTAGATGCACCAATTGTGGCAATTAGTCTCGCTCTTCCCACTTGCCCTGTAGCGGTAGTAAGTGGGGTAATATTTGTGGGTTGATGTCACCTTTGTAATGTCCGGTGACATCAAGCCCACAGCTTAGTAATGGAGAGGTGTCTATAAGACACCTAACCATTACTAATCCTATAGTTATATGGTAAATAAAGATACAGCCAGAATAAAGTCCTATAATTTAAATAATCACACAGACTCCCTTATTGAATCTTAATTTACCATACTTACTGCATCGCCTAATCCCCGAATCCCTCAACCTACAACAAAAATGAAATAATAAACCAACATATAGTACTCACTGTCTGCTGTAGTCCATTTACTGAGTGTCCCACGATGATCTCACGTGTAGAACAGTCACATCGGGAGATGTGACCCCTGTTCCCGGCCTCCAGTGATACAAATGCAGGAGCTAATAACTCCTGCATTTTTGTTGCAGGAGACGCGGGCATCGGGGATTAGGTGTTTGGTGAGTATGAATTTTTTTTTAATTTTACTATTGAACACAGCTGCCAGATGATGGGACTACTGTTATATGTGACAGCAGATATATAGTCTGATGGGAGTAGTAGTCCCATCAGACAATGCCTGGTTACTCACACACAGACACCCGCACAGACAGACACCCGCACACAGACACCCACACACACACAGACACACACACACAGACAGCTGCACACACACAGACATCCACAGACAGACACCTACACACACACACACAGACAAACGCACATAGACACCCGCACACACACAGACACTCGCAGACACACAGACAGCGGCAGACAGACCAGCACATATTCTCCGCTCACACATAGTCTCCACCCACACACACATTCTCCGCCCACACACTCTTCCTCCTTCCTTTCTACAGCATTTTTGGCACGGAAATCTACAAACCTTTTTACACCTGTGGCTTAGCAGTAGATTTGACTGACTCAATGTAAGTCTATGGGTGCAAAAATGCTGCAGATCCGCAAAAGAAATGACATGCTGCGAAAAATAAAACGCTGCAAATCAGTGCGGAATTTTCAGCAGCAAGTGCACACCAATTCTGGATTCCCATAGATTAGCATTGCTTGAGCTATCCTTTACGGAATTGGTGCAATTCCATGAGGAATAAACGCTGCGGATCTGCAACAAAATCCGCAACGTGTGCACATAGCCTAAAGTCAATAATAAATATGGTAATAAAAACATATAGCAAAGGGAAAACCGGAGACTGAAAAATGGTAATGGTAATAAATACATATAAATTGCAATCACGTATGTATAACCTAAGATAGCACCAATGAAAATTACAAGGCCAAAACGAGGCCAAAAAAATTTTTTTTTTTACAAAAATATATATAGAAAATAGATAATAAATAATGGTGTGATCCGAATTCTCTGAACATGGAGGAAAAAATATATAAATGATGTATATCAGGATGTATATATATATATATATATATATATATATATATATATATATATATATATATATATATATACAGTACAGACCAAAAGTTTGGACACACCTTCTCATTTAAAGATTTTTTCTGTATTTTTATGACTATGAAAATTGTAAATTCACACTGAAGGCATCAAAACTATGAATTAACACATGTGGAATTATATACTTAACAAAAAAGTGTGGAAACAACTGAAAATATGTCTTATATTCTAGGTTCTTCAAAGTAGCCACCTTTTGCTTTGATGACTGCTTTGCACACTCTTGGCATTCTCTTGATGAGATTCAAGAGGTAGTCACCGGCAATGGTCTTCCAACAATCTTGAAGGAGTTCCCAGAGATGCTTAGCACTTGTTGGCCCTTTTGCCTTCACTCTGCGGTCCAGCTCACCCCAAACCATCTCGATTGGGTTTAGGTCTGGTGACTGTGGAGGCCAGGTCATCTGGCGTAGCACCCCATCACTCTCCTTCTTGGTCAAATAGCCCTTATTCAGCCTGGAGGTGTGTTTGGGGTCATTGTCCTGTTGAAAAATAAATGATGGTCCAACTAAACGCAAACCAGATGGAATAGCATGCCACTGTAAGATGCTGTGGTTGCCATGCTGGTTCAGTATGCCTTCAATTTTGAATAAATCCCCAACAGTGTCACCAGCAAAGCACCCCCACACCATCACACATCCTCCTCCATGCTTCACGGTGGGAATTAGGCATGTAGAGTCCATCCGTTTACCTTTTCACAAAGACATGATGGTGGGAACCAAAGATCTCAAATTTGGACTCATCAGACCAAAGCACAGATTTCCACTGGTCTAATGTCCATTCCTTGTGTTCTTTGGCCCAAACAAGTCTCTTCTGCTTGTTGCCTGTCCTTAGCAGTGGTTTCCTAGCAGCTATTTTACCATGAATGCCTGCTGCACAAAGTCTCCTCTTAACAGTTGTTGTAGAGATGTGTCTGCTGCTAGAACTCTGTGTGGCATTGACCTGGTCTCTAATCTGAGCTGCTGTTAACCTGCGATTTCTGAGGCTGGTGACTCAGATAAACTTATCCTCAGAAGCAGAGGTGACTCTTGGTCTTCATTTCCTGGGGCGGTCCTCATGTGAGCCAGTTTCTTTGTAGTGCTTGATGGTTTTTGCAACTGCACTTGGGGACACTTTCAAAGTTTTCCCAATTTTTTCGGACTGACTGACCTTCATTTCTTAAAGTAATGATGGCCACTCATTTTTCTTTACTTAGCTGCTTTTTTCTTGCCATAATACAAATTCTAACAGTCTATACAGTAGGACTATCAGCTGTGTATCCACCAGACTTCTGCTCAACACAACTGATGGTCCCAACCCTATTTATAAGGCAAGAAATCCCACCTGTGAAGTGAAAACCATTTCCGGTGACTACCTCCTGAAGCTCATCAAGAGAATGCCAAGAGTGTGCAAAGCAGTCATCAAAGCAAAAGGTGGCTACTTTGAAGAACCTAGAATATAAGACATATTTTCAGTTGTTTCACACTTTTTTGTTAAATATATAATTCCACATGTGTTAATTCATAGTTCTGATGCCTTCAGTGTGAATTTACAATTTTCATAGTCATGTAAATACAGAAAAATCTTTAAATAAGGTGTGTCCAAACTTTTGGTCTGTACTGTATGTGAGAAAAGAAGAGGGCAGGGTTGTGCCAAAAAGTGACCCTGAGGGTACAATAAGTACCAGTGAATATGCTAGCACAAAGTGAATAGCACTATAGGGTAGTAATGTGTCACAGTGCAGTAGCAGCAGCTCAAGGAAAATAATAAGGGCTTACACCTATTAGGTCCGTCAACTCCCACCAACATTAATTAGGTGCCTTAACTTAGACCAGAGGCGTAGCTAGGGTTTTGGTTCACGGAGGGGCGAAACTTCTGAGTGGGCCCCTAACCAGGTAACCTTGATTACAACTCAGTGACGCACCCTAATAGTGGAGGAGAACCTCAGCAGATGACAGCGATGTTACTGAAGATAATCTCTATATAAAGACCAACATTGATATTACCGCCATATGGTCAGTGGTAGATACCTGCCCTACAGAACATGTAAGAGATCACAGTACAGTTACAGATAATGTCTTACCACTGATGTTGTTTCTGATGGAATTGTTCACTTTTCACATCTTTTCCATCTGGCCCAGACCAACATGACAACTTCTTCCAGCCAGGACTCGGCTGCAGAGAATACAACAAAGACACGTTTCACTTCTCACATTCCAGCTCCATCACCATCTAATACCAACCTGCACAAACTCCTCATCCTGCTGATACCCCAATACTGAGCCGCTGCCGTATGTGTCCCTATTACTACACCTGCTGTGTGGTTCTCTGTGCCTTCTAAATTCTAAAGCACCCCTCTATAATATAGTAATGTCGGGTGCAAGTGCCCTAGAAAACAGTGCCCATATTTTGCCCCCTAGAAAGTAATATTGCCCTTTGTGCCCCTTTGATAGTCACAGTAACCTGAGTTCCCCTATAACAATAAGTGACCACTTTATATTTAATAAAGTCCCTAGTCTGCCCCCTGTACAGCTCCCCTATACACACTATGATGCTCTCTTATACACAGTATAAAGCCCCCTTACTGTATACGGAACTATCTCCAGAGAGATCAGTCCACACCACCTCCACGGAAGGATGCAGTGGATGTGGAGAGGACGTGAACCAGAGACAAATAAAAAGAAAAGGAAAATCCAGTCCTGTTGAGCCGGACTCCAATTTTTTCTGGAATATTGGTTGGCTGGCCACTCCTGGGAAGGTTCACCACTGTTCCATGTTTTCGCCATTTGTGGGTAATGGCTCTCACTGTGGTTTCCTGGAATTCCTAATCTTTATAACTGGCTTTCAAACTTTTTCCAGACTGAAAGATCTCAATTACTTTGCTTATTATTTATTATGGAAATTCTTTGAATCATGGCATTATCTCTAGCTATTGATTAGTTTCATACGTGGCCCCTCGGAAAAATTAATTGCTTATCCCTGATCTAGATGATGCATCGAAGTGGAGCTGTCCTTGATTGATGGCTATGGTGGGTTCCTGGTTGAAAGCTATAGACATTGAGGAGCACTCAATACAGGGTCCAGTGCACTTTCAGAAGCGGAAGGCCCTGGAGTAAAACTGTATTTCAAAAGTCATCCTACCATCAAGATGCTACCTAGAGTTATGATTTCTTGTCAAACATATCTCCATGATGGCCACTTCACTTTGATTATCTCTTAAAAGTGAAGATCCGGCCGAAAAGTCCATCTTGTGTGTGAGGTACACTCCTTGAAGAGCTTAAGGAAAACGATTCGAGGGACGGGACACAGGGCCAGGGCCGGACTGGCCATCTGGCAATTCTGGCAAATGCCAGAAGGGCCTGTCTGTTCATGGGCCGCCTTGTCTGCAATGTTGTTAACAGAATCGGTGTTCTCAATACACCCATACTGTTAAGAGTTGTGACGGAGCACAAAGTCGCTGACTCAGTCACTTACCCCAGCAGGCCACCGGTATCATTAGAAATATTGGTCTTGTAGTAAATCTTGCTTTTCTCTATCCAGGGTAATATTAGTAATATATCCCATCTAGTGCTTGGGGACGGGGAGAACATGGGCCTGTGTGATTTCAAATGCCAGGACTGAAGTTCAGCCCCAGTCCGTACCTGCACAGGGCCATCATCCACGTTAATACTATGTGGCAACTGGAAGCGGGTAGTGAGATCTCAATCTACCGGCACTCGATTGCAGACATTCTGTGCACCTATTATGATTACTAGGCTTCTGTGATGTCTCGACATCTTGTGAGATGTAGTCATTTGGTCTTACGCAAAGTTATGGGGTGCGTAGCCCCACAACATCATGATGTAGCAGGGGTCTAGCAATCACAAGAGACGTCCAGGGAGTGACAATTTGACTGCTGGATCAGGGTCTTGGAAATATTTTTTGATCAACTCTAGTTCAATGATGAAGGCTATAAAGGAGACTGTGAAGTATCTGGTCTACCATGATAAGTTGTACAATAGTGGATGTCATGGAAGTGGGTAATGTTGATGAGTTCTGAAATGTAGACAGGGAAGGAACTGATCTACTGCAAAGAACCATGGACTCCACTATACTCCATTTGAGATACAGAATAGGAGCTCCAAGATTGGCACTCTTTTTTTTTAACAGGGACAATTTGGGAAAAAGGTGACTGTTAACTGATGGTGAAGGTGGCAATGATTTCACTTCAGCTTTCCTGAAGAACATCAGAATTCTGAGACATTTCACCAACAATTTTTCACACTCTGAGGTATTCACCAATGTAATTATGTTAACTAGTTCATTGGAAACATCATTGCTGAATTCTGTCCTGATGACAATTCTCCTTTAAAGAAGTCAATGACCTCCACAATAATCTGATGTTGTAAAGTCTACAGAAAGTCCACAGCCCTATTTTCTAGTCAGAATTCCAATGCGGAAGAGTCGGGACACATCCTCCCTCCCACCAACTTGACACAGATGGTCTCAGAGGCCTTGCAGTAGAGACATCGCTGCGGAGAAGAAGAGGGTGGTGAGAGGCGATGTGGATCAGGTGTGGAGTGCAGGCTTGCATCATCGTTGCCATGGCACTGATTAAAAAACAATATCGGCCTAATGAGCTTGTGGCAATAACATCACCCACCCTGAAATTGAACACACACGCGCCTAGACAGACATCCAACACACATGCACGCTTAGATATTAACCCCTGCACAAAATATACAAACACATACACAATGCTAAGGAAACACAATCTGCCATAGGCTCCATGTGTGATAGTCTGTTATATCATTAGATAAACACACAGGCGGTCCCCAGAGGACAACGCACCACACCGTGGTCTACATACTGTACTACACAGGGGAGACATGGATCTATTGATAGATACATTTTAATAAATTTGGCACAAATAACGGCAACGCAAAAATAAGGAAAAATTACTTCAGAAAGTCCCCTCATTATAACTTTTCCCTGTTAAGGCTTCACTTTACATATTGCTGTTGTGTTGTTGGGTGTTGTTGTGCCAATTTTCATTACGTTTTGGAAAATGGTGGCAAAAGAAGATACTGTGGTCACTCACAACATGTAAACCCAAACTAAAGAAGAACTGTTGAGAAATCCCACCGCACTCTAACTTTGCCCTCACCCTATACTCCACCTGTTATAAATAGAGTTTTTTGTGAGTTTTGATCCAGTATTCTTCACATGCTCCATGCCGCACAGCCTCATCACCCGAGTACTCCACCCACAGGGACCTCACATCTTGGTTTCTGGGATGAGTTCCTATTTGCCCCCTGCAGTCACTTTTCCTGCTTCTTCTTTCCAGCCGGGAAGGCATGTAGCATTTCACAGCTGCCTCCCCAGCTGATCCTAGGCTGCAGTTTGGGCATCCTGCCGGCCAGTGGAGAAGACTGAGGACTGTTTTCGGAGGTGACATGGAGTCTTCTTGGTCGCATTCCCGATGGGAACTTTATGCGCAGCCCGGGGAGAGCAGCCAGATGGGACTCTGGTGACGGCCTGGATTGTCCTGTTTACCAACTCACTTTGGAAGCATATTTCATGATTGGAACTTCCAATTTGTTCATTTTGACCGTCTATCACCATCTGTTTTCCAGTGCTCCTCCATGTTGCTCATGATTAACTCTTTTTTTTGACTGCCAGAGAACTTTCCTCTCATAGTAATGCACAGGCGTTACTAAAAACATACCGTAATTTGTAGCAAGCCCCCACCTAAAATCATTGGGTCCTCTCACCAAGGCGACTCCCTCTGAAATGACCGAGCTCTGGCTCCTCACAATTTAAGCTATCAAAGGACTAAAAAAAATGTCTGTTTTCTTTATAAAACACTGCCACAACCATCTATTGATGCCAAATTTTATAAGGGGTGCAACACTCCCATCACCCCTTCAATACGCTGTAATATAAAAAAAAGACAGCAAGCCTGCCCTAGCGGCAAGTGAGCAAAATGCAGCCTAGTGGCTGCTTTGCTGTTTCAATCGCCGCTGCCAGTTCCTCAGCAGAGCGCAGGTGTTAATATTAGTTTGTTATCAACTGCTGCACTCTGCATAGTCAAATGGCTGCTGAACTCTGTATAGTCAAACGCACTAGCTTGCTCCAGCGGCCACTGAGCCAAATGTAGCCCAGCCTGGTGGCTACTTTGTCATTTAAGTCCCTGCCGCCAGTTTCTATGCAGAGTGCAGCAGTCGAGAACAATTTGTAATTGGCTGCTGCACTCTGCATAGGCAGTATGCGAGTGAACAGAGGCTGAAAGAGACAGAAATTAATTATTTGCACTGCACATGTGCTGCGTTGTGTTCTCTCGCAGCTCTCTGCCTCCCCTTTTAATTGTAAGAGATTAGATGGAGGTTTGCCGAGAGAGCTGTCTCAAGTTCTTTTTAAAAGTGACCCCTATAAAAACCACTAGCATTTTAATACATTTTATGTTTCTACACACTTTCTCCAAAACCATACTAGGGTTACAGCTATGGTTAAGGTTAAGGCTAGTGTTAGGGTTAAGGTTAACAGTAGGGTTATGGCTATGGTTAGGGCTAAGGTTAGGGTTAAGGTTAAGGCGGGTTATGGCTATGGTTGGAGCTGGGGTTAAAGTAATAAAATAGTTACACAAAAAATACAAAAAATATGCTGAAAAGGTGAAATAAATGGAACAAAGTATATCTTTTTACTTCTAAAAGTTTTTGTCAGATTTTGTGAAAAAGAAAAAATAGAGGGTGTTGAAGAGCAAATTGCAATTATATAAGTATTTAATTAAAATACAATACATGTGCTTGGGGCATGCAATATTCCATACTGGACTGGTTAAATGGACTCGGGCCATGGGGTAGGTAGCACAAGCACTTGCCTTGCACTGGGCGCTAGCAACTGGCCATGGGTCGCCACGACTGGGACACCCAACATTCATCAGAATGGGAGACTTGCTTCTCTCTTTCTCCTCTTGTTCTCCCCTGGCATCGAAACCAAAGAGCTTTCTTTAAGCCTATGACATTAATGCAGATGCAAGTCTGGAGGATGTCAGGGGATCCTTTTAGATGAAGGGGCCAAGCATTGGATCACCATCTACTGCTGGGGCAGAATGGGTCATTCTCCTTAACTGGTCAATTAGTAATTAGTGTGCATGTGAGGAGAAGTCTCTGGTCCATATTTGATGTCCTGGGTGCCTCTCAATCCTGTCCATTATCATACTAAGGTAAATATGCTACAGGCAGATGAAACGCATCTTCTACAATCAAGGAGACACCTTGTCCTTCAGCTCCGTGACTGATCTGGCAATACAACACGATCAATACATCCTCCTACCTGCCTCTAGCGAAGCAAGTAGATCTAACAGATGGAGGATCTCCCAGAAGACTCATCCACCCACCGGGACACCAAATGTTAAAAACAGGACGATTGTCATGTAACCCTGTATGAGCCAGACCCTCAGTGGTCAAGTCTGTAAAATACATGTGACAACAGCTCCAATAAACATTCGAGCTTTGGAAATGGCTCATGTCTAAAGGCAATTAAAGGGTATTCCTATTTTATATATTTAATCAAGATACATTGAAAGTGAAGCGATTTATACAGTGTTAAAAAAGGACTTTCACAAATAGTGCCACACCTTCCTACAGGTCATACGTGGAATTGCAGCTCAGTTTTTAATTATCAGAGCTTCAATACTAGTCACAGCCTGTATATAGATGCGGCACTGCTTTTGGAAGACAGTAGCATGCTTTTCTAAATATTGACCACCCATTCACCGTGGTGAAGAAGTTCCTCCCGGAATATGCCAATAAAGTTTATCGAAGAAACCTCTATGGAGGCTCCCTTCAATATACTTTATTGACTCGGGGCTCGAGAGCTGGTTGTCCAGGGTTATTAAAATATGGCTCCCCAAAACAGTGCCACCGTTGTCCTTAACTTGTGTGTGGTATTACAGCTCCGCTCCATTCTCTTCTGAGTGGCTGAGCTGTAACACCACACACAACCCTTAGACTGGTGTGGCACTGTTTCTTATTTTTGTAATGTTTAACAATTCCCTTAAGTCTTTGATTGGGACTATGCACACCTCTCCCAACTTCAAAAGAAAGAAATGAGGAACAGGACAGCAGCAGTATTTTTTATGCTATTCCACACCACTAGCTCCACAATGTTCTCCTTGTACTTTCACACAGAAATAGAGCCCCTAGTAAAACCTCTCGTGTTCCCACAGAGTAAGATATATGATTCCCACACAGTATGATACCTCTACAGTTCTCCACCTACAACATCATGCCATCTAAAGTATATCCTTTCTTACACAGTATGATGAGCCCACAGGTCCTCATACACAGTATGATGTCCCCAATAGCTCCAACACACTTTTATGCACCAGAATCCCCCACACAGTATCATGCTGCTGTAAGGAGGTGGTGAAGAACCTCATTGCTTACCCTATCTCTCTTATGTGATATCCTCTTATCACATGCCATTGTATAATGCATTAATGTTTTAATGTATGTTACTGTATTCTATGCATTAGTGTGTTAGTGTGTTCCTGGATGCAGCCATCCATGGATGCAGTGGCGGTGAGTAGAAAATATCCGTATGAACGAGCTACCGCCTCGGCTGCAGCTGTCTCCCCTCCTGTGGCCCCTCCAACATCTCCTGTCACGCCCCGACCCCCATCTCCACCATTGTCCCCAGTGTCGGCGGCGCCTGTCCTGGCCGGTGCCTGTGCTGCATATGTGGAGAAGCCCCAGATGCCCATCGCATATGAGGCCCTGTGGATCCAGAGCATGATCCAAGAGAAGAAGCGGCGAAAACGCCACATTGTTAAAGAATTACAGTGCCCCGGCGGGGGAACTGCAGCTGGCCAGATGACCAGTGGCCATGCACAGACTGAAGTGGCCTCTTTAAAATTTTGTGCGGTGCCGGTTGCACCTGTGGAAAAGTAACAGGGATTGTTCCATGTTCCTGAAGAGGACAGGAAGCCCTGTATGGCGCCCAAAGGACTAAGGCGTTAGTGTTGGCCAATGCGGTTGCAATGGACCAAAGTTGACTTTTCCCGTCTCCCCGTTTTCATTTGTGCTTGTTGCGTCTCCCCTGCTGAATCACGGGGCTGTAACCCTATGAGGGTTAATTGCGGTAGGCTCTGTGTGTGGCTGCAGAACTGAACTGTGTTGCCCTTGGACTAGTCCCATGTTTTATGCAGCCCACCACCGTCAAAAGCCCGTGGCCCACTTAAAGAAGGGAGGGAGAGAATGCCATCAGGAGGACCCAAGGATTGAGGCGGGTTAACAACTGTGTAATAAGTTCGCCATCGGGCCACTATGAAGGACTCCTTTATGGACTGTAAGTTTTAAGGACTGTGTTTCTTTTAGGTCCTGACGGTCGAGGATGACCATGTTTTAGGAGGGAAGAGTGTAAGGAGATGGCAAAGAACCTCATTGCTTCCCCTCTCTCTCTTACAGTATGTGATACCCTCTTATCCCATGCCTTTGTATTATGTGTATTAATGTTTTACTGTATGTTACTGTATTCTATGTATTGGTGGGCTTTGTCTGTAATGTTCCTATATGTGTTAGAGGCAGGGCCAATACAGGTTAACTTTGTGGGCTGGACTTACAGCCTCTTGGGAGCAGGAAGCTACTGCTTTTCTCAGAGCCCAGGCAGCATGGCCTGAGGCAAGATGCCTGTCCCCATCTGGGACAGCAAGGGCCCCTGGCTGGGGGAAATCTAAGCTGGCAAAACCCCAGGAGGGGATAGAGACTGCTGCCCAGGACCACAGGCAGTAAAGCAGGCACCGGGACCATGTGGTGCTCCACCAAAGGGACTTCAAGTGTCCAGATTCCAGCGTATGGAGCAGTGAGGTGAGCACAGGACTGTGCAAGGACTAGAAGCATCCAGATTTCGGCAAGTGATGTTTCACTACCTTTGTTTGTGAATGGCGACCGCTGCTGTGGCTGATGCTGAGACGGCAGTGAATAAGAGTAGGGAAAGAGCAGGAAATTTCTATCGTATTTTCTCCAATCACTTCTTTTTACCTCATTTATCCTACAAAAATAAAAGTTATCCCTATACATTATAATGCCCCACAGTGATCCCTCTACCACAGTATGGTGCCCTTTGCTCGATTCTACAAAGTATGATGCCACCACAGTTTCTCTGATGGTGTCTTCTACCCCCATAGGACTGATGGAGCCTCCATGTGAACAGGGCTGGTACGGCATCCGCGAGAGTTTTTACTCAGCTATTCTGGTCTTCTAAATGGCAACCTTGGCCAGTCATGCTGCGTTGCATGCACTTTCTAATTATAGGAAGCTATGAAGGGTACAGAAGTCACAATCACACCCAGAACCTGGGCCCAAAGAAGACCAAGGGGTAAATGTAATTTTATCTGTAAGATCTGTATTAATTTCTATGGTATGGAGCAGCATTGTAAGGGTTAAGCAGAACATGGACTCTTGCCATCCCAGCACGCAAGTAACTCATGGCAAGTTGTCACATTAAATGCACAGTAGTGACAGCTTAACCTGACCATAACATTGTACTACGGGGGAGAAAGAGGCACAAGGCCAGAGCCTCGAGCCATCTCCAGAGTGGAGGGGGGTATGTGACAGTCAGTACTCCCCCGAACCTGGACGCCTTCCCCGCTCACCATAAAACCCTGCTGCCTTGACAATCCCCTCCAAGCAGAGGTCTTCAGCATAAAACAGGGGTGGGCAGCCTAAGTGGGCCACAGGTGCAGCTTTAAAAGATGCCCATAGGGTCCTCTAACTCTTTTATAGGAGCAACGAGCCAAACTGAAGCCAAAGCTTTTGTCACATTAAGCTCATATTAGTGCACACGTCTCAATAAGTAGCAAGCGCCGGAGCGCGCGGTAATGAAGGCGGGCAATTATTATTATTTATATGGCAATCCCCTCCCCCCAATGGCACTCAGCCAACGACACGACAAGTTCCCATAATTGCCATTTAATACGGAAAAAATGATGGAAATATTAAACTTCGCTGCATTGTTTAGAAAGTTTTACTGACTCAGAGAGAGAAAGTACTTTACAGAAATGGCACTAACAATAGAGGCGTGCTAAGATGAGTAATCCTGCCATCTAATGCCGACATTATACTACCGTACTGGGCACAGAAATAGAACTGACACGGTGCCTACGTAATGCTTCCATGTGTTTACATACAGTGGCATGTAAAAGTTTGGGCACCCCTGCTCAAAACTACTGTTATTTTGAACAGTTAAGCAAGTTGAAGATGAAATGATCTCTAAAGGGCATAAAGTTACAGATGACACATTTGGAATTTTAGGCAAAAAAATATTTTCATGTTTTACATTTTAAAAGTTACAGAAAGGAAAATGGGCCAATGCAAAATTCTGCGCACCCTGCATGGCTATTACCTAGGAGCACCCCATTTATCACAGCATGTAAATGCTTTTTGTAGCCAGACAACAGTCTTTCAACTCTTGTTAGAGGGATTTTCATCCATTCTTCCTTGGAGAATTCTGCCATTTCTGTGAGATTCCTGGATCGTTTTGCATCCTCTGCTATTTTGAGGTCTCACCATAGATTTTCAATGATGATCAGATCAGGGGACTGTGAGGGCCATTGTAAAACCTTCAGCTTGCGAATTTTGAGGTCATCTATTGTGGATTTTGACATGTGTTTAGGATCATTATCCATTTGTAGAAGCCATCCTCTTCAGCTTTTTTACAGATAGTGTTATGTTTGCATCAAAAATTTGTTATGATTTCATTGAACCCATTCTTCCCTCTACCCATAAAATGTTCCTCGTGTCATTGGCTGCAACACAGCCCCAAAGCATTATTGATAAACCCCCATGCTTAATGGTTGGCTAGATGTTCTTTTCCTGAAATTCTGTGCCCTTTTTTCTTCACACCTACCTGTGATCACTATGGCCAAAGAGTTCTATTTTAACCTCATCGGTTCAAAGGATTTGTTTCCAAAATGCATCAGGTTTGTTTAGATGTTATTTTGCATACTTCTGATGCTGAATTTTATAGTGAGGACGCAGGAGAAGTATTCTTCTGATGACTCTTCCATGAAGGCCATATTTCTACATGTGTCTCAGGACATTAGAACAATGTAACACAACTCCAGAGTCTTCTAAATATTTCTGAAGGTCTTTTGCAGACAACCGGGGATCTGATTTGCATCTCTAGCAATCCTAGGAGCACTGAAATTTTCCTTGCTTTTCCAGTCCTTATCTTGACCTCCACTGTTCCTGATAACAGCCATTGACATTTATAACTGAGGAAAGGGCAACTTGAAAACACTATGCTATCTTCTTATAGCCTTTTCCTGCTTTGTGAGCCTCCGCCATTTTCAGAGTGCAAGGCAGCTGCTTTGAAAGAACCAATGGCTGCTGTTTTTTGGGCACAAGGTTAGCGAAGGCTGAGTTTTTATGAAGCTGGAGAATTTGTATCACCTGGCCTTTCCTAATGTCATAAATAACCCTAAGAAGCTAATTAAGGTCTGAAACGCACATTTCCAAGGGTGCCCAAACTTTTGCATTATCACATTTTTCTTTTTGTAATTTTTAAAATGTAAACAATTAAAATATATATTTTTCCATTTGCCTAAAATACAATGTTAGTGTGTTATCTTTAACTTTAAGCCTTTTAGAGATCATTTCATCGTCAACTTGCCTAACTGTTCATTAAAAAAGTAATTTTAACCAGGGTTGCCCAAACTTTTACATGCAACTGTATGTCTGCCATACAGAATTCATACAATAGTACTATGTAGTGCTTACAGTATCTATACTCTAACATGAGACTGTGGTACAGTGCTTGCATACTGACATGCAGTGCTACATAACACCACCTACATAATACAGCCATTTACTGCTATGCAAAACAGCTTACAGATAATATCTTTTGCTAATAATGCTATACAGTGCCTACATAATATTACCATACAGGGCTTACATATACTACTTACATGCTATGTAGACATATATCTACTTTACATTTCCTACATACTACTGCTCTATGGTGCCTACATAACAGTGTCTACATTATACTGCCATTTGTAATACATAACACTAGCATTCATGCCTGATATATATATCTGACATGCCATCTACACAGAACTATTACTATTATTTTCATCACTACTACTAAACAGTTTCTATATAATGCTGCCATACAGTGCCATGTTACACGTTCATATATTGCCCCCGTTTTACTTATTTGTTTAGCAGTTCTGTCTTGGATTTTGATGATTTTTGATAATTTTTGGGGTAGTCGGGACACTATATATATGTGGTGGGGTTAAAGATGACATATCTTTGAGTGAGCTACTGAGGGAAAAGAGAAGACATTGCTTTGCTTTGGCTAAGAAGGGGTTACGCTCCAGTTCAAATACCTCATTGGCTGCAGCGAGCAGAGGTAGACTGTGCCTCCCGCTGCTCCAGCATAATAAAGGTTAAAGCCGTCTGTTCTTCCTAACAGAACAGACCAAAGGATTTCCCCCGAGTGTGCCTGTGCAATATGTCACCTCATCTGCTGCCAAGACTTGTCCCCTTGCCTTCAGCGGGCGCTGTGTTTCAGCGCCTTGTCCATGCTGGTACACGATGCGCCTCCTTTGTACCTCGGTGTTGGTCTGTGCACCGGAGCCAGGTGAAGAGATAGCGTCTTTATTAGCACTGGATTATATCCATCCTCAGCCACTGACGACTCTGAGGGGTCCGAAACATTTCAGACTGTAATTGCCAAAACGTTACACTCGTCACGGATGACAACCGCCCTCCATCTCATGAGAATAGGTTGCAACCAGGCGTTTTTTCCTCTAAATACACTTCCCAAGGCAAAGTGGCATGTCCATTGTGCTCAGAGCACAGTCGCGTTTCACTGGCCCCTATTACCTCCACCTCTTGGCAGTTTAAGCCCCACCCCCGCTTACTATTATAATTAAACAGGAGTGTCATATTTATTTTAGCCTTTAATTAACAAGTAAAGGATCCTGTGCAACTTTATCTGTGAGTTACATATGGAGATGGCTACTCTTAGTTTGTACCTGTACACACCAGTTTTGTGTTTGGAAGTGACAGACAGTCTTTTGTTTCTTATGCATAGTCCCTCTGACTGAGCCCCCCACCCAACAGAATGTTGCAGTTTTAATTACAGCAGGATCCCACCTTCCCAAATAATGTAGGCCTCAGCCTAGGAGAGGATTCACATTAGGATAGGACCCCAGCAAATATAGATTAACAAGGTTGTGATTTTTATTTTAGGTTCTATCCTGTAGCCAGTTATATGGCAGAGTGGCTTGTTGGCACCCTCTTGAGTGAGCACGGCACAGAACTTTCTCACCAGCCCCTTTAAGCGCCTCCTCATGGCTGTCTAAGCCCCACCCCCACTTACTATCATAACTAAATAGGGGTATAATTTTTATATTTAGTTCTATCCAGTCGCCTATTCTGTGGCAGAGTGGCTTATTGGTGCCCCGCTGTGTGATCAGGGCACATAACTTTCTCACTAGCCCCTAATAGCCACACCTCTTGGTTGTCTAAGCCCCTCCCCTGCTTACAATTATAATTTAACATGGGTGTAATTTTAGGTTCTGTCCTATAGCTTATAATATGGTAGAGTGCCTTTTTGGCACCCTTTCTTGCACGCAGGCAAAGACATATCTCCCTATACCTTCCTAACTCTTAGCCTTGACTCTTGGCTAAATGTTTCCTTAATTTATCGTGACAACCACTCTAAAATATCATAGAAGTTGTTAGAGCCCCACCTCTATTATTTTATGCTCACTTAAAGGGGACGTCCACAATTCTATAATTATTCCCTTTTAACACTGATGAAATTGCTTAGTCTAAACAAGGTGATCACCACTTTTTAATTATTAAAGGGTATTTACCTCATACTAAGACTGTTTCGCGAGAGCAGGGAACCGCAGATGAGGACAAGCAGGGAACCGCAGTTGCAGACAAGTACGGAGCTAGAGGTTCCCATAGGACAGGCAGGAACAAGTTCACACAGAACCAACAGGGTAAGGATACCTAAAGACAGGACAGAATGCACCAAGTTCAGGTACTGCTGATTTTAGACATAGGTACTAGTTCAGACACTGCAGGTTAGCAATAGGTACTAGTTCAGGCACAGGTGGTTTAGAGATAAGTACTGATACAGACACAGCAGGTTTAGTCAAAGATCCAGATTTAGATGCATACAGGTTCAGGGATAGGTACTAATTCAGATTAGATCAGATACCAGTTCAAGGCACAGACCTGGGCATACAGACCCAGGGAAACATGTTCAGGCAAGATCAGAAACAGGACAGAACCTGGCTACTTAGTAGCTGCACACAAACTGAAAGAGAATGTTGCTCAGGCACCTCCCTACAGGTGAAGGTGCCTTAAGTACCAAGTGCCTTACAGCAATAGGCTGGGGACACATTAGGAATGCGCGCAAGTTTTTTAAAAAACAGGAAGTGCATGCGGGAGCCTTAAGCATGCAGCAAGCAGAGAACCAGGAGCTCACTGCACACAGCAAGCAGAAGACAAAGAGCTCACTGCACACAGCAAATAGAGGACAAGGAGATCACTGCACGGCCTGGGGTGGTGAGTACATCAATGTTTCTGTATGGTGGAAGATGGGAAGCCATGCAGGCAGTGGTGTTACAAAGGGGTTGTCACTAGAACAAACAATTTTAGTCATTCAATTAAAAAAATCTGAGAAATTATTATTCTTTCACCTTGGCCAGAGTAAAAATCAGTTCCAAAGAGCTTCTTTTTCTCTCTCTGGAGGACCTGCAATACATACAGGTCCTTCTCAAAAAATTAGCATATAGTGTTAAATTTCATTATTTACCATAATGTAATGATTACAATTAAACTTTCATATATTATAGATTCATTATCCACCAACTGAAATTTGTCAGGTCTTTTATTGTTTTAATACTGATGATTTTGGCATACAACTCCTGATAACCCAAAAAACCTGTCTCAATAAATTAGCATATTTCACCCATCCAATCAAATAAAAGTGTTTTTTAATAACAAACAAAAAAACCAACAAATAATAATGTTCAGTTATGCACTCAATACTTGGTCGGGAATCCTTTGGCAGAAATGACTGCTTCAATGCGGCGTGGCATGGAGGCAATCAGCCTGTGACACTGCTGAGATGTTATGGAGGCCCAGGATGCTTCAATAGCGGCCTTAAGCTCATCCAGAGTGTTGGGTCTTGCGTCTCTCAACTTTCTCTTCACAATATCCCACAGATTCTCTATGGGGTTCAGGTCAGGAGAGTTGACAGGCCAATTGAGCACAGTAATACCATGGTCAGTAAACCATTTACCAGTGGTTTTGGCACTGTGAGAAGGTGCCAGGTCGTGCTGAAAAATGAAATCTTCATCTCCATAAAGCATTTCAGCCGATGGAAGCATGAAGTGCTCCAAAATCTCCTGATAGCTAGCTGCATTGACCCTGCCCTTGATGAAACACAGTGGACCAACACCAGCAGCTGACATGGCACCCCACACCATCACTGACTGTCGGTACTTGACACTGGACTTCAGGCATTTTGGCATTTCCTTCTCCCCAGTCTTCCTCCAGACTCTGGCACCTTGATTTCCGAATGACATGCAAAATTTGCTTTCATCAGAAAAAAGTACTTGGGACCACTTAGCAACAGTCCAGTGCTGCTTCTCTGTAGCTCAAAAGTGGCTTTACCTGGGGAATGCGGCACCTGTAGCCCATTTCCTGCACACGCCTGTGCACGGTGGCTCTGGATGTTTCCACACCAGACTCAGTCCACTGCTTCCTCAGGTTCCCCAAGGTCTGGAATCGGTCCTTCTCCACAATCTTCCTCAGGGTCCGGTCTCCTCTTCTCGTTGTACAGCGTTTTCTGCCACATTGTTTCCTTCCAACAGACTTACCATTGAGGTGCCTTGATACAGCACTCTGGGAACAGCCTATTTGTTGAGAAATTTCTTTCTGGGTCTTACCCTCTTGCTTGAGGGTGTCAATGATGGCCTTCTTGACATCTGTCAGGTCGCTAGTCTTACCCATGATGGGGGTTTTGAGTAATGAACCAGGCAGGGAGTTTATAAAAGCCTCAGGTATCTTTTGCATGTGTTTAGAGTTAATTAGTTGATTCAGAAGATTAGGGTAATAGGTCGTATAGAGAACCTTTTCTTGATATGCTAATTTATTGAGACAGGTTTTTTGGGTTATCAGGAGTTGTATGCCAAAATCATCAGTATTAAAACAATAAAAGACCTGACAAATTTCAGTTGGTGGATAATGAATCTATAATATATGAAAGTTTAATTGTAATCATTACATTATGGTAAATAATGAAATTTAACACTATATGCTAATTTTTTGAGAAGGACCTGTATACAAGCCATTGATGTTAATGGGTTCTATGTAATATTTAGTTTGCCCTGCAGAGGTGCTGCAGAGAAATTAAATACCTACTAGAACAGAGAGTTTCACAGCCCCTGACAATTACCTTAGCACCACTCCTATTACCACATATGCACTTAAAGGGGTAGTCCACTTTTCTTTTTTTTTTTTTCTTTTTTTAATGGCCTCTGGTATTGGACCTCTCAGAAGACCACTATTTTATCATTTCCACAAACAGATTTTAATTGCAAGTATTGTAACTACTGAAACTGATTTCCCCCGTTTAGCATACTCAGCTACCTGTGCATGTCCTTTCATTTTCATAGGCTTGTTGCCAACATTTGGTGGATTTAATCTGCAATGAGAAGGGGTCCAGGTGTCTCTTAGGTTCCGTTTTGGAAAGACGGCGGCAGCCACTGCTGCTGTGTCAAGTGGAGCGATAGAAATGAATTCCATGCTCCAGGAATCCTTCTAGTAGATAATTATTGCCTAACTAATACAAGATTAGTTTTTTATAGGTACAACTATCTGATATCAGCTTTCCCAGGCTCCTGAGTGGCAAATGTCCGTGCTCCTATTAGCTGTAACTGTACAGATCTTATCTTGAAAACCATGAAAAATCATTGAGTAAGCAATGGAAAGTTCTACATAACTTCAGACAGCACAGAGGGCCGGGGCAAGGAGCTGGATCATGGGCAGACAACTAGGATGACAAGGAGCCTCCAGGTCACCACGGAGGCCCTGGCAACAATCTCCATCAGTTTGGCGCTGCCAATTGTTCTTAAACGACCATTCTGTCATTTTCTCCGGTCGTATTACTGCAAACAGCATGAACCGCGGAAGAAGGGAACTCAGCTGGGAAGGGGTTAAAAGAATGTGGATGGGTGTGGAGAATTATCTATCTACCTATTATATCTATTATTTATCTATTATCTATCTATCATCTACCTATTATGTATCTATTATCTGTCTATTATTTATCTATTATCTATCTATCTATTATCCTTATATCTATTATCTATCTAGCTATTATCTATTATATATCTATCATCTATCTTTCTATTATGTTGTTATCTATCTATCATCTATCTATATATTATCTATCTAATATCTATTTATCTATCTATCATTTATCTATTATTATCTAACTATCTATTATCTATCATCTATCTATTATCTATGTATCTATCTACAATCTATCTATATATCATGCACTTGCTTTTTTAATGCAGTGGAATGAGTACAAGTCTATATATTTTCATCCCTTTGGTGAGCTCCTTCTTCCCTGATCTGTCTGTGGTGTTGAATTTTCGGTCAGGTCTTCTCTTGTGCCTGTATCGGTCTGTGGTGGATGTTCTGTGACGACAGAAGGTGCCGGCTCTGTTACCCTGGTCTCTTTCTTGCCCCCCCATTCTGTTTTGCAGATTCCAGGTTTTGTGTGTATTAGGTGACAGAAGGTCCCCATGCTTGATAACCAGACAATCTGTCACTGCCTCTGATGACAGATTTTAAGAGGTCTCCTTCCTTGCCGTTCCTTTGTTTTCCTCCAGCTCCTCTTGTATGAGATTGCTCTCTGGCCCCCTGACTGCCTTTGTCTGCGGCCTGCTAGCCAAATAGTGACAGCAGCCTCCTATCATAATATAGGACTAATCGAGTCTGCCATAATCCCATCCAATCTAATTACATGTAGACCTCTTCCCGTGGCCTCCTTCTTTCTCCAAACTGGGCAGCTCCCACCTCCATCTGTTAGGCTGCCCTAACATTGTCCACCCATCTGTGGCCGGCTCTGCCTCTCTCTGCCGGTACCTTTCTAACCTCATTACTACCTATTGATTTCATCCAGTGTGCTCAGTTTCTCACACGTCCTTAAAATATTATTTAAAGGGCCACACCATCTAAAATGTAGGAATCTCCAATAATTGTACCAGTCCTCAAGTCGTCCCTTGCTTTCAAGTTACCAAGAACTCTTTTCAGCTTTTACTTCATTACATCTGTTTCTGGGAAATCTTAGTTGGTTGCCATTATAGCTCATACAGAGGTTGTAATCCAGCCTTTCTAGACTCTGAATTACAAATGTTGATCTATTTATGTATCTATCTATTCGTCTATCTAATATGTATTTATTTGCCTAGTTACATGTTCCCCTATCTGCTGTCGATCTCATATCTATACTGCAGTGCAGCGGTAGCACACTTATGCAGTGAGGAGGCAGTTACCCACAACGTTCACACAGAAAACTCCTTTAATGTGTTTCTTCACAGCATTAAATGTCACAATTCACACAAGTGCATATAATCTCAGTGCATAGTATTAGTGTCCATTTCATTGTACTGCATACTACACAGCATCCTTCCATTTACAGAGACTAAACACACTGGCCTTCCCTTTGACCAGTAGCCGTGGGCGACTGCACCGCCATGTCAATGTCTTTTACTCACAGCCGTACACAGTCCTTGATATCCTCCTGTTTGCAGTTGTTACACACGCCAGTCATCCTTCGGGCACAGGACGGTCTACCTCCAGTTCACCTCCGGACGAAAGACAGTCCACCTCCGAGACCAGTCACCGTAGACGGCAGCACCGCTGTGTATACTGTGGGTGTCAGGCATATTGGCTCCGCTCTGTCCTGTGTCTCTTCACAGAGACAAAGCTCTGCAGAGCCTCTGCTCTGCACTCTCACCTACACCAAAACTGACGCTGGCCCTGACACACCCAAACCCTTTACTGCAGGGCTTTTAGCAAAGAAACCTGTGGAATTCTGCCACATGTAAAACCCAGGCATGGAAAGAAATGGACTGCATGACTACCATCCTGCAGTCTGTTTCACAACACAACATCCCAGAGCAGGTTTTCCCTACATCTGCCTCATGTCGAAGACTAACACTTATTTTTATTATTTCTAGCCTGCATTGTAGCTTGTGCCATGCACTCCTATGGCCTTCATACTCACAACCTGGGGAGAACGCATAGTGACCCCTACCTGTGACATCGGTCACTGCTTCACCATAGCAATCACAGCTACACCTGCGACTGCAATGCCCCCTCATGGCCTCACTACGCCTCCGTGCACATCTTGGGGAGAACAAACAGCGAACCCTACCTGTGATACCAGTCACTGCCTCACAAAACATATATACGCATGAATCTATCTTACATATAATATTTGTTAACTCATCTGTCCTGGCTCCAGCACCAAGTTTTGCTTCCTTCCTCTATGGCTGCTTCCCTATATGATAGTCCTCACTACATTACTCTGATAGTAACATCAATATATATAATTGTCTAAGGGTTTTTCCGTCTGTCCGTCTGTCTGTCTTTCTGTCTGTCTGTCTGTCTGTCCTGGAAATCCCACGTCCCTGATTGGTCGATGCCGCCAGGCCTCGACCAATCAGCGACGGGCACAGTATCGACGTAGAAATCCCGCGTCTCTGATTGGTCGAGACCGCCAGACCTCGACCAATCAGCGACGGGCACAGCGACGATGATGTCATAAAGGACGTAGACATCCCGCGTCTCTGATTGGTCGAGGTCGCCAGGCCTCGACCAATCAGCAACGGGCACAGCGACGATGATGTCATAATGGTTGCCATGGCGACGATGATGTCATAAAGGTTGCCTCGATCAATCAGCGACGGACACAGTCTGCCGCGAATTCTGGAATCATCACTGTCCATATACTACGGGGACATGCATTTTCTAGAATACCCGATGCGCTAGAATCGGGCCACAATCTAGTAGTAACATAGTTAGCAAGGCCAAAAAAAGACATTTGTCCATGCAGTTCAGCCTATATTCCATCAGAATAAATCCCCAGATCTACATCCTTCTAAAGAACCTAATAACTGTAAGATACAATATTGATATGGTCCATGAAAACATCCAGGCCTCTCTTGAACCCCTCGACTGAGTTCGCCTTCACTACCTCCTCAGTGTAGGAATTCCAGATTCTCACTGCCCTAACAGTAAAGAATCCTCTCCTATGTTGGTGGAAACACTTTCTCTCCTCCAGATGCAGAGAATGTCCCCTTGTGACCATCACCTTCCTTGGTATAAACCAGGGCCGGACTGGCTATCGGGCAGTTCTGGTAAATGCCAGAGGGGTCGGTGCCAGTAGTGGGCCGCTGCGTGTCGACTCACCCCCCCACCAGCGCCGCCGCCGCATTCAACTATACCGGCATCTATCTATGACGCCGGAACAGTTGTATGCAATGATGGAGGAGAGAGCGTCTGCTGATGCTACCTCTCCCATCATTACCCGCTCTGCCTCTGACACTGCGGGTGTGCGCGCACTCACTGTGTCCTAGGCAGTGCAGCGGCAGCCGCCGAGACAGGAGCAGGGAACAACGCGGGCACGAGGAGAGGTGAGGAGTGTGTTTTTTCATTTTTACTGGACTGTGGGGCCATTCTCGGGGGGGGGGGGGGAGATGCGGGCTGTGCTGTATACTACTATGTGGGCTGTGCTATATACTACTGTGTGGGCTGTGCTGTATACTACTGTGTAGGCTGTGCTATACACTACTGTGTGGGCTGTGCTATATACCACTGTGTGGGCAGTGCTATATACTACTATATGGGCTGTGCTATATACTACTATGTGGGCTGTGCTATATACTACTGTGTGGGCTGGGCTGTATGCTACTATGTGGTCTGTGCTGTATACTACTATGTGGGCTGTGCTATATACTACTGTGTGGGCTGTGCTATATACTACTATGTGGGCTGGGCTATATACTACTGTGTGGGCTGTGCTATATACTACTGTGTGGGCTGTGCTATATACTACTATGCGGGCTGTGCTATATACTACTATGTGGGCTGTGCTGTATACTACTATGTAAGCTGTGCTATATACTAGTATGTGGGCTGTGCTGTATACTACTGTGTGGGCTGTGCTATCTACTACTATGTGGTCTGTGCTATATACTACTGTGTGGGCTGTGCTATATACTACTATGTGGGCTGTGCTATATATTACTATGTGGGCTGTGCTGTATACTACTGTGTAGGCTGTGCTATATACTACTATGTGGGTTGTGCTATATACTACTATGTGGGCTGTGCTGTATACTACTGTGTGGGCTGTGCTATATACTACTATGTGGTCTGTGCTGTATACTACTGTATAGGCTGTGCTATATACTACTATGTGGGCTGTGCTATATACTACTGTGTGGGCAGTGCTATATACTACTATGTGGGCTGTGCTATATACTACCATGTGGGCTGTACTGTATACTACTGTGTGGGCTGTGCTATATACTACTATGTGGGATGTGCTATACACTACTGTGTGGGCTGTGCTATATACTACTATGTGAGCTGTGCTATATATTACTGTGTAGGCTGTGCTATATACTACTATGTGGGCTGTGCTGTATACTACTGTGTGGGCAATGCTATATACTATTATGTGGGCTGTGCTATATACTACTATGTGGGCTGTGCTGTATACTACTGTGTGGGCAATGCTATATACTATTATGTGGGCTGTGCTATATACTACTGTGTGGGCAGTGCTGTTTACTACTGTATGGGCAGTGCTGTATACTACTATGTGGGCTGTGCTATACACATCTTAAGGGGTGCACGCGTGTGGGGTCAGACACGCGCATCTCTGCAGCAAAGCATCACGGCAGCTAAGCATACAGACGCCGAAGTTATTTCAACGGCCAAGAATTAACATCCATCTCCTCTCTTCATACAGTTACGAACATCTCTGCTACTCGCTGTTATCTGCCGCCTCTAATCCTGCACCTTTCCCTTTAATGTGCCTGTTGACTGTATGCTAAATGCATTTGTTGCATTGTATTACTTGCTGCTGTCCATCCATGCTGGGGTCACAGGAGACATTATTGCGTCCAAGGTGTTAGAGCAAATGTTTGCAGCCAGGTCTAGTGCCTTTGATCTTGTAACCTCCCCCGGGGTGTTGGCCAATTGCTAATTTATCCCAAATAAGGACCCACAATCCCTCTCACCTGATCCTTTAGTCAGTCCTATAAATTTAGTAGCATCTTAAGGGGTGCACGCGTGTGGGGTCAGGCACGCGCATCTCTGCAGCAAAGCATCACGGCAGCTAAGCATACAGACGCCACAGTTATTTCAACGGCCAAGAATTAACATCCATCTCCTCTCTTCATACAGGTACGAACATCTCTGCTACTCGCTGTTATCTGCCGCCTCTAATCCTGCACCTTTCCCTTTAATGTGCCTGTTGACTGTATGCTAAATGCATTTGTTGCATTGTATTACTTGCTGCTGTCCATCCATGCTGGGGTCACAGGAGACATTATTGTGTCCAAGGTGTTAGAGCAAATGTTTGCAGCCAGGTCTAGTGCCTTTGATCTTGTAACCTCCCCCGGGGTGTTGGCCAATTGCTAATTTATCCCAAATAAGGACCCACAATCCCTCTCACCTGATCCTTTAGTCAGTCCTATAAATTTAGTAGCATCTTAAGGGGTGCACGCGTGTGGGGTCAGGCACGCGCATCTCTGCAGCAAAGCATCACGGCAGCTAAGCATACAGACGCCGCAATTATTTCAACGGCAGTTAGTCACGGCAGGAGTCAGGACCCCACTCTATGTTCTGTTTCTTCTGGGTGTGTCTTCCGAGTAAGCACTTCTTATTACTTGGATCTAGCTTTTTTATTAACCCATCTTACTTCTTTGCCATGTTTACCTGTGCCCCTACATTGTTTGCTCCACTAGTCCTCTCTCTCCTTCGCTATCACAAATCCCAGCACTCCCTAACCTAATAATCATCTCCCCTTCCCTCTTACCTCCCCACCTGTCCTCCCCTGCTGACCTGCTCCTCAACCTCAAATCTGTCCAACAAACACATAAAACAAGTCGGCCACTCTCTTTCTTCCACCTGCTCTCTCTCTCTCCTTCTCCTCACTGCTGGAGACATATCTCCCATCCCTGGACCCCCACATCTCATACCTCCCATTACTACTCCCTCCTATCGCTCCCTATCCAACATGGACTTCCTCAATCTTTCCAACATAAAGCCCGTGCCCCTGACGCCCACCCCCCTGCTCCCTCTCTCTGGAGCACTCTGGAATGCCCGCTCAATCTGCAATAAGCTTCATGTGATTCACGACCTTTTTCTCTCCCGCAATCTTGCCTTCCTTGGCCTCACAGAAACATGGCTAACACCCTCTGACACTGCCTCCCCTGCTGCGCTGTGTTACGGAGGCCTCCACTTCACCCACACCCCTCGACCCGGCAACAAACATGGTGGAGGAGTGGGTCTTCTCCTTTCTTCAAACTGCACCTTTAACCCAATCCCACCTCTTCCCTCCCTTATCCTCCCCTCTTTTGAAGTCCATTCTGTCCGCATCTACTCTCCCTCCAACCTCCAAGTGGCCGTCATATACCGACCTCCGGGCCCGGCCACTGCCTTTATTGACCAATTATCCACCTGGCTTCTTCACTTTCTCTCTGCTGACACTCCCACCATCATCATGGGTGACTTCAACATCCCCATTGATACCCTTCAGTCAACAGTCTCCAAACTTCTGTCCTTTACCTCATCCTTTGGACTTACTCAGTGGTCCTCCACAGCCACCCACACGGATGGGCATACACTAGACCTGGTATTCACCCGTCTCTGCTCTCTATCTAACTTCACCACCTCCCCTCTCCCTCTATCCGACCACCATCTGCTCACCTTCTCATCCCTGTCCTCCTCACCAATCATCCATATCCAGCAACATGCGCACCCACGCAGAAACCTTGCACACCTAGACACCCACACACTCTCTGACTCCATCCTACCACTGGCATCCATATCCTCACTCCACGACACAGACAGTGCTGCTGCTTTCTACAATGCCACTCTTGCATCAGCTATTGACGTGGTTGCCCCTCTCGTCCATGGCAGAGCGCGACGTATCAATAGACAACCTTGGCATAATAACACCACCAAAAAGCTAAAGCAAGTGTCCAGGGTTGCAGAGCGGCGTTGGAAGAGAACACACTCGCAAGACGACTTCACTGTATTCAAACAAGCAACACTCGCTTTTAAATCTGCACTCACCTCTGCTAAACAGGCCTACTTCACAACCCTCGTATCTTCCCTATCCCACAACCCCAAACAGTTATTCAAAACATTTAACTCCCTCCTCCGCCCCCCACTGCCCCCTCCAACCTCCCTCATCTCTGCTGAGGACTTTGCCACACACTTTAAAAATAAGATCGACCAGACAAGGCAAGACTTTATTGTTCAACCACCACAACCCCTTTGTATACCAGACCAATGCCCAAACCCCATAACCTCCCTATTCAACATCACTGAAGGGGGACTTAATTGTCTCCTCTCCAAATCCCACCTCACCACCTGTGCGCTCGACCCCATCCCATCCCACCTCCTCCCCAACCTCACCACCACACTTATCCCATCCCTAACCCACCTCTTCAACCTATCACTAACTTCTGGCCCCTTCCCCTCTGCGTTCAAACATGCCACAATCACGCCTATCCTTAAAAAGCCAACCCTCGATCCAACTGCTATGTCCAGCTATCGCCCAATATCGCTGCTCCCATTTGCTTCCAAACTCCTGGAGCAGCACGTCCATGCTGAACTCTCCTCCCACCTCTCATCTAACTTGTTGTACGACAATCTACAATCTGGTTTCCGCCCCCCTCACTCAACTGAGACTGTCCTGACCAAAATCACTAACGACCTACTTACCGCCAAAGCTACTGGACAATACTCTGTACTCCTCCTTCTAGACCTGTCCTCTGCTTTCGACACAGTTGACCACTGCCTCCTACTGCAGATGCTCTCCTCCTTTGGCATCAAAAACCTCGCCCTATCCTGGATCGCCTCGTACCTTTCCAACCGCACATTCAGCGTCTCCCACTCCCATACTACCTCCTCATCCCACCCTCTCTCTGTTGGAGTCCCCCAAGGTTCTGTTCTAGGACCCCTACTCTTCTCAATCTATACACTTGGCTTGGGACAACTCATAAAGTCCCATGGATTCCAGTACCACCTCTATGCTGACGACACTCAGATCTACCTCTCTGGCCCAGACGTCACCGCTCTGCTGTCCAGAATCCCACAGTGCCTATCAGCCATATCCTCCTTCTTCTCCTCTCGCTTCCTCAAACTCAATGTGGACAAATCTGAACTCATCATCTTTCCTCCATCCCACAAATCTTCCTCACTTGACCTATCTATCGCAGTCAATGACATCATGCTTTCCCCTGTACCCGAAGTCCGCTGCCTCGGAGTAACCTTCGACTCTGCCCTGTCCTTCAAACCACACATCCAAGCTCTTTCCACCTCCTGTCGCCTCCAGCTCAAAAATATCTCCAGTATCCGTCCTTTCCTCAACCCCCAATCTACTAAAATGCTTGTGCTCGCCCTCATCATTTCCCGCCTTGACTACTGCAACATCCTTTTCTGTGGCCTCCCTGCTAACACCCTTGCACCTCTCCAGTCCATCCTTAACTCTGCTGCCCGACTAATCCATCTCTCTCCTCGCTACTCCTCCGCTTCCCCCCTCTGCAAATCTCTTCACTGGCTCCCATTCCCTCAGCGTATCCAGTTCAAATTGCTAATACTGACTTACAAAGCCATCCACAACCTGTCTCCTCCATATATCTCTGAACTAATCTCTCGATATCTTCCCTCACGTGACCTCTGGTCCTCCCAAGACCTCCTTCTCTCCTCCACACTTATTCGCTCCTCATCAAATCGCCTCCAAGACTTCTCCCGAATATCCCCCATCCTCTGGAACTCTCTGCCCCAACACGTCCGACTATCAACCACAGTCGGATCCTTCAGATGGAACCTGAAAACTCATCTCTTCAGGAAAGCCTACAGCCTGCACTGACACCGCTGCTGCCTCATCACTATCGAAGCTACCGCCTCACCAACACCGGAGCTACCGCCTCACCAACACCGGAGCTACCGCCTCACCAACACCGGAGCTACCGCCTCACCAACACCGGAGCTCCTGCAACCCTCAACCTACTGTCTCCTTCCCCATAATCCTGTAGAATGTAAGCCCGCAAGGGCAGGGTCCTCGCCCCTCTGTATCAGTCCGTCATTGTTAGTTTGTTAACTGTATGTGATATTTGTAACTTGTATGTAACCCCTTCTCATGTACAGCACCATGGAATCAATGGTGCTATATAAATAAATAATAATAATAACTAGATGGGTATTTCCTGAAGGAACTACAGATAGTGCTTTGGAATGGTGCCCGGGCTGCCCCTGCAAGACTTTCACACTTGGGTGCCCCTCAGGCGCAGGTTTGGTGGTCGGGGCCCCTCGGCCTCCGATTTGGAGGTCGGGGCCCCTCGGCCTCCGATTTGGAGGTCGGGGCCCCTCGGCCTCCGATTTGGAGGTCGGGGCCCCTCGGCCTCCGACTTGGAGGTCGGGGCCCCTCGGCCTCCGACTTGGAGGTCGGGGCCCCTCGGCCTCCGACTTGGAGGTCGGGGCCCCTCGGCCTCCGACTTGGAGGTCGGGGCCCCTCGGCCTCCGATTTGGAGGTCGGGGCCCCTCGGCCTCCGATTTGGTGGTCGGGGCCCCTCGGCCTCCGATTTGGAGGTCGGGGCCCCTCGGCCTCCGATTTGGTGGTCGGGGCCCCTCGGCCTCCGATTTGGTGGACGGGGCCCCTCGGCCTCCGATTTGGTGGTTGGGGCCCCTCGGCCTCCGATTTGGTGGGCTGGCACCTCAGGGTCCGATTTGGTGCGCAGGTCACTTTAAGAGCTGATATTATCTGGCAAACCTGTGTCCTAGTGGGGTCATGTAGAGTTCGTAGGCGTTGGCATAGTAACAGGGTCTGACTTCGCATATCAATGAGTTAATCAGCCAGGTGGCAGTTGGGCTGATTTCTGAGGCAATTTCAAAATAACTGCCATTATAAGCTTATGGCAAAATTTCCCCATTGAAATGCATTGAGACAAAATTTCAAAAGCAAATTGCGCCAAAACTACAAATCCGATCGACACGAAAAATACTTAGCACACCTCTCAGGAACGCTGGCTTCGAAATGACACCTCACCGGAGTCTGTGCGTGCAGCGGTTCGGGCCGCATTAATTGCAGAAAAAAGCCTAATAATAATAAGTTATCTACGGTGGAATAACAATATAGTGCTTTTTACAAAGCACTATAATTATATACTACTATGTGGGCTGTGCTGTATACTACTATGTGGGCTGTGCTGTATACTACTATGTGGGCTGTGCTATATACTACTGTGTGAGCTGTGCTGTATACTACTACGTGAGCTGTGCTGTGTACTATTACGTGGGCTGTGCTGTATACTGCTACGTGGGCTGTGCTGTATACTGCTATGTGGGCTGAACTGTATACTGCTACGTGGGCTGTGCTGTATGCTACTGTGTGGGCTGTGCTGTATACTACTGTGTGGGCTGTGCTGTATACTACTATGTGGGCTGTGTTATCTGCTATGCGGGTTGTGGTATATGCTATGCGGGTTGTGCTATGTACTATGTGGGTTCTGCTATATACCATGCTGGCTTTGCTATACTATGCGGGTTGTGCTATATACTATGCAGGCTTTGCTATATACTATGGGGGGTATATTATATTCTATGGGGAGGCCATGTTATATACTATGTGGCTGTGTTAAATACTATTGTGGTGGTATATTATATTCTATGGGGAGGCTGTGTTATATACTATGGGGGTATATTATATTCTATGGGGGAGGCTGTGTTATATACTATGGGGGGCTGCATTATATTCTATGGGGGCTACATTACATATTATGGGTAGGTGGGCTGTATTATATTCTATGGGGAGCTGTATTAGATTTTATGAGGGATGATTGCATCATACGCCTTGATGGGGCTGCATTATGTTCTGTGGGGAGGTGGGCTGTATTATATTCTATTCGGGGCTACATTATATTCTATGGGGGGCTGTGTTATTTTTATATTCTTTGAGGGGTGATTGCATCATACTCTATGAGGGTGCTGCATTAAACTATGAGGGGGGCTGCATTATATTCTATGGGGTGGCTGCATTATACTCTGGGTTAGCTGCATTATATTCTGTAGGGTGGTGGCTGCATTATACTATATGTGGGCTGCATTATACTATATTGAGGACTATGGGGAATACGTTATACTATATGAAGAACTATGGGGTGCATTATACTATGGGAAGTGAATTGTACTACATGGATGACTACGGCGGTGCATTATACTATATGGAGCACTATGAGGAATGTATTATGCTATATGGAGGACTGAGAAGTGTATTTTAATATATGGAGGACTATATGGAGTGTATTATACTATACTAGATTGTGGCCCGATTCTAACGCATCGAGTATTCTAGAATATGCTTGTCCCCGTAGTATATGGACAATGATGATTCCAGAATTCGCGGCAGACTGTGTCCGTCGCTGATTGATCGAGGCAACCTTTATGACATCATCGTCGCCATGGCAACCATTATGACATCATCATCGCTGTGCCCGTTGCTGATTGGTCGAGGCCTGGCGGCCTCGACCAATCAGAGACGCGGGATGTCTACGTCCTTTATGACATCATCGTCGCTGTGCCCGTCGCTGATTGGTCGAGGTCTGGCGGCCTCGACCAATCAGAGACGCGGGATTTCTACGTCGATACTGTGCCCGTCGCTGATTGGTCGAGGCCTGGCGGCATCGACCAATCAGGGACGTGGGATTTCCAGGACAGACAGACAGAAAGACAGACAGACAGACGGAAAAACCCTTAGACAATTATACAGTACTAGACTGTGGCCCGATTCTAACGCATCGGGTATTCTAGAATATGCATGTCCCCGTAGTATATGGACAATGATGATTCCAGAATTCGTGGCACACTGTGCCCGTCGCTGATTGGTCGAGGCAACCTTTATGACATCATCGTCGCCATGGCAACCATTATGACATCTACGTCGATACTGTGCCCGTCGCTGAATCAGAAACGTGAGATGTCTACGTCCTTTATGACTTCATCGTCGCTGTGCCCGTTGCTGATTGGTCGAGGCCTGGCGGCCTCGACCAATCAGAGACGCGGGATTTCTACGTCGATGCTGTGCCGGTCTCTGATTGGTCGAGGCCTGGTGGCCTCGACCAATCAGAGAGCCGGGATTTCCAGGACAGACAGACAGACGGAAAAACCCTTAGACAATTATATATATAGATATGTAGATGGAGGACTGTGGTGCACATTATAATATATGGAGGACTATGGAGTGTATTTTACTAAACAAGTAAAATGCTGCATATTCAGATTGTTTTTGCTGGAACAAAAATCATTGTTCTCAGCAGCACATCGCCGGTGTATACTGCAGATGTGCTGCTGATAACATGATACTGTATGGTGATCTGTTAGTGATCTATTAGTGAGACCGTTGTGTCCCATCATTATTCCTCAGCTGGTGGAAAGAGGCCGGGAAAGAAACGTTGAACATCCTCAGTATTGTCGATGAAACTCATTTAGCAGCCTGAGATCAGCGCATGTAAATACAACCGAAATGCTTTTGTGTGATATGCAATATGTTAGCATTTAGGGCCCCACTTTGTCTAAAACCGGCTCTCCCTACAAGTGTATAAAGATATTATACAGTCACCATGTGACAAGTGGGCCTGTGTAACTTCAAATGCCACGGCTGAATTTTAGTCCCAGTCCAGCCCTGGTATAAACAGATGCTCTGAGAGATGTTTGTATAGTCCTCTTATATACTTATACATGGTTATTAGATCGCCCCTCAGTTGTCTTCTTTCTAAACTAAATTATCCAAATTTTGTTAATCTCTCTAGGCGTTGTATTTCCCCCATCCCCTTTATTAATGTTGTTGCCCTCCTTTGTACTCGCTCTAGTTCCATTATATCCTTCCTGAGCATCGGTACCCAAGACTGTACACAGTACTCCATGTGAGGTCTAACCAGAGATTTGTACAGAGGCAGTATAATGCTCTCATCATGTGTACTCAGACCTCTTTTAATGCACCCCATGATCCTGTTTGCCTTGGCAGCCGCTGTCTGGCACTGGCTGCTCCAGGTAAGTTTATCATTAACTAGGATCCCCAAGTCCTTCTCCATGCGCTCGAGTCCGACACATTGCTGATCGGGTGGACAGATTACTGGGAGGGGCTGGTGAGGACCCAGCGGTCATGGTGCACATTGGCACAAATGACAACGTTAGAAGTAGGTGAAAGGTCCTTCAAAATGATTTCAGGGAATTAGGCTGCAAGCTGAAAGCAAGGACCTCCAATGTGGTATTTTCCGAAATACTGCCTGTACCACGTGCCATGCCAGAGAGGCAATGGGAGATTAGGGAGGTTAATAAGTTGCTCAAGAATTGGTGCAGGAAGGAGGGGTTTGGGTTCCTGCAGAACTGGGCTGACTTTTCAGTTGGCTACAGGTTCTACGCTAGGGACGGGCTGCACCTCAATGGGGAAGGCGTAGCTGTGCTGGGGGAGAAAATGGCTAGAAGGTTGGAGGAGTGTTTAAACTATGGAATGGGGGGAGGGTATTCATTTTATAGGAGGGGAAGATAGAGACCTGGGCAAATAAGGAAGTTGGGGGTGGCGGTGGCATGGGGGGTGGGGTTAGATCAATTAATAACTTAAGAAAGAATAGAGGTGCAGAGAGATACATAAAATATGTATACTAATGCCAGAAGCCTTGCCAACAAAATGGACGAATTACAATTAATGGTGTTGGAGCATAATTATGACATGGTGGGGATATCTGAAACATGGCTGGATGAGAGCCATGACTGGGCTGTTAACTTGCAGGGTTATAGTCTGTTCAGAAATGACCGAACAGATACGCGAGGGGGAGGGGTGTGTCTATATGTAAAATCATCCTTAACCCCTTTCTGCCATTAGACGTACTATTCCGTCCATGTGGGGTGGGCTTTACTTCCCACGGACGGAATAGTACGTCATAGGCGATCGGCCGCGCATACGGGGGGAGCGCGGCCGATCGCGGCCGGGTGTCAGCTGCTTATCGCAGCTGACGTCCGGCACTATGTGCCAGGAGCGGTCACGGACCGCCCCCGGCACATTAACCCCTGGCACACCGCGATAAAACATGATCGCGATGTGCCGGCGGTGCAGGGAAGCATCGCGCAGGGCGGGGGCTCCCTGCGGGCTTCCCTGAGACCCCCGCAGCAACGCGATATGATCGCCTCCTACCTCCCTCCCTGCAGAAAGTCCCGGATCCAAGATGGCCGCGGATCCGGGTCCTGCAGGGAGGGAGGTGGCTTACCAAGTGCCTGCTCAGAGCAGGCACTTGGTAACGCTGCACTGCTCTCAGACAGATCGGTGATCTGTCAGAGTGCTGTGCAAACTGGCAGATCACCGATCTGTGATGTGCCCCCCTGGGACAAAGTAAAAAAGTAAAAAAAAAAATTTACAAGTGTGTAAAAAAAAAAAAAAAAAATCCTAAATAATGAAAAAAATAAAAATAAATATTATTCCCATAAATACATTTCTTTATCTAAATAAAAAAAACAAACAATAAAAGTGCACATATTTAGTATCGACGTGTCCGTAACGACCCAACCTATAAAACTGTCCCACTAGTTAACCCCTTCAGTAAACACCGTAAGAAGAAAAAAAAAACGAGCCAAAAAACAATGCTTTATTATCATACCACCGAACAAAAAGTGGAATAACACGCGATCAAAAAGACAGATATAAATACCCATGGTACCTCTGAAAGCGTCATCTTGTCCCGCAAAAAACGAGCCACCATACAGCAACATCAGCAAAAAAATAAAAAAGTTATAGTCCTCAGATTAAAGCGATGCAAAAATAATTATTTTTTCTATAAAATAGTTTTTATCGTATATAAGCGCCAAAACATTAAAAAAATGATATAAATGAGGTGTCGCTGTAATCGTACTGACCCGAAGAATAAAACTGCTTTATCAATTTTACCAAACGCGGAACGGTATAAACGCCTCCCCCAAAAGAAATTCATGAATAGCTGGTTTTTGGTAATTCTGCCTCACAAAAATCGAAATAAAAAGCGATCAAAAAATGTCACGTGCCCGAAAATGTTACCAATAAAAACGTCAACTCGTCCCGCAAAAAACAAGACCTCACATGATTCTGTGGACTCAAATATGGAAAAATTATAGCTCTCAAAATGTGGTAACGCAAAAAATATTTTTTGCAATAAAAAGCGTCTTTCAGTGTGTGACGGCTGCCAATCATAAAAATCTGCTAAAAAACCTGCTATAAAAGTAAATCAAACCCCCCTTCATCACCCCCTTAGTTAGGGAAAAATAAAAAAAATTAAAAAAATGTATTTATTTCCATTTTCCCATTAGGGTTAGGGCTAGGGCTATGGCTAGGGTTAGGGTTAGGACTAGGGTTAGGGCTAGGGTTAGGGCTAGGGTTAGGGCTAGGGTTATTGTTAGGGCTAGGGTTAGGGCTAGGACTAGGGTTAGGGTTAAGGCTACAGTTAGGGTTAAGGCTACAGTTAGGGTTGGGGCTAAAGTTAGGGCTAGGGTTTAGATTACATTTACAGTTGGGAATAGGGTTGGGATTAGGGTTAGGGGTGTGTCAGGGTTAGAGGTGTGGTTAGGGTTACCGTTGGAATTAGGGTTAGGGGTGTGTTTGGATTAGGGTTTCAGTTATAATTTGGGGGTTTCCACTGTTTAGACACATCAGGGGCTCTCCAAACGCGACATGGCGTCCGATCTCAATTCCAGCCAATTCTGCGTTGAAAAAGTAAAACAGTGCTCCTTCCCTTCCGAGCTCTCCCGTGTGTCCAAACAGGAGTTTACCCCAACATATGGGGTATCAGCGTACTCAGCACAAATTGGACAACAACTTTTGGGGTCCAATTTCTCCTGTTACCCTTGGGAAAATACAAAACTGGGGGCTAAAAAATAATTTTTGTGGGAAAAAAAAAGATTTTTTATTTTCACGGCTCTGCATTATAAACTGTAGTGAAACACTTGGGGGCTCAAAGTTCTCACAACACATCTAGATAAGTTCGTGGGGGGGTCTAGTTTCCAATATGGGGTCACTTGTGGGGGGTTTAGGTACATTAGGGGCTCTGCAAACGCAATGTGACGCCTGCAGACCATTCCATCTAAGTCTGCATTCCAAATGGCGCTCCTTCCCTTCTGAGCCCTCCCATGCGCCCAAACGGTGGACTCAGCGCACTCAGGACAAATTGGACAACAACTTTTGGGGTCCAATTTCTCCTGTTACCCTTGGGAAAATACAAAACTGGGGACTAAAAAATAATTTTTGTGGGAAAAAATTTTTGTTTTATTTTTACGGCTCTGCATTATAAACTTCTGTGAAGCTCTTGGTGGGTCACCACACATCTAGATAAGTTCCTTAGGGGGTCTACTTTCCAAAATGGTGTCAATTGTGGGGGCGTCTCATCTCAATTCCTGTGAATTTTGCATTGAAAAGTCAAACGGCGCTCCTTCCCTTCCGAGCTCTCCCATGCGCCCAAACAGTGGTTTAACCCCACATATGGGGTATCAGCGTACTCAGGACAAATTGTACAACTTTTTGGTTCCAATTTCTTCTCTTACCATTGGGAAAATAAAAAATTGGGGGGCGAAATGATAATTTTTGTGAAAAAAAATGATTTTTTATTTTTACGGTTCTGCATTATAAACTTCTGTGAAGCACTTGGTGGGTCAAAGTGCTCACCACACCTCTAGATAAGTTCCTTAGGGGGTCTACTTTCCAAAATGGTGTCACTTGTGGGGGGTTTCAATGTTTAGGCACATCAGTGGCTCTCCAAACGCAACATGGCATCCTATCTCAATTCCTGTCAATTTTGCATTAAAAAGTCAAATGGCGCTCCTTCGCTTCCAAGATCTGTCATGCGCCCAAACAGTGGTTTACCTCCACTTATGGGGTATTGGCGTACTCAGGACAAATTGTACAACAAGGTTTGGGGTCCATTTTCTCCTGTAAACCTTGGTAAAATAAAACAAATTGGAGCTGAAGTAAATTTTTTGTGAAAAAAAGTTAAATGTTAATTTTTATTTAAACATTCCAAAAATTCCTGTGAAACACCTGAAGGGTTAATAAACTTCTTGAATGTGGTTTTGAGAACCTTGAGGGGTGCTGTTTTTAGAATGGTGTCACACTTGGGTATTTTCTATCATATAGACCCCTCAAAATGACTTCAAATGAGATGTGGTCCCTAAAATGGTGTTGTAAAAATGAGAAATTGCTGGTCAACTTTTAACCCTTATAACTCCCTAACAAACAAAAAAAGTTGGTTCCAAAATTGTGCTGATGTAAAGTAGACATGTGGGAAATGTTACTTATTAAGTATTTTGTGTGACATATCTCTGTGATTTAATTGCATAAAAATTCAAAGTTGGAAAATTGCGAAATTTTCAAAATTTTCGCCATATTTCCGTTTTTTTCACAAATAAACGCAGGTAATATCAAATAAATTTTACCACTATCATGAAGTACAATATGTCACGAGAAAACAATGTCAGAATCACCGGGATCCGTTGAAGCGTTCCAGAGTTATAACCTCATAAAGTGACAGTGGTCAGAATTGTAAAAATTGGCCGGGTCCATAACATGCAAACCACCCTTGGGGGTAAAGGGGTTAAAACCCATCCTGCGTGATAATATAGGTGAATCAAATGAAAATGTAGAGTCCCTGTGGGTGGAGATAAGGGGAGGGGGAAAAAATAATAAATTACTGATAGGGGTTTGTTATAAGTCTCCAAAAATAATGGAAGCAACAGAGAATATCCTCATAAAGCAAATAGATGAAGCTGCGACTCAAGGAGAAGTCATTATTATGGGGGCCTTCAGCTACCCTGAAAAAGATTGGGGTAAGGAAATCTGCAGTTCCAGCAAAGGTAATCGGTTTTTGACAACTATGAGAGACAATTACCTTTCACAATTGGTTCAGGACCCAACAAGAAGGGCAGCACTGCTAGACCTAATATTAACCAATCCTTTAATAAGATGTGTAGTAGAGGGGTTACAAGGACACTAAACTTCAGGAGGGCAAATTTCCAACGGATGACAGATGATCTTAGTGCAATTAACTGGGACGATATCCTGAGACATAAAAATACACAAAGAAAATGGGAGACGTTTATTAGCATCCTGGATAGGACCTGTGCACAATATATACCGTATGGGAATAAACATACTAGAAATAGGAGGAAACCAATATGGCTAAATAGAGCTCTAAGGGGTGCAATAAGTGACAAAAAGAAAGCATTTAGAGAATTAAAGGAAGTAGGTAGTGATTGTTCTGTCCCCACATGAGGCGAAAGGAGGTGTGGTTGACTAATAAGGGTTGTGAGAGATAATCGTACCTTCAGTTTTCCTGACAGGACCAATGCTGCTCAGCGTCCGAAGAGATGATGCACACTAGTGATTGTGCAATCAAGGCTTGTTTATTTGGAAATCTGGACATACAGCGTATAACTGGTAATACAGTATTTTCTCCAGAAATGCAGGTGTAGACAAGGTACAGTAAGATGTAGCACCAAGTATGACTGCAAGTGTGAGCAGCAAGAGGTCGAAAGACTGATGCCTTCCTAAGCCCGGCTCAAGCGTGTCCTCTCACAACAGCAAGTAAACTGAAAATGAAATGGCTGCCAGAGGAAGAACAAACTTGACCCCTGAACTGGAAGTGAAAGACATGCCCACAAGAATTAATGAATAACAAGCTGCCTATGGAAAAAGTCCATTGGGTGGCAGCAGAGTAAAATATAACAACATACATGGAACAGCACACTCCCCATCTGAAATTCCATAAGGGATTTCACTATATTAATGTCCTTGAAATAAAGTCCAACAACCTAGAAAATGAAACCAAACATGCATGCAATGCAATAACAACTTTAAACAAGACATTAATTTAAGTCTGTTCCAGAGATAATCCAAAGGAAAACCCATCTTCGGATTGGAGAAGCCGCACTAGGCCAAACTATCTCCGACCCAACTGTAATCCAATGGGCAAGTACTATAGCAGAGTTCTTTTCACGGTTTATCCTACCGGAATGTCCTTGATCGGTAGTACCAATACAAGCTCGTGGATTGGCCTCTGAAATAAAAGGTTCACCTTTTCAGCTCCACATTACGAGCCTTACCATCTTCACTAGGGAAAGTCTTTGTAATGATTCCCATAGGCCAGTCGATCCTTTGAGCTTGTTGTTCGTTCATTAACACAATGTCTCCATCTTTCAAGTTCGGTTTACTCTGTCACCATTTTCTTCTTCCTTGCAGAGCCACAAGATACTCCTTTCTCCACCGGTTCCAGAAGTAATTGGCAAGGTACTGTACGTGTTTCCACTGCTTCTGGTAGGAGTTTGCGTGGTAAACTCTCCACTGACTGTTAGCGGGTTCCCGATCTTTTGGGTAAGAAGAGTAGCCAGCGTAAGAATAGTTGGCATTTCAGGATCCATTGACACTGGGACAAGGGGTCTTGAGTTGATTATGGCAGAAACTTCAGCCATAAGAGTAACCAAGGTCTCATGCGTAAGTCTTGAAGAGTTCACATCCATAAGCATAGAGTTCAAGACGTTGCGTGAGATCCCAATCATCCTTTCCCAGGAACCTCCCATGTGAGAACTATGCGGAGGATTGAAGATCTAGCTGCAACCTCTCTCTGCCAGATGATCCTGAATTGGCTTGATGTCAATATCCAGCTCTTGACATGCACCGATGAAGTTGCTTCCACGGTCGGACCTTAACTGTTTTCCTGGTCCTCTGATCGCTTGAAACCACTGAAGAGTGTTAATCAGGCTGGATGTGTCCATAGATTCTATCACTTCTATGTGAACCGCACGGACACTCATGCAAGTGAATAGTACAGCCCAACATTTGCTGTTGGCATGAACTCCTCGAGTCTTGCATGCAGATACCATCCATGGCCCGAAGACGTTTAGGCCAACATAGGTGAAAGGCGGTTCGGCACTCAGTCTGTCGAAGGGTAGGTCGGCCATTTGTTGATGCACCTGTTTTCCTCTAGTTTTGCGACATTGCACACAGCGATGTACTGATCCCGCTACATGTCTTTTCATGCCTATCATCCAAAGTCTTGCAGACCGTAACTTGCCCTCTGTGATCTGCCTGCCTTGGTGTTTGTTTTTTTCATAAAAGTGCCGAATCAGTAGATAGGTGATGAGATGTCTACTGGGAATGATGCAAGGATGTTGCTCTGAAAACTCTAGCTTGGCTCGATTTAATCGACCACCGACTGTCAGCAAACCGAAGCTGTCCATTAGTGGATTCAAATGGGCAATGGGGCTTTTCAGAGGGATCTGCTGTTCGTGGTTTAAGCATTCCCATTTGGTACTGAATACACTCTGCTGGACATAAAGTATTATAAGGGACTCGCAGTGAGAAATGTCCTCAGCAGAGAGTGATTTTTGGCAGACGTGCCAACCATGACAGTCTTTGTCTCCATGTGAATTGTGATGAGATCTCGCAATGTGGACTAACCTTGCCATAGTCTTAACGAGTTTCATCCAATTGGAGAAGCGTTCGAAGCGCTGGCAACCAAGGGTGGAGGTTGGCTTAGCGTTCGTGGCCAGAGTACTGACCTTGGAGCGGACTTCTGGATCATCATCTGGATCCTGGATGCTGAAGACTTCCTGGAAACATTCACTTCCCTTCTGTTCCAGCAGAAACCTTGGACCTGAAAGCCAAGAAGAGTTAGCAAAGGAATTTATAATAATAATAATAATAATCTTTATTTATATAGCGCCAACATATTCCGCAGCGCTTTACAGTTTAACAGTTTCAAACACAAAAGTCATAAGTAACAACGTTAACAATACAATAATTAAAGCAAAATAAGATGACCCTGCTCGTGAGAGCTTACAATCTACAATGAGGTGGGGGAGATGCAAAGTACAGGTGTGTATTTACAATGATGTATTTACAATCATGGTCCAGCCATCTTCAGGGGTTGGGAAATAGATGGGGATATTGAATGGGCTACACACACAAACATAACATAACTTTGATTAGTGAACGTGATAGGCCGCTCTGAACAAATGTGTTTTGAGCGAGCGCCTAAAACTATGCAAATTATGGATGGTCCTAATATCTTGGGGTAGAGCATTCCAGAGGATTGGCGCAGCACGGGAGAAGTCTTGGAGTCGGGAGTGGGAGGTACGGATTAGTGCAGAGGTTAATCGAAAGTCATTTGCAGAGCGCAGTGGTCTGTTAGGCTGATAGATAGAAATGAGGGAGGAGATGTAAGGGGGTGCCGCACTGTGGAGAGCTTTGTGGGTGAGAACAAGTACTTTGAATTGTATCCTGTAATGAATGGGTAGCCAGTGTAACGACTGGCAAAGAGCGGACGCGTCCGAGTAACGATTAGCCAGATAGACGACCCTGGCTGCTGCATTAAGGATGGACTGAAGAAGGGAAAGTCGCGTGAGGGGGAGGCCAATTAATAGAGCGTTACAGTAGTCCAGGCGGGAGTGGATCAGGGCGACAGTGAGGGTTTTAGCTGTCTCCATGGTGAGAAAAGGGCGGATTCTAGAGATGTTCTTTAGGTGTAAGCGGCATGAGCGGGCAAGAGATTGTATATGGGAGGTGAAGGAGAGATCGGAGTCAAACATAACACCCACACAGCGCGCCTGCTGCCGGGGTGTTATTATGGTGCCACCCACGGAGAGGGAAATGTCAGATTTAGGGAGGTTAGTAGATGGTGGGAGCAGGAGAAGTTCAGTTTTGGAGAGGTTGAGTTTCAGATAGAGAGCGGACATGATGTTGGAGACTGCGGACAGACAGTCAGTGGCGTTCTGTAGTACAGCGGGGGTAAGGTCAGGGGATGACGTATATAGTTGTGTGTCGTCGGCATAAAGATGGTACTGAAAGCCAAATCTGCTGATGGTCTGTCCAATTGGGGCCGTGTAGAGAGAGAACAGAAGGGGGCCAAGGACTGAGCCCTAAGGTACCCCAACAGTGAGAGGAAGAGGAGATGAAGTGAAGCCAGAGAACAGAACACTGAAGGAGCGGTCAGAAAGGTAGGAGGAGAACCAGGAGAGAGCAGTGTTCTTAATGCCTAGTGACTGGAGCCTAGAGAGGAGAGGGTGGTCAACAGTGTCAAAAGCTGCAGAAAGGTCGAGAAGAATGAGCAGAGAGTGGTCACCATTACGTTTTGCTGTCAGAAGGTCATTGGTCACTTTGATGTGTGCAGTTTCTGTCGAATGTAGGGGGCGGAAACCGGACTGTGAAGGGTCTAGGAGGCAGTGAGTGGAGAGGTAACGGGTAAGGCGGGAGTATATCAGGCGCTCCAAGAGTTTAGAGATGAAGGGAAGATTGGAGACCGGTCTGTAGTTGTTTGTGCAGGATGGGTCGAGGGTGGGTTTCTTTAGTAATGGAGTAATGATACAGTGTTTGAAGGAGGAGGGGAAAATGCCAGAGGAGAGGGATAGATTAAAGATTGTAGTTAGGTGACTTGTGACAACTGGAGAGAGAGACTGGAGGAGATGTGAGGGAATGGGGTCGGTAGTGCATGTAGTCGGACGAGAAGAGGAGAGGAGCTTGGAGACTTCTTTATAGAAATAGGTCTAGTGGCATGGTGGCTGGATTAAGTTCAGATGTGATATAGTGCCATTGTTCAGGTTTGGAAGACCTACTTATTCTCTCAATGTGGTTACTGACGTACACGTAGAAGTGCCTCATTTGGTTGTAGATGTAACATAAGACAACTTTGCTGTCAATGTAGTATTGTATGTAATCTATGTTGTTGTCCAGCTCATGCTGTATAAAGTCTGCAAGTTCTACTGCAAGCACAGTCCCACAGAGTTCAAGCCTGGGAATAGTGTGGTCAGGCTTGGGAGCCAACTTAGCTTTGCCGAAAACAAACCCAACATGATCTTGATTGTCGGATCCCGTTACCTTCAGGAAGGCAACAGCTGCAATGGCCTCTGTGAATGCATCCGAGAACACATGGAGTTCCGTCCTAGTGCTAGCAGCAAGTGAGATTCCAGAGTAGCATCTCGGTATATGGAATTTATCCAAAGCACACAAAGACTGCTTCCAGGTTTCCCATTTTGGTTCCTTATCAGGAGGTAGAGGGGCATCCCAGTCCTTGACGTTTTCGGAAAGCTGTCTCAGAAGGGATTTACCTTGTATGGTAATTGGTGCTACAAATCCCAGTGGGTCATATAGGCTATTTACCACTGACAGGACACCACGTTTAGTGAATGGTTTGTCTGCACCGTTGATTTGGAAACCGAAGGTATCGGCTGACAGGTTCCACCTGAGGCCTAAGCTTCTCTGCACAGGGGGACGGTCTGGTCCCAGGTCTATGTCCTTGAATCCAGGTGCGTGGTCACTTGACTCAAAAGCTCTCATAACAGCCAGCCTGTTTGAAGCTATTTTGTGCAGTCTAAGCTTAGCTCGGTACAGGATATGTGGGTCGTTTTAAGTAGGTCGATGGCCGTTTCTTCTGTGGGTAGAGATTTTAGTCCATCATCTACGTAGGAGTCTTTCTCTACAAAGTCTCTGGCGTCTGTTCCATACTTGGACACTCCTTCTAGTGCGGTTCTCCGCAGGCCATATGTTGCCACTGCGGGTGAAGGGCTGTCCCCGCATACATGCACCCGCATGCGATACTCCACCATCTCTTTGCTGGGGTCATTGTCCTTGTACCACAGGAACCTGAGGAAATTCCTGTGGTCCTCTCTGACTATGAAACAGTGGAACATCTGTTCAATGTCGGCGGTGATGGCAATGGGCTCTTTCCTGAACCTCATCAACACTCCTACTAGTTTGTTAGATTAAGACCAGTGAGGAGGACATCATTGAGAGATACGCCTTGATGTTTTGCACTTGAATCAAAGACAACTCTAATTTCTTTAGGTTTCCGTGGGTGATATACTCCAAATGAGGGCAAATACCAGCACTCCTCATTTTCCTTTAAGGGAGACGCTGGCTCCGCAGGGTTGTTATGCAATATTTTGCCCATAAAGGTGACGATGTGTTCTTTCATATCCGGTTTATTGCTTAGTGTGCGCTGGAGAGAGTTGAATCTGGACAAGGCTTATTCAAGATTTTTCGGGAGCCTTACCCTGGTAGCTCGGGAAGGGTAGGGGAAAAACGCGGTGATTAGTCTCGTCCTTAAGGAACTCATTGTCCAATATCCTGACAAATTCCTTGTATTCCATAGACGGAGCTACTTTGTTGTCATCCTTAGTGGTACTAAACACCGATCTTCCCAAGTTGTCTGCATAAGGACTCTCTGCATAAGGAGAAGGGATAACATCAGGCAGCTGTACAGGATCTGTAAGCTTTTCCTTCACGTCATAGTGATGAGGACATGGGTTGCAGAAAGTAGTGCGCCCATCTCGGCGTACATAGGTCTTAAAGGAATGGACTCCTGTTCGGTCCAAGCATACATTTCCTATGACTACCCACCCCAAGTCAAGTCTCTGGGTGTAGGAGGCGTAGTCAGGACCATTACACTGTTGGCGGACCTTATGTATCCTTAAAATATCTCTGCCGACCAGAAGAAGGATTTCAGCATCTGTGTCCAAAGGTGGGATAACGCTGGCTAGGTGCCTTAAATGTGGTTGGCGGAATGCAGCTTCCGGGGTAGAGATCTCATCCCTTTGGTTGGGTATTTGATCGCATTCGATTAGCGTATGTAGGGGTATTTCTACGTCTCGATTGACAGGAGAAGCAATGAAACCTTGTGCTCTTCTGCCGCTAGTCTCTATGCACCCCGAGCAAGCATTCAGAGTGTAGGGCGATGCTGGTCCCTTGATTCTAAATGCTTCAAAGAACTTAGGTCCAGCTAGGGATCGATTGCTCTGGTCATCAATGAGGGCATACATTTTTACTGCCTTCTCTGGTTGCCCTTCTGGATAGACTCTGATTAGGCATATCCTGACACAGCATTTAGCACTTTGATTCTGCCCACATACCTCTGAGCATGAGCAGGAAACGGCTGTGGTGGACTTGGCGTGATTCTGTGGCTCGCCGCCATGGCTTGCAGCAGGACTAGAGGTAACTGCGACTGCTGGATCGCTGGTGGCTGAGGATGGGTGCAAGGCTGATGGCTGTCTGTCGCTATGACACTCTTCACACTTAATGACAGATTTACAGTCTTTGGCCATGTGTTCTGATGAAGCGCCGCACTTGAAACATACCCCAAGTTCGCTGAGGATTTTCTTGCGCTCCTGCATGGTTTTGTACCTGAAGCCTCTACATTTGTTGTGAGTGTGGTCTTTTGTGAATGGGACACTCACGATTGAAAGACTTATCCCTCAATGGAATAGTGTACTGTTTATCGGCAGGTACAGCAGGTGATGGCAGGTTAGTCCTTCTGACGCTTACACTGTTCCTCGAGTCCTTGCGTCTATGTGCAACGCTTTCATACCTTGATGAAGGTGTTGCTGGAGCTGCAGTGTTAGACACCAGGAAGTCGAGGCTAGGGTCGTTCCTCATTTGGGCTTGTTCGTCAATAAACTTGCAGAACTGAATGAACGGAGGAAAGGTGACTGTTATGAAAGGCAATTCAGTATCACAATGAACATGGAGGTCAGAGCACATACAGTGATCTGACAATAACCCAAAATAATAGAACGAGCTCTGAGACGTGGGAACTCTGCAGACCGCAATCCCTGATCCTCTCCAAACACAACTAGAGGCAGCCGTGGATTGCGCCTAACGCTACCTATGCAACTCGGCACAGCCTGAGAAACTAACTAGCCTGAAGATAGAAAAAATAAGCCTACCTTGCCTCAGAGAAATACCCCAAAGGAAAAGGCAGCCCCCCACATATAATGACTGTGAGTAAGATGAAAAGACAAACGTAGGGATGAAATAGATTCAGCAAAGTGAGGCCCGATATTCTAGACAGAACGAGGATAGGAAAGATAACTTTGCGGTCTACACAAAACCCTAGAGAAAACCACGCAAAGGGGCAAAAAGACCCTCCGTACCGAACTAACGGCACGGAGGTACACCCTTTGCGTCCCAGAGCTTCCAGCAAAACAAATAGACAAGCTGGACAGAAAAAATAGCAACAAATAGCAAAGAAGCACTTAGCTATGCAGAGCAGCAGGCCACAGGAATGATCCAGAGAAACACAAGTCCAACACTGGAACATTGACAGGAAGCATGAATCAAAGCATTAGGTGGGGTTAAGTAGAGAAGCACCTAACGACCTCACCAGATCACCTGAGGGAGGAAACTCAGAAGCAGCAGTACCAGTTTCCTCCACAAACGGAAACTCCCAGAGAGAATCAGCCGAAGTACCACTTGTAACCACAGGAGGGAGCTCTGCCACAGAATTCACAACAGGTGACGTCATGTGACCTTTTATACCTGGAGACGTACACTGCCTACTTCTCTTGCAGACTGTGTGGCAGCTTTGAGATGATTGGGTTCACTCCATGGGCAGTGTCCAGATAGCACAGTCCAGTCTCTTTTAGCAAGCTCCAGCTCCATAAGCAGATCACTTAAGTCCTGAAGTTTGTGGGCTTCCTTAAGGTTGATCCGTGGAACATTCTGCAGTCTCTTGAATTGGGACTTTTCTATGGCTGCCGTAGGTTCTTTCGAGTCTCTGCCAGGCAGCTGCGAGACCTGCTTCAGCCTGCCCCACATAGACAGTCCTAAGACTCTTGATACGGTTTCTAGGCTCTGTAGTTCTCTGCATGGTCGTCGAACTTTGAGAGGCTAGTGTTGATTAGCTCCCTGCTTACCATGAACCTGGCGAACTCGGACATGTCCGATCCATCATTCCTTCCTACCGTATTAGCTTGTGGTGCCCCTCGGGCATATAAGCTGTGTGGCGTGGAAGGGTGAATTGTTCCCGGGTAAAATGATGTTGCTGCAGGGTTGAGCTGTGGTTTAACCTCTGGAGATTCTGATGACTGCTGCTTGAACTCTGGAGGCAGGCTGGAGTGTGCCTTGCGGTCTTCTTGCGGTGATGACTGCTCCTGAGGGGGTGCATCACGGCGTTGGTCTTGGGTCTCTGTAGGAGCTGTGGGCGATACTGGCACCATAGGTTGGGTTGACTTGGACATTTCGGCAATGTTTTGTTGAACGTCGCTGGGGAAGGTGTGCGCTGCAGGTATCTGTTTCTGCACATAGTCGCTGGTACGAACAGCTGGGTCATCTTCTTCCTGTGGTGGAAGGCAAATCGAGGTTTTGCTTCAATGCTTGCTCGAGTATTTTTACTTCGGCTAATGTGTTTTCTTCCTCCATTTCTGTTTGAAGAATCTTTGCTCTAGCCTCTGCTTCTGCTTTTTTTGCTTCTACTTCTGCTTTCTTCGCTTCTGCTTCTGTTTGAAGAATCTTTGCTTGAGCCTCTGCTTTCTTGGCTTCTGCCTCTGCTTCTGCTTTCTTGTCTGTGTATGAACGTCTTAGTTTGGACAGCTCTGCGTTTAAACGGGCCTCTAGGATTCTGTCGCTGAGGGCTGAAGTTCTTGAGCAGGATGATTTGTATGACCGAACAGAGTGTTATAGAGGCTGACCTGTGTGATCTAGTTTCTTGCAGATGGGCGATACGAAGCTCCGCTTTATCTTTGGCGTCTAGCACAGCGGCGTCCCTTTCTCTGTCTGTGGAATCTACCTTGCTTAACTCTGAAAGGGCTTCGTCAATTTTAGAGTGTTTTGGGAAGGCAGCATACTTTGCGGATAGTCTCTTGTATCTGCCGTGGGCCATGTCTAGCTGTCTTATAGTGTCCTGTAAACTCGCTGCATCATCTTTATGGCGTTGGACGCTTGACATGAGGGAGGCAATTCGTTCCCATATGTCATCCAGGTTGTCATTGAACTCATCCCTTGTGGAACGGTAATCAAGAACCTTTAGTGTTGGCTTGAGGGAGCGTACTGGTCATGCTTCTGGGTCTGCTGCGGATGTGGGCTCTGCTTCCTGGTCTTCATAATGGACCGTATCAGGTTGTATTTGCTCTGTTTCAGCATTAGGTAACAGAGTAAGGTCCTTTTTGGCCATTTTGATTTAAGGTGTGCTGTCTCTTTAAGAAATGGAGCTTTTGAATTGGGGGCTGGAAATCATGGTGCAGCTTTGTTGCGACCCCCTGATAAGATTCCCAAGGTGTTTTTGGAGAATTGTGGGGTTCTGCAGTTTGACAATCTACAGTGATGTGGTATAATATACAGAGAGTCTTTATGCATGATGCCGTCTGAGGTGATGCTGCAGAAGATTTCTTAGCAGAGCAGGGCTGCAGTATGTGAGCAGGCAGAGTGGGCACATGGATAGGGATATAAGGATGATTCTGGCCGGGATTCAAGGCAGTCTTTCAACTGTTCTGTCCCCACATGAGGCGAATGGAGGTGTGCTTGACTAATAAGGGTTGTGAGAGATAATCGTACCTTTAGTTTTCCTCTCTATAGGGCAGACAGGACAAATGCTGCTCAGCGTCCGAAGAGATGATGCAGACCAGGGATTGTGCAACCCAGACTTGTTTGTTTGAAAATCTGGACATACAGCGTATCACTGGTAATACAGTACTTTCTCCAGAAATGCAGGTGTAGACGAGGTACAGTAAGATGTAGCACCAAGTATGATGCAAGTGTGAGCAGCAAGAGGTCGAAAGACTGATGCCTTCCTAAGCTCGGTTCAAGTGTGTCCTCTCACAACAGCAAGTAAACTGAAAATGAAATGGCTGCCAGAGGAAGAGAAAATTTGACCCCTGAACCGGAAGTGAAAGACATGCCCACAAGAATTACTGAATAACAAGCTGTCATACGGAAAAAGGCCATTGGGTGGCAGCAGAGTAAAATATAACAACATACTGTACATGGAACAGCACAGAGATGAGGCAATACAAATACAGAAAATTAAATAAATTCTGTAAAAAGCAAATCAAGGCAGCTAAGATTGAGACAGAGAAACTCATTGCCAGAGAGAGTAAAAATAATCCCAAAATATTCTTTAACTACGTAAATAGTAAGAGACTAAAAAATGATAGTGTTGGCCCCCTTAAAAATAGTCTGGGTGAAATGGTGGATGAGGAAAAAGCCAATATGCTAAATGACTTTTTTTCATCAGTATTTACACAAGAAAATTCCATGGCAGACAATATGATCAGTGATAACAAAAATTCCCCATTAAGTGTCACCTGCTTAACCCAGCAGGAAGTACGTTGGCATCTAAAAATCACAAAAAATTTACAAATCTCCGGGCCCTGATGGGATACACCCCCGAGTACTGTAGGAATTAAGTACAGTCGTTGATAGACCATTATTTTTCATCTTTAAAGACTCCATAATAACAGGGTCTGTACCACAGGACTGGCGTATAGCAAATGTGGTGCCAATATTCAAAAAGGGGACAAAAACTGAACTCGGAAATTATAGGCCAGTAAGCTTAACCTCTACTGTGGGTAAAATCCTGGAGGGCATTCTAAGGGATGCTATACTGGAGTATCTGAAGAGGAATGACCTCATGACCCAGTATCAGCACGGGTTTACTAAGGACCGTTCATGTCAGACTAATCTGATCAGCTTCTATGAAGAGGTAAGTTCCGGATTGGACCAAGGGAACCCAGTGGACGTAGTGTATATGGACTTTTCAAAAGCTTTTGATACGGTGCCACACAAAAGGTTGATACATAAAATGAGAATAATGGGGATAGGTGTAACTGGGTTAAGAGCTGGCTCAGGGATAGGAATCAGAGGGTGGTTATTAATGGAGCACACTCGGACTGGGTCGCGGTTAGCAGTGGGGTACCACAGGGGTCAGTATTGGGCCCTCTTCTATTTAACATATTTATTAATGACCTTGTAGGGGGCATTCAGAGTAGAATTTCAATATTTGCAGATGACACTAAACTCTGCAGGGTAATCAATACAGAGGAGGACAATTTTATATTACAGGATGATTTATGTAAACTAGAAGCTTGGGCTGATAAATGGCAAATGAGCTTTAATGGGGATAAATGTAAGGTCATGCACTTGGGTAGAAGTAATAAGATGTATAACTATATGCTTAATTCTAAAACTCTGGGCAAAACCGTCAATGATAAAGACCTGGATGTATGGGTGGATGACAAACTCATGTTCAGTGGAAAGTGTCAGGCAGCTGCTATAAAGGCAAATAAAATAATGGGATGCATTAAAAGAGGCATAGATGCTCATGAGGAGAACATAATTTAACCTCTATACAAGTCACTAGTGCGACCACACTTAGAATACTGTGAACAGTTCTGGTCTCCGGTGTATAAGAAAGACATAGCTGAACTGGAGCGGGTGCAGAGAAGAGCGACCAAGGTTATTAGAGGACTGGGGGGTCTGCAATACCAAGATAGGTTATTACACTTGGGGCTATTTAGTTTGGAAAAACGAAGACTAAGGGGTGATCTTATTTTAATGTATAAATATATGAGGGGACAGTACAAAGACCTTTCTGATGATCTTTTTAATCATAGACCTGAGACAGGGACAAGGGGGCATCCTCTACGTCTGAAGGAAAGAAAGTTTTGGCATAATAACAGACGCGGATTATTTACTGTAAGATCAGTGAGACTATGGAACTCTCTGCCATATGATGTTGTAATGAGTGATTCATTACTTAAATTTAAGAGGGGATTGGATACCTTTCTTAAAAAGTATAATGTTACAGGATATATATACTATATTCCTTGATAGGGCGTTGATCCAGGGAACTAGTCTGATTGCCGTATGTGGAGTCGGGAAGGAATTTTTTTCCCCAGTGTGGAGCTTACTCTTT